>NC_080672.1:314692649-315036399 GCF_030247195.1 Topomyia yanbarensis | reverse complement strand
CGCATCAATCAGTTATAGCAGTCATAGATGCATCTCCTGCGCACCCATCTACCTAACGTGCCTTCGGTGTATTTGACAACATCTCCTTGTTCTTTTGAAATAAGAGGTACAGAGACAAAATTTTCAGGCAGTCATATTAACAATTGTTTCAGGCAGTGGCGTAGCCAGAAATTTGGTTTGGAGGGGGTTTTGATGAAAATCGCAAATTTTTTGAAAAAATGCTAAAATTTAATATGAGTTTGATAAATTATTGAAAACTCAAAAACATAAGTAGTCTAACAGATGTCATTCCAGTCTACAAACAAGAAGGATCAACATGGAACAGTTTTCAAACCTCTATAGATTATTTTCTTGTATAATATGTCAATGATGTCAAAAATTGCGATCTTTTAAAGTGAGATAAATGATCTAAAAAATTTTCAACGTTCAAGATCACCTAATATAATAATCCTTGACTTTGAAGGTTTGACAACTTCGGGAAGTTATCAACATAAAACAGCGCCTGCTTTGATATAGAAATTTTAGTGATTAACTCTCATAGAGGTAATTATGGTGAATTAATTTTTCAAAAATATTAAGAGACATGGTGCCTTCAGCAAAGTTTTTGATAATGTCATTTCAATCAATTTTGTTGAAAATATGAAGGCTACATGAATTCAACATATAGGGATTTAAATGGACTGGGCCTGCTATATTTCTTCTTAGTGAAGAAAAATTTAGGTGAAAACTATTTTTTTCTGCGCTACGGATAAAAGTGTTTGAAACAATCATTGCGAGTTGAGAACACAAAACCTATAACTAAATTATGGATGGATGGAAGTGAAACTTGCGTTTCGACTTCATCTCATCAGAATCCGACACTAACTTGGTGGGCGGACTAAGCTAGCGCCGAATTGATGCTAGCTCCTGAAAATGGAATCACTCTTTGTTTTTTTGAGTCCTTTTAATATCTGGGAAATATTTGTTTTAAATCCAGTTCCCTTATTTTTTTTGTAAGCTTCAAAGGCACCTTGAACGCAATGTGAATTTATTATTTAATTACCGCAGAAGAGATTTATCAAATACAGTAATTTCAGAATAGCTTGTTGTAAAGGTTTTCTACTACTATATTTCGATACTCTGAATATGTGGGATATTTATGTCTTTGACAAAGTTGTTTGAAATAGCACTTTCGAAAACTCTGCTGGAGACATTAAGTCTCGACCCAAATTTGGTTGAAGAGTAATTCTTGTCTATAATTACTTCTAGGAGGATTAACCGTCAAAATTATTCTATCAGCAGATGAACAGTTTTACGTTTTGAAATTCTTCAATGGTACTTAACATCGAAATTTGGCAGTTTCGAATGAATGTGATCGTGACCGTTAAAAATTTATCGAGCATTAATTTTACTTTTCTTTATTAGTCAACCTCACAACTTGCAGTACTAGTACGTAGCACACAAAATTTTAGTACGCCATTCATTGCATCCTGCTAAGAGGTTATTCATAAAGTTGATAATACAACAAAAATCCAATGCTCATAAAACCGATCCTGACCTGCTAGAGACAAAATTACATCAGCTTTCAACTAGTTTCTGAAATGTTATTCTTGTTGTTAACCATATTGAATTGTTGTCTAAACTCTACACAATCTAAAAAAATACATTTTCAGCAAATGTTGAAATGTATGTAAGTTTTCGGTAAACAAGCTTATGTTTTATCTGCAATCAACCTAATCAAATTTAGATTCCCATTCGAAAAATTGTCTCTAATCCATATTTTGAAGCATCTTTCCAAAAATGAGCTCATAATAATTCAGACAGTTATTTTAGTTTACATTGAAGTAATTTGACAACTATGGGATTTTGGCTAAGAGATAAGTTACAAGATCCCCTTCCCATAATTTTCCAAAAGTTCTCATGACGCTTTAAACACAGTTCTCAATGTAGTGATCAGAGAATATTTTTCCAAAAATATTTTGTGGAATATTAAATTAAATTCGTCAGCATCAATTTTTTTTTCAAACCAATTGATTTTGGTTTGGGGGGGGGGGTTTAACCCCCAAACCCCCCCCCCCTGGCTACGCCACTGGTTTCAGGGTCTAGTTCGTCAAAGTTTAGCCACTTTTCACGCAATGTAGTAAATGCAAATACAACTCCATTTTTTTCACCTTCGTTATTACCAAATTCACACACTGCATCTTTTTACATTTCTTATAAAAGAAATGTATTGAATTCGCTCAAATTTTCAAGAATTTTTCCGAGGCCTGGAGGGCCGAGTCTTATATACCAATCGACTCAGCTCGACGATTTGGGACAATGTCTGTGTGTGTCTGTGTGTGTATGTAACGGACAAATTCTCATTCGTGTTTCTCAGCAATGGCTGAACCGATCTTATCCAAACCAATTTTAAATGAAAGAACTAAAAAACAGTATGAACGCTATTAATTTGTTTTTGATTCTGATGATTAGTTTCCAAGATATGAATGTTTGAATGCGTAAAAATGGCGTTTTTGCAGTTTTTTTAATTATCTGCCGAAATTGACAATACAGATTAACAATTTATATGTTTTCAGACAGCTTTAACGAATACCTTTCGAAAAAGTTATAGATTGTTGAAATAGAACTATTATCAAAAGAGATATTTAACATTAAATGCGGACGAAAGATTTTTATCATTTCCCATTGCCAGAAATATGACCAAAAACATGTAATCTATTATTAACACCAAAACGGCTCATTTTAGGTCAATAGTATCTTCGGAGAATTTAATGGAGGCAATATGCTCTTTCTTTTGGTATTGTGCTTTTGCTGACTAATTCCCCTATGAGTGAGATATTTTCACAAATTTTCTTGGAAGTGATTATATCGAAATGATGTCTTCAGCAAATTTGTAGCTCATACTTTTGCGAATAACTTTACTGAAGACTTCAAATATCTATATTGAATACTTTAAAAGTTATGGCTTGTTGTTTGTGGATTACTCTTTGTCGCCTATTTATTGTTCAATATAGTAATAATCCATTGAAATAAGCCTAACATTATTTCAATAAAACGAATTTTGTATTTCATTTTTGTATCTACAACCGCTAGAAATAATCACCGAACACTTCCAAGTTGTCTGGAAGGAACTTGATAACTTATCAGTGCAAAAATGTTCATTTGTGCGAACCTTCTGACTGCAATTTTTCTATCTTATGACCATCGGATCGATCTGAAACATATCGGAAAATGAAAAGCGAACTTAGTCTATTTTTCATGGCTTGCGGTGAGCACGATCTCTCGAATTGCTGAACTGAAAATTATGGAATAGAAATTAATTTTTAGTGTTCTTTACAGATTTAACTCGCCGCGCAGATAGCTCTGAATTAGACCCGCTAGTGCCCTAAGACGATTGCGCTAGATTTTCGGAGCACTGTGCACCCAGTGCATTAACGCAAGTGACGGAAGACTATCGAAAAGTTTCGTGAAAATGAAAATTCCAGTAATGATGATGATTTCCCCAAACGGTTCGTTTTAGAGAAGTTTTTATTTGTTCTTTGGCATTAGGATTAGCGATAATAATTCAAATCAAGGATACTACTGGGAAGTCACCTTTAGAAAAAGTCGATGTCGAAGTAAAATTTGGAACTATGCACGCATGCACTTCAGAGATAGCGTGATATCAGGAGCTGCGATTTCATTTCAACGCTTTTTTTGTGAAAAGGGCGATACTCACAAATGTAAACATAAGGCTTTTTTCATACATGCGAATGATTAATAAATAACCCCTTTAGGAAAATTCAGTTTTCCCACCACAATTTAGATATTTTATTAACAGAGCATTATCAATGATTCGTTGGTATGTCTATTTTATGGGCCATTTTTTCGCTTTCCTCTTGATTTGGTTTGAGATTTCTAGCACTGATGTTGTCCTATGCTGATTTGAGCGATTCTCTGAGTCGCGATGTTTTTGATAACACATACTACATGGGATAGTGGCACCCATGTAGTATGTGTTATCAAAAACATCGCGAAGCATCAAGTTCTAAATGTTCTCAAACGATATAATATCCGAAGAGAGTGATAAGAGTTATAAGAAATGTCTCATCACACTGTTAGGTGGATTAAAAGCGTTTTTTTTGCTAGATTTGTCATGTCATTTCTCTATTTTCTGCATGCTACTGCTAGTGTTACTTTGCTCTTCAGAATTTTTTAATAATTCCTTCATTTCACCCGGTACATTGTAGCAACTTAACAGAGTCGTGGATCTTTCATGTTTGCATTATGTAAAAATAAAAATAAACGAAAACAAATAATATTCAGTGTCTGCTGGATCTCAAGCATGCTACATTCTGTTGCGAGTGGAGAAAAGCAAAAAAAACATTTGTCTACTCACCAACTGTGTCTTAGAATTAATTTAATTTTCTCTTGTCAATAACGTCAATGTCACCATCGTTAATGCAATCTCGGAGGCATAAAACGGGGTATCTTTTATCACCGGGGTAGCTTTGATCATATGAGAGTTTGTTTCAGTAACGTACGATAAGACGATTTCTACGAACACTCCGAAAAAAATACCGAAATAAAGCAGTCTATTCTAAACATATTCAGCATCTACTAACTGAAATGATTAGTTGTTTTATACCGTAAAAATGTTTGTCAAATAATCCATTTAAAAATCTGAGATTTTTGTTGATAACTATTTAATTGCAGCTTCATATTTTTGCGAAAAAGTTCGATGAAAGTCATCTACATTTTGCCAGGTAATTTATTTCATTTCTTGGTGTTCAGATATCGGGCTCTCTAAATTGCCTGAAGATATGCAGTTTACGCAATATTTCTAACGTTATTTCTTTGTTCGGAGCATGGATTCTTCTGATCAAAGTTACCCCCGGTTTTGAGCTTTCACGATGATTTGCACCTAAAACTGATCGGTAGGGCATTGTTCTGGAGTAATTGAAGGGTTGACTTCTTTTGGTACAAAATCAATATTGTTGGATTAAACATTCTGCCACTATATCATCAGGAAGCACATCAGTGGTATTTGGAGGCATTTGTCGCAGATCGCTTGCAAGACAAAGATTTTTTGGTGAATGTCGAAAGTGAGTGAGTAACTTCCTATACAGCTTTCTTGTGCGAGCTTTGACATTCGTGTTCTGTTTTTCGCTCCGGTTCACTCCATTTAGAGGTTCTCATATATGTAGTTCAAGCGGTCTCACTGTTTTTGCCCAAAAGAAATAGACGTTGCTTTTATTCCAATCTAGTCTTCTTCAGATGTGTGTAGCACTGTTACACACGTTTCGAATGATTGTCTGATGTGTATTCTACGTCTTGATATCATAGAATGCGGTTTAATGCACGATTCTACATTGTTTTTTCGATAAGAGAAGTTTGTACAAGTTGCTATGTACACAGTAACTATAGGAGAATTTGTTCGGTTTCATTCATGAGATTTTGTCATTTTTTCATTTAAATGCCACTTGTTGCTCAAACACGCTACTCTTTCACAACAGTATTACTGATGGCATTTTTTGCTATACTACATGAAAGTGTAAGCACGACATGACAAAACAGCAGAGAAGCATCAATACATTTTCATGGAACGCGATTAAAATGATGCAACTAGTTGCGTCTTTGTGCTGCTTGTGACAACATAGCATTAGAGAGAACCTATAACGAAGTTCCCAGGAAGGGATCAGGGAAAAATAGCAAAAATGCGTTTCTTCCATCTTTTCCATTATCTTATAACATAGATTCTTTATTCTTGCTGTTTTCCACGCCAGTCATCTCTAGTCATTACAACTAACTAAATTAAGTGTTAAATTTTTAAGCCCCTTCCGAAGCAAACTTGAGAGGATTCTCCAGTGTCATCCAATTTTCTCCTTTGTAACTCTGATTCAGGTAGAAGTAGACGGTAAACTGACCTGAGATAGCTTAAATTCTCGATGCCACAGAAAATTAACGCGAATTGATATGTAATTTCGTATCACGGTGTCTTTTATCAACGACAAATGCAAAAAAATCAGCATCTCTGAAACTTCCGGATATGAAAGAATGCACTATTCACTATCATTTGCAATCAATTTCAAAATAATCTTTCGGGGGGTCTAGTGCAATTTTTTTTGCAGATTTTTTCGTGAAAACGTAGATTTTATGTTGAAACAAGTTCAAATTTCTGCCCCTAGATGGTGTTTTAGACATTCGAACAACATTAAAAGTGTGAATCTGATAGATAATTTAATTGTCTACAACTTTGTTAACAACTGAAAATCGATCTGAAAATGTGTTTAAGATTTTGACGAAATTATGTCTTTGACAATTTCACAGGATGCTTAGTAGCTTGTAAGTCATTTCCACGCACTTATTTTATTTGCCAATAGTTGTGTTTAGTTGAACAGTGCATTCTTCACTTCAACCGTTCTATTTGAACAAACTCGATGAAACTTTTTTCACCATTGCAATAACGGATTTTATTGCAATGCTTTGTTAAGAACCATGATTATCCTTTTCAAAATTAACGTAATATAAGTGACAGTGAACAAAAATCTTTATGTTTTGAGTTCAAGATCATTTTTGGAGTATATACGGAAATGTTCATGCATCTGAGGAGCTACAATCTTTTTCTTGTACTCAAATCATATTTTGTTTTCAAAAGGAATACATTTCGCGTAATCTAGGATAAAAACGTCAAAATCAACTGTTATAATTCACTTTGAGCAATGATTCCGAAATCGTTACTCATCCAGGATGGATCACAACAGCAAACGATAAAGAAAACTGTGCACTGGACCATCTTCGCCCAATAAGAAAAGTCTATTTAGTTCGGATTTCTCGTATAATCTATACTGCCCATAAAAGCATAAGATTCCCACATTGAAAAAAAGCAAGCCGAAAAAACGTTGTTCAAGATTTACATTTTCATTGAGCCTTATGGATGGGACAACCATAACAACCATTTTGGTATGTTTTTCGAAATTTTCTAAACAAACCTGGTAATTTCATTTGTGCATAGTGATTCAGTGGTGACAAAAATCCTTATGGGACTCTTATGCTATTTCCTATACTGGCACCCGATCAGAATGAAATTACAAGATTATATCAGAACACAATTTTTGTAACATATTGTGTTATAAATTAGGTCTCGTTAATAGTTACAATAACACAAATTTATAATAAGTAGCAATGCGAGATAATGTTTTGAAATATTTCTGTTATGTGTTTCTGATCACTGCCACAATATACTTTAATGGGAAATTTTAATCGTTACATGCTAACCACAAGTTTGAAGTTTCAAAAAAAAAAAACAAAAGAAAATAGATTTCGTGTACTCTTGTGTTTTGCGTTCGACTAGAAACGGTTAGTCTCAAGATTTCTCGCGTGTTTTTTGTAAATGGCCAATAAGCATGCTGTCAAAACTCACTTTGAGAGAAAATTCCGGACAAACCGTAACTTGCCGAGAAGTGATGTTAAAGTTTTATAGAAGAAAAAAGTTTTCTCTTTCGTCTACTGCTATGATTTACAGTCGACGACTAATGATTTGTCCGAAATTTCTCCGCAAAGTGAATTTTGACAGCATGCTTTTGGCCCTTTTCAAAAGACACGCCAGATTTCTTCTTGAAGGAACTTACAATAGTTGGCTTAAACGACCATAACCTAAATCATACATGTGTTCCTTGAGTTTGTTTGAGTTTGAGCCCCACCCTGGCTGCTACTCCGTTATCGATCTGGACTAGCTGAAGTTGCATAGGGAATCTGTAGATAATTATACTTGGAAGTAGCGAAACATCTTTCAATGTGCAACTCCTGGTAATCCAAAAGTGTTTATTCGGCCAGCCCCGAACGTATATCGCGGAAGGAAAGGAAAGGAATGTTAGTCCGATACTTGCTTTTGCTAGAGGCCGTATATACTACTGCGCACTCCACAAGTATCACGGGAGCAGGATATTTGTTAGTAAGTATAGAAGTTGGATTCTACTTCTTTATGATCGACGCCAGAGAGGGGACTTCACTATCTGGACTAGATATCGATGCATCAACTGATGGATCGGGGCCCAACGGCTTTACTTCCTTTCCGAAGGAATATGTGACCACAGATTTTTTCACCTTAGAAAAATTTTATCGCCCTCGGCTGGGATTAAACCCAGGCCAATTGAAATGAGTGGCTGTCACACTTACCACCGCCAAACTAAATTAGGTAACATGTGTGAGATTCTATGAGAAACCGGTCGACCACAAAATATGACAATCGTCGATTCTAACGAAACTTTGAAGTTGTGTTCGGTTTATTAATCTCCATGATTTTCTCTGATCATTGCAATATTTTGACACAACAGCAATTTTTCAAAAGGGCGTAAACATTTCTACGTGTACTAATTTCAATTTTTTTTTTCGATTACTCTATTTTATACAGCAAAACTTTCTGAGAACGAGTTTCAGGGAATGAATATTTATGTACGAAAAAAATATACACTGAAAAAAATGTTATATCATTTTTCTCAAAACCAAAAAAAAAATTACCAACAAATTTTCACCCTAGTGAGAAATTTTGGTTTTTACCAAATGTTCCTCCTTAGGGTGAAATATAGCATAGTGAAAAAATTGTGTTAAAAATTTAAATTGCAAAAAACCCATTTTTTCTAATTTTTTATATTTTGTCAACAGAAACGTACAGAGAAAAGAAACATTTTGAATGTGATTGTATGATGGAGAACTTATCGGTAAAATAGTTTTTTGCTAAAAATAACTTTATGTATGTTTTTAAATTTCATGCTAATGGCATACTAAACTGTAATTGTTTTACAGAATGTAATTCTAAGTATCATTCTAAATCGAAATGTATTTACCAAAAATCTTCCAAAATGCGATAATTTTCGAGATATTTGGAATTTCGTTCCAAAAAAAATAGTTAATTCTTGTTCTTATGCCCTTTTTAAAAGTTATTCGCGTTGCCCCATCCTAAAATGTCAAAAACTAATGTTTATCATTTTAAAGACGTAAAAGAAACTTCTTCAGTGTATTTGAATTTGCAGTCAAAAATACAATTTTCGTTTTGAATACGATTCTAAACGCTATTTTTAATCAAAATGATCCTAACAAAATTTTTCTGAAATATAGTAGGTCTAGAGATATTTCAAATTTTGATTTAACCATCTTTAGGTGTTAACTTTTTGTAACGAATAAGGTTCTAGGGAACCCCGATTTCGAACTCAGTTTTAAGGCACATTTTCAACCAAATCTATATGAATTGGTAATTAAATTGTTTATTGGAGTGCAAATTTTCAGTTTCTGGTAAATATTACCGTTTTTCAACTTATTGGTCAGTGGGAATCGGTGCCGAATGGGGTTTAAAACTGAGTTTGAAATCGGGGTCAATATGACCCGCTAACACCTTATTCGTAACTTTTTTTGTACAGCCCTTCAGAAATGAGCGAAAATTTTGAACTCTATTGAAAATCGTTGCTCTCCATGAAAGAGGAAAAGTCAAGAAATTCTAAACTTCAAGGTGCAACACTTAAAAAGTTATCGCATTTTGAAAGTTCATTTGGGGTCATATTGACCCCAACACCTAATGGAGGTTAACAACACAATTCTTTTGTTTTATTACGACCTTTTCAGAAGTTATTTGAGTTTCTCCATCAACAACTATAGGTTTTTGAAAAAGCCCATAACATTTCTTATAACTTCTTTCTTTTTTTATTCCGATTATAGATGTTTCAACCTTAAGGTCATTCGCTTCTTCGGGTTAGAAAAATCTCTTATGAAAAATTTCTAACCCTATGTGTGTGGTCGGGACTCGAACCCAGGTGCGCTGCGAACAAGGCAATCGATTTACCAACTACGCTACACCCACCCCTCCTATAACTTCTCTTTTGATATTTGAGAAAGTCAGAAAGTAGAAAATGCATAAGTTTGCCAAAAAATACATGATTTGGCAGGCAATTTTCTGGTGTGGGATGAGGAGAATCCCGTTCGTGGCAACGGGAGCGGTCAAATGGCAATTGTACTTGCAAGAATGCTTCCTTTCATACTTTAGGTAAATAGGAGATTTTTCAAATTCTGGAACGACACCTAGCTTAGCCTAGTGGAAATTTTCTCACTGCAAAAAATCCGATATTCATGCTACTTGTGGATACTTCCAAATTTAATACAAAATGATGCAAAAATGAGTCCTTCCGAACTTTCAAAATTTTATTTATTTTTTCTGGTTTAAATTGGAAAATGTTTTGATGTATTCAAAACCATAAAAATCTTTCCACCGCACCGAATACGTTTGTCGTCTTTTCGATCTAAATTGGGTAAAACCCCAATATAGTCACTTTTTCACGCGATTTCGATTGAAACGCCGATAAGGCCGGGCCGTTTCCAGAACTCTATAACGGAATAATGTACACGAGCAGCCGTTTTACGCCGTTGATAAGCGCCTAGAGCCGTTATCAATCCCACGGACTTTGCCGTTATCGGACCGTTAAACTGATATCGATTGTGCCGTTGCTAGGGTAAGCAACGCTGAAGATGATGTCCGTAATAAACGGAAACCAACGATTTGGGTGGTATAAAACGGCAGACATCGTACAGCTATGCAGCAGTGTTAATTCGTTGGTTAACTCATTAGCTCAAATTTCTAAAATGCGTTCATTAGTGTTAGTTCTCTGTTTTGTCGTTTTGGTAGTTGGCAAAACTAATCCGAGACACACTATTTCTTGGGATCATTTCTGGACACAGGAAGAGGTTGGAACTATCTGTAATTGTATCTATAAATTTGTAAATTTCAAATATATTTCACAGATTGAGGAATACATGCACGAACTGGTTGAACACTATCCAGACATCGCTACGCTAGAAACCATTGGAACATCAACCGAAGGTCGTGACATCGACGCAATTCTGGTGTCGTATGGTACAAACGCTAACAAACCATTGGTGGTCATCGATGCTGGTCTTCGGGCACGTGAATGGGTTTCCCCAATGATGGCCATGTTCGTGCTCCACGAGTTGGTTGAGCACCCGGAGCAGTTTTCAGATATTCTAGCTGAAGTAAACTTTTTAGTAATTCCACTTGTCAATCCGGATGGCTATGTGTACTCACACGAAACTGACAGAAATTGGATCAAGTCCCGCAGCGACAATGGAAACGGGTGCTACGGTGTTGATTTGAATCGTAATTTTGATTACCAATGGGGTACCGTTGGAGTTAGCTCGGATGTAAGTTTCTCCATCGACATACATACATATGTAGTGTGAATTAAATTTATGTTTCAACAGCCTTGCGCTGACAATTTTGCTGGATCAGCAGCTTTATCGGAGCCAGAAACTCAAGCCATACGAGATACGGTCAGTCGTTATGCAACGAACTTGAAACTCTATCTTAGCGTCCAGGCAGCCTCTAAGAAGGTGTTGTATCCCTTCTCGTACAATGGGCAGCGTACTCCGAGTAACGCTGCTGAGCACAGTACTGTTGCGCAAATGGTAGCTCGAACAATGATGGGACAGCATGGATACATCTATACTTACGGCCCTGCCGGTATGCTGTTGCCGGTAGAATCTGGAACCGTCACAGATTTCGTGTCCGGAACCTATACACCACAGTACACCTTTGTGCTGGAAACTCGTGGTGGTACTGATAACGAGTACGAACTGCCAGAGGACAAACTATCTGAAGTTCTGTATGAAACGGCGGCAGGTTTAAAGGTATTGGGAGAATATGTTGCCGGCATTCGTAGTGTTTAGAAATATGAGACGCTTAGTTTAGCTCTTAATAACTGAAATATCTTAGGCACATATTATACAACAAATATACTCTATTCACAGCTGCATTGCTTGTTTTTGGCATGTTTTTGACATAAACCACATTTAGTTGAAAATATCGAAATCTCCTCATTTTACACAAAGAATTTCTTAAAAATGCATAGTTTGCCACATCAAGAAAATTTAGAGTTAATTCATTTGTGCATGGAGAACACAATATTTTACATAAAGTCGAATTTTGTGTTGTGCTTTTCTCGACCAGAAGGAATGGAAAAGAATGTAGGTTTTGACGGGTGGAAAAAATAACAGCACAAAAACAAACAGCAGATAAGTTAAGTTCATAAGTAGTTCAAATTGCCTGAGAGTAAGCCTAAAACTTTTTACCACATTGGATGAGCCACTTTAGTATGTCTCTGAGCTTTAGTCGTCCAACCGTGGCATCGTCTATGTAAGGACTGCCAAAAACTCGAAATCGCAATTGCGCAGCTGCATATCAGATGATATGATTCCGTAGTCTGATTCACAAAGATCACATGAAAATGACTCAGCGCGCTGAATAATTGCCATGAGATAAAACAATTTACAGTGGCCAGTTAGAGCCCTGTTCAGCATTCCACAGTGGAGTTACGATTCGATTTTCGATCAATAGGTACGGCTGTTCTGGGAACGTTTTTGCCTGGCGACACGTTTGTTGATTTCTCCAATAATTGCGGTGCTCGGACGAAGCCCAGAACCAGATTTTCTTTTAACTAACTTCTCGAAATTGGCAGGACGGGCTCAGTACCAACGAAGTCAATTGCTACCCCTTCTGTGGCCCATTCGTCAGTCCATCCATTTCCAGTAATACCGGAATGGCAACCAGGCCAGTGTAACAGGCCACCTGGGTTTGTTGTTGTCTCTCCATATAGCTAGACAATCACTACCCTCAAGTGGAAACCTTTACATGGAATGTCCTGTAAGGGAAACTACATGTGAGGGTAATAACTTTGGGAGCGAGAATATCCTCACCTTATGTAACCATTTGTTCACAGTCGTGTATTACTGGTAGCAAGACCAACATGGTTACTGTTGCAAAGCTGTGTGCCCATAATGGTTCTTTTTATTTGAGGTGTATGTGTAATGGTTTGATATTGAGAAGGACCTCAAGAGAAACAGTCGGAGTTGTGGTAAAATCACAAGTCAACGCTATGAGCGCCATTCTTTGTAACTAGTTTAGCTTCGACTGAACCGTCATCACCTCTCCTTTGTGCCAACAGACAAGGCAACCATATCACAGTATTGGACGTGCAATTGTCGTGAAAATTCAACAGATGTATTTAGGTTTGAAACCCTATATCTTTCCAAATGTTCGTCTACACTGCCCGAAGGCCATGCACGCTTTCTTGACTCTGAACTCAACGCAGTCCAATTCCGTTTGGAATCCAATATAACAACAACGTATTTTACTTGATCTGCACACAGTAGGTCAGAATCAAAGAACTGCAGGGATGAACCCTCGTTGTTATTCTCTTCTTCGTGAAAAGAACCATTGAAGTTTTGTTCAGATTAACTGATAATTTAACCACCGTGGGACAGCTCTTAATGCTTGTTGCATTAAGTCAAAGTTTGTTACAATGCAAAGTCCAGTTATTAATATTTGGTAATCGTCAGCAAACCCGTAGGTTGGAAATCGAAACTCATTGAGTTTCCTCAATGAGCCGCCGGAGACAGCAAAGGTAACATATCGTTACCACGAGGTCAACCGCAAATACTAAATTTCGTTATCTCTGCTTATCTCAGTAACAAGCAAAGAATGCGATTACTAAGCATTGCGTTTATCCAACTCGAGAGGCATGTAGATGCTCCATGACCTCGCGCCGCTTCCAGAATAGACCGGAAGGGCACATTGTCAAAACACCCTCAATATCTAGCAATACAACCAAGCTAGATTGCTTGGGTAAGAAGATTTCAACGTTGCAAACAACATCATGAAGAAAAACGAAATATCTCCTTTCAAATACGGACCTTAGAGGTATAAATTGTAAGTTTCTGAGCGCTTCTTTAAAAGTTATAGCATTTAATATATTTTCCTCCATATTTTCCCTAGTAGCAGTTTCATAAACTTCAAGCGAAGTGGGAGTGGATCTTAAATTTCCCAAATGATGTGAAATTTGGCAGCTGAGCTTACTTTGACATTTGTCACAATATGAAACGGAGGACCTTTGAGAATTCAAAAATTAGTCATTTTTTGCTATGCTCTAAGTCACATACACCCGACCCGATCAGAAACACATAACAGGAATATTTCAAAACTATATCTCGCATTGTTACTTGTAATAAATTTCTGTTATTTTAACTACTAACGAGACCTAATTTATAACACAATATGTTACAAAAATTGTGCTGTAATCTTGTTATTTCATTCCGATCGGGGACAAACACGTTAACATACAAATGCTTGAGCCATTCGCGACCATCCACGCAACCTACACCTGCGATCTCGCAAATATAACAACATCCTGGTGATAAGGTGAACGTCTCAGTGCTTATAAATTTTCAAACGTAGTCTCAAGCGTGATCCTAAAGACTCCCGCGCTCGCATAATCATCAATCGGTCACTTCTGGTAGTGTCTATCCTTGGTACCAGCAGTCTAGACACATGCCTTCAATCGGAACGATTAAAAAGAACTCTCATATCCACAAGACAACATGGCCATGGCGACATGGCCGGGAGCTATAGGGATAACTAGAGTAACTGACTTCCTGTCAGAATGAAAACCGAAAATTAAGTATCAGATTCAAGGACCGCGCGCAGTCATCCAAGAACACACGCAAATATGCAAAAAGCACACAGTTACAAAATAAATTTTATGCATGCGAAGTTACGTAAACGTTAACACACGCGACATACAAACGTACACGCGATCGAACACGTTAACGTACAAACGCTCGAGCTCTTCGCGATGATAACTGAACAGTGTTTTAGTGGGTGACAGTTCTCGTCTCGTCTGCAATTATAGAGTCTGATTCTGAAGGGGAGTCCTTCCGAGAACCTAGCTCACCAGCCACCCTAGGACAACTCTCAAATAAAAAAATTTCATAAATTTCAAGGTTCTTTAGCGAGCTGCAGTTCTTCAATAAAAGTGGTCTGATTGCATGCGGAAAATATGAAGATTAAAACGATCCGCATACAACTGCAAAGTTGCTTTCGAATCGGAGATGGCCGAGTTTTATAGGTTGCGTGCTCTTCTCATGTAATTATTGTAGCTCGTGCAACAAGGAGTTTCAGCTCATATAAATGATGTTTTACTATTATATCCGAGCATTCCAGTTGTATTTATACCGTTGTTCATTATTCTGTCACACTACATATGAAAAATGTGCTAAAGAGTTGACATTTGCTTGTTCGCCGAGTATTATACCCCGTTGTTGTGGTCATTTTAGCTCCCGCACAGGTGCCTTTTGCCCCGCTTTTTTCAAAAAGTAATATAGCTGAGTTATGAAATCGTCAATTTGATACGGCTGAATGCGTTAGCTTAACTGAACCTTAGGTATTTTATAAATTTTAAAGATGGAAAAATAAAAGGAAACAAACGAACAAAGGGCGAGTAGATAATTATGGCGATTGCTTTGATATTTCCATAATTTTTTTCATACTTGACCGAAATCAACCAGAATTTGCCCAGTTACTTTTTAGAGTGTATTGTTTACATCCGCTTAGTTTAACAGTTGTTAGTGAGATTCCGGTAGAGATGAAAGAAAATCTGCAAACCGTTCGCAAAAGAGTTGTTTTCACCCACATGCAGTCGACCATATCAAAGGTCCTACCAAAGTTCCTGGAATGGATGACAGTGAACCACAAGTCAGTAACTGGACGAACATCAGGAAGGATACGTAAAAAAGCATCACAGCATTAATAATTCATTTCAAGCGAATTCCTAATATTTCGCCACGGGACTTGGTCAGTAAACTAGATCTTTCGCAAAGTTTCGTCTAGTGGACCAAGAAAATATCCTGATTGAAAACATATCAGATACAGAACTTCCCAAATCGGGACAAACATTAGCAAAGTGTTGCCAAAACGCGCGATAAGTAACCCTAACCTAAACTAACCAAATACCGATGTTGCGTGGCACGTAACATTACACGAGTAGGGAGTACTGAAGATGACCGTTTCAAACGGAAGAAGCTGTATGTATTCGGTTCGAAGGACCTGACTTAACAAACCATATGTATTTTTGGAAAACGCAGCGAATCATTTGTGATCCAAAACTCCACGAAATATGAGATTTATAAAACTTTGTGTCTCCAAAAACTGCTTTTGTCGTTATAAAGACTGCACGATCAAAAACAGTTTTTTTGACCTAATTTGGCGTTTTGTCACTATTCGAAAACCGCACAGGAGTGGTATGCGGATAATTTGGTGGATTTTGTGCCATGAACCCACCAAACCGTCCTGAATTCCGTTCGATCGAAACCTATTTGCCATGACTAAGCGACTGTACAGTAGCGTGGCTTGACATATGACATTTTTCAGCACAGAACTTTTTGAGTTCCTTTTGTGGTCCCAAATGCATGTGCTAAATTTGGGAGCGGACGATTGCTTCCCGGGTTTGCGCATTGCTTTCAAAGTTTGTGTGGAATTTTATAAGGGGAAATCAATTACTTTGCATTTACGTTATTAATTATCGCTATTTCACTCAATGTGAAAAACCAGCTTTGAAAAACTATAGTTCAAACCTTGGTTAACAACTTTGTCGAAGACGGTAACTAGCTACAAATTTTCAGAAAACGATTTTAAAGCTTATGGTTCAATCCAAATGCACAAATTCATTATTACTTCCAGCATGACAGTACACCACCGACACCGTTACTTTAAACTTAAATAAATGAGAATACAGTCATCGCAGAGGCTTGGTACCTTTGAATGAAATGTTTAGAATGAATTGCTGAATAACATGGACATAGTCAGAACATGAAAACAAGAGGTGGAGTGGGGGGGTGGGGGGCTTATGTATCCTGCAGTCCCCATTTGGGATAGTTTAGTATAACAATGAAGGTTTATACTGCCGAATTAAAAATTAAATTAAAATTAATTCAAAGGTACCAAGTCTCTGCGATGAATATATTCTCATTTATTTAAGGTTTAAATGTCGATGTGGAAAATTCGTAGCTAGTTACCGTCTTCGACAAAGTTGTTAACCAAGGATTGAACTATAGTTTTATAAAGCTGGTTTTTCGCATTGAATGAAATAGCGATCGCAAATGCAAAATAATTTATTTCCCCATATGAAATCCCACACAAACTTTGAACGCAATGCGCAAACCCAATAAGTAACCAACTGATACCAAATTTTGCACAGTCATTTGGGACCACAAAAGGAACTCAAAACGTGCTGTTCACACTAGTTTAAATCATTTTGAAGCTTTTTGCACACAACCGCGAGCCACTCTACTGTACAGGTACTGTACAGTAGAGTGCATAAATGTCGAGAATTCTACTTATTCTAAAGTTCAACCGACGTATATAAACTGAAATAAACATATATTTAACTACTGTATAGCTTTAGTTTCATTTCGATAACTATAGCCGATTTACCAATCAATCCAAAATGTCACAATAATGAACGACTCACCCTTTATTAGTGGGTCTCCTTAAGGGACCATTCATAAATTACGTAACGCTTTTAGGGGGGGGAGGGGAGGGGGTTCAACAAGTTGTTACATATTGTGACATAGGGGGAGAGGGAGTAAGCTAGATCGTTACGTAAGATGTTTTCCCCCAGGAAATTTTTTTTTAAGGAATTCGTTACGTAATAGGGGAGGGGGGGATAAAGAAATTTGTGACAATTTGTTACATGGGGGGAGGGGGAGTCAATTTTGGGCAATTTTTGCGTTACGTAATTTATGAATGGTCCCTTAAAACTGCGTGACTTTCCGCTACTATTGGAAGCATTCTTGTGTCGTTGTGAAATGCGTCCATTTCGTTGTCTTTATTGCTGCCTTGACTTGTGATCAGATGGTCTTCATTGCTCCTCACGCTTACAGGATACGAGTGTGAACACATCGAATTTTACAACTGATCATTCGTTTATTGCGCGTGCTGTTGATTTTGAGGTACTTGACGCGGCTTTTGCAGTCTAGACCTGTGCGCCGCCGCGCCACGCCGCCGCGCCACGCCGCCGCCGCCGGTAATTTTTAACGCACGCCGACGCCGAACGGTAGATCGGCGGCGCGCCGCCGATGCATTTTTCCAGCGCCGAAAATTCGCGAACTCTAAAATTGTTGACTCATGATTTTATCCACAAATCTAGGAACATTGTCTATGGACCGAATATACGACGTTAACTGATTCATGATTTATCACATCTTGATCATTATTTGGTATTAGTGGTCCTCAATTGGATTACAAAATTAAAATAATCTTGATCTTTTCTCGGAAACCATTACACGACACTCGTTATATAATTCAAAGATCCTTCGTCAACTGGTTATGATTGTGAGCATATAAGTTTCAATTCACCATTCGTGTGCGTGAAATGGTTCACAAATAAAGAAAAAACTTCCACTTTCAAGATATATGTGCCTGAAATACACGATTATGTGCCTGATCCTAATCTTTGCACGTAATCAATTTCACTGGAACGCAGTGTATTATTCATTGATTTTTTAACCAATTCTTAATTCCTAATATGCTACACACGATTCACCAGTCGAGCTCGTGAAACTGTTCATGATGTAATTCATGAAGTAATTAATTTTCCACATAATCTTATTATACTTAGGTAAACAATTACAAGGAACTCAGATTATTATTCATTTCTATGTGAGCTATTGTATACAACTGCTAGCAACCGGTCTCATAGGCACGAGCATTAGATACAAAGACATTACTAGGACCTGTAACCCTGTTATTCCTTTGTTAAAATTCAGAGAAATGTTCGGATTTAAATGAAACTGCGCTGAGCTAAATACATTACCTAGCCACAATTCATGTCCGTAAAAAAATTTAGAAAACTATAAAACACGTGACTCTGTGTAAAAAATCCAACGGTAAGCTCAAGACTAAAATATCACGATAACACGACGAGAATTTACGAAAATCGTTGCACGTCGTTCAATTCTTGACTGTTTTAGTTAATAAAGTTAATACAAATCAATGTTTCTTCGAGTTATGAATTAGAAAAAAATATTAAACATATTCAGACACAACCACCTACTAAACATTTGAGTATAATGTCATCTTTTTTGCGTGAACTAGTTTTATGAAAACACAAAAATTATTTTCAATGCGAGGTTTATTTATAATTGATTGAATCGTGACCTATTTTAAAAAAATTTCTCGAGGAATAGTTGAGCAAAGTGATCTTGACTTTTCGCGACGCTGGTGCACAGATGTGGCGATGCAGAGGGTAAGATTTCTAGTCCCATAAATTATTCATCATGTAATCTAGCCCCACTCAAGAAAGATTTTCAGTGTCAGTTGCACCAGCCCGGTATCACAGACAAATAAGACGTAACACGAGATGAATTTTCATCACTCGTAGAAAAAAAACGGACGATTTCAATTACAAATCGGTGGCGTTAGTGAAGAGATTTTGACACAGAGCTAAATGCGTTACTTAGTTTCCGCACCCACCCGAAAACGTTACGGTCTTTTTAATCTCATGCAAACCAAAACAAACAATATGGGCCGGAAATGTGAAATTCATTCTTGTCGAAGTGCCCAAGGTAGGAGTTGTTCACAACCATTTCTTAAGTTACAACACGATGCCGACCGGTGAGTAAACACATAACAGGATGTTAGTAATTTATTTGATTCGGAGTATCGAATGTATGCAATGGATTAAAATTTGTTGGTCCCCGGAACTGCTGGAGAAATTGGCGGGGTGCAGGTGCTACGAAAACTAGAGATACGCTCAGATCATTTTCAATCAGACTTGTTTAGTGATTAGTTTCAACCTAACACGTCAAGTTGTGGAATGATTATGATTGATAGTAACTGTATGTTAAGGTTTCGTCAGGGTGTAGATCTGTATGATTCCAGCACATCGAGCATACTTTGCACTCAAGATAGAAGCAGATCGTACGTTGTAAGAAAATGTAGTGCCAGGGAATCGTATTCCTTATCATCGTGGTGATTTTGTACTTACAAGAAGTAAAAGTAAACACCAGCCTGGAAAATGAAGTAATGTGTCTACCTTGAAAGATGTCCTTACACGATCATTAAAAGTGACATTTCTGCGCAGTAATGCCAATAATAACGCCTCGTGTTAGGGTACCTGATATCTGCGGGATTCTAAAAGAGCGACGGTAAACAACCCAGGGACAACTTGACAGATAGTGCTTGTTTCATATATGCACCACCGATTTGATGGTGGCGCTAGTATGCCTTCTCTGTATGAGTACCACGAACAACGAAACGAAAAAGTTTCAAGAGAAAAGCGTGTTTCGTTACGTGTGTTACAAACGCCGTCAATGCGGCTAGAATAACATTTAGAAAAAGCTTATTCCAAAATGTGAATAAAGAAAACTATTATTAGAGACTAAATTTATCCCTAACTGAAAACCGTCAGCAAAGTTACATAAATCTTATTATATATTTAGCTGGAAGTCGTTGTTTTTAACAACCGGCCATCTTCCTTCCTAAACATGTTTTGGTTTTCTTGTTGTGTGAAGTTTGAAATCGTTAAATCATTGGTGCTTTTTATCTCGAATGAATGTATGTAAATGTAAATGAAAAACATTTTGGCCAATGAAAGTACATCACCACCAAGCTTAACAATTCGTTTTGAATAGAATTTGTGTTTTTATCAGAATTCTAGTAGCAAAAAGAAATGATAGAAATGCTTAAATTGATCATTTTCCACAGATATGGAAAATAATCAATGGGATGCGCCTTTTTCAAATTTTGCTCCATTCGAGCCGCCATGATTTCACCAAATCACCCCAAAATTTGCTTATGAATTCAATATATGGGAGCTGTCAATTGTCCCCGGGCTTACGGTAAAGATGACCAAATAGAAACAAAAAACAATGAAACGACAACAACAATTAATTTCCTCAAACAAAACAAAAACTGTTTTACCGTTGCCTAATTATCCAAATATAGAACAATAAATAATTATTATGGGTCATTGAAATACAGTCGTTACTCTGCATTCTTTCAATTTGTCCATGGTAATCATTATTTCATGCGAAGTCGTAGTATGCGACATCGACAATTTTTCTATTTCGTTCTTCAAATTTTACAACTGTAAAAATAGTTCCACCTTTCATTTATTATCTTGCATTTGGCAAGCAGGGTGGGCACTATTCGAGCTTCAGTTGAAAAAAAAATTTGATATGGTTGCGAGAATTACATTTTGTGCAATGTGTTCAACAGATGTCGCTAGTACATCGTGGGCGATGATTTTTTTAGATTTTCTTTAAGCTGTAACGTTTGTTTGTATGTGCTGTGAAGTCTGTTACAACATAAACCAAAAATTTGGGAAAGGAATTGTACTGTCAAGATTTTTTTTAGTTACATAGGCGTCAATATTCGTCACGCCGACACACGCCGGCGCGCCGCCGTCGATAGGGTCCAACGGCGTGACGCCGCCAACGCCGCCGCCGCCGCCGCCGGTCAAAAATGTCGCTTACGCCGCCGCCGATTAAAAATGCATCGGCGCACACCTCTATTGCAGTCATTGTGGCCTGAACGTGTTTTTCTCCTTTATTTCACTTAGGTTTGGTTTGGTTTAATCCAATTTTCTCTTTTGGGAATTAATATTGCATATTTAATCCCATTACCACTACTCGACTGTCACACTCAGGGGCGGATCCAGGAAAAAAATTGGAGGGGCCTGAAATTTCGATTTAAAATGAACATTGTACAATTCGTAATACGTAATAACTTTATTTAATGAATGTCAGTTTTGTTGGACCAGTGGCGTAGCCTGAAATGTGGTTTGGGGGGTTTTTACAAAAATCGTTGATTTTTCGAAAATGCTTCAATATAATGTAAATAAATTCGTTATCGAGCACTCAGTCGAGATAGAAGTCTTTTGTCATCGGTCCGTACACTCTATAGCGACAAATAGTGTTAATCCGCGTTCAAGGTTATTTTCACACTCTGCGCCTAGTTGAGGTTTCAGTATTTTTTCCCTTCTTTTGTGTTTCTGTTTCTGAGTACCGTTAGCCGGTCAGTGAAGTGAAACAGTGTTCTTCTAGTAAGCCGTCTGGATACCGTTACATACACAAGCTAAGTATTAGTTTTCGTTTCCCCTTCTTGGTTGTCTTAATAACGTGCACTGGGCAATAGGCCCGTGCAAAAATGACTTCCCCTGACGGCGGTTCATCTCAAGGTGAGATGGACGTCGAAATAAAATCGGCTCCCCGGCTCAAGGTATATCCGAGCTCGGCCACCGGGCCATTTGTGATCTTCTTTCGGACCAAAGAAAAAAAGTGTTTGAATCTGTTGCAGATTTCTCGAGTTCTGACGGATCGGTATTCGGCCGTGACAGAAATATCGAAAATTCGGCCTGATAAGCTTCGGGTGGTGGTTAACAGTTCAACTCAGGCAAACGATATTGCTGGATACGAGCCCTTTACGAGGGAGTACAGGGTGTATATTCCAGCTAGCAGGGTTGAAGTCAGTGGAGTCGTTTCCGATTCGAGTCTGAATTGCGAGGACCTGCTAAAATATGGGACTGGCTGTTTCAAAGACCCCATGCTTAAGCCAGTGAAGATACTGGAATGCAAACGTTTGCATTCAGCATCAGTCGCAGCTGACGGGAAGAAAACATACGTCAACTCAGACTCTTATCGGGTGACCTTCGCCGGCTCTGCCCTGCCTAATTACCTCCTTTTTGACAAGGTTCGTCTACCTGTTCGCCTCTTTGTGCCGCGGGTCATGAACTGTACTAATTGCAAACAATTGGGACACACAGCCTCCCATTGTAGCAATAAAGCCCGCTGTGGGAAATGCGGTGGGAATCATGCGGATGATTCCTGTGGTAGAGATGTCGAAAAGTGCCTCTACTGTGGGGGAAACCCACATGATCTCCCTTCATGTCCCGCGTACAAACAGCGCGAGGAAAATCTTAAGCGTTCCCTTCAGGGACGCTCTAAGCGATCTTTTGCAGAAATGCTTAAGATAGCTACGCCACCTGTCTCTACGAACATCTTTACCAACTTGTCTACTGACGAAGGCGACTGTGATGAACCCCAGGAGGGAACATCTTCTGCTGTGCCTAGAAGTAGTAGAAAAAGGAAGAACATTTCCTCTTCCAAGCTTCGTCGTAAAGGCCAGAAGGTGTCTCTTCATGGTCCCCCTAAAATAACTACTCAAGGAAGTACTGGTGCAAAACCGAAGCAAGTCGCTCCCGGTCTCAGTAACCTGAGCTCAGAAAAGGAGTTCCCAGCACTTCCAGGAACATCAAAAACCCCAAGTGTTCCCATATCTCAGCCAGAGAAAGAAAACAGTGCTGGCTTAATAAATTTCTCTGACATTGTGGACCGTATTCTTACAACGTTAAACATTTCTGACCCCCTTAAAAGTATCTTGATAAGCTTTCTCCCCGCAGTAAAAACATTCTTGATGCAGTTCACTGCGAAATGGCCCCTCCTTTCAGCGATTGTATCCTTCGATGGCTAATTCATCGAACGAGGTCAAGGATTTAATCACTGTTCTACAGTGGAATTGCAGAAGCATTATCCCGAAAATCGATTCGTTTAAAATCTTACTAAATAATTTGAAATGCGATGCATTTGCCCTATGCGAGACATGGCTCACTTCAGAAATAACCCTACACTTCCACGATTTTAATATTATTCGCTTGGATCGAGAAGACTCTTACGGAGGAGTACTTTTGGGGATCAAAAAGTGCTATTCTTTCAATCGGATCGACCTCCCCTCGACACCAGGCATTGAAGTTGTCGCTTGCCAAACCAGAATTAAAGGCAAAGAACTTTGCATTGCTTCCACCTACATCCCCCCTAGAGCCTCAGTTAGCCACCGACGGCTTTGCGATATTGCGGAACTCCTCCCCGCACCGAGGCTAGTTTTAGGTGACTTTAACTCCCACGGCACGGCATGGGGTTGCCTTCATGACGATAATCGATCTACCCTACTCCATGAGCTTTGCGACAACTTCAATATGACTATTTTGAATACGGGTGAAATGACACGGATTCCTGTCCCTCCAGCGCGACCGAGCGCCTTAGATCTGTCCCTCTGCTCGACATCGCTGCGGTTAGATTGCATGTGGAAGGTAGTCTCTGATCCCCACGGCAGCGACCATCTGCCAATCGTAATTAATATTGCTAACGGTTCAGGGCCACCGAATACAATCAATGTTTCGTATGACCTCACACGAAATATTGATTGGAAGAGCTACGCGTCCGCGATATCCGAAAAAGTAGAATCGACACAAGAGCTTCCTCCGGAGGAAGAGTACGGGTTCCTGGCTGGCTTGATTCTCGATACCGCGATTCAAGCTCAGACTAAACGCGTACCAGACGCGAATTCACGCGGGCGTCCTCCCAATCCATGGTGGGACAAAGAGTGCTCAGACGTGTACGCGGAGAAGGCCGCTGCGTATAAGACCTTCCGGGACGACGGGCTGCCAGCTAGCTACCGACAGTACGCGATGGCGGAAACGCGCATGAAGAGTTTGATAAAAGCCAAAAAACGTAGCTACTGGCGCCGGTTCGTCGACGGACTAACGAGAGAAACATCGATGAGCACTCTTTGGAGTACGGCCCGGCGCTTACGAAACCGAAACAGTACCAATGAGAGCGTGGAATATTCAAACCGTTGGATATTCGATTTTGCCAAGAAGGTTTGTCCGGATTCCGCCCCGGCGCAGAAGATCTACCGCGCCGCGTCCCCTCACAATAACGCGAACGAAACACCGTTTTCGATGGTGGAGTTCTCACTTGCTCTCTTATCATGTAACAATAAAGCCCCAGGGCCAGACAGAATCAAATTTAACTTGTTAAAGAATCTGCCAGACTCTGCCAAGAGACGCTTGTTGAATTTATTTAATAAGTTTCTTGAGGGTAATATTGTCCCTCATGACTGGAGGCAAGTGAAGGTCATTGCCATTCAAAAACCAGGAAAACCAGCCTCCGACCACAACTCGTATCGACCGATTGCGATGCTGTCCTGTATCCGAAAGTTGTTCGAGAAAATGATCTTGTTTCGCCTCGATAATTGGGTTGAAGCAAATGGCTTACTGTCAGATACACAATTTGGTTTCCGCAAAGGCAAAGGGACGAACGATTGTCTTGCGTTGCTCTCAACAGAAATTCAAATGGCTTATGCTAGCAAAGAGCAGATGGCATCAGTTTTCCTAGATATAAAGGGGGCTTTTGACTCAGTTTCTATCAAAATTCTTTCTGAGAAGCTGCACCAGCATGGTCTTTCACCGACTCTAAACAACTTTTTGCTAAACTTGCTGTCTGAAAAACATATGCATTTTTCGCATGGTGATTTATCGACATCACGAATTAGCTACATGGGTCTTCCCCAGGGCTCATGTCTAAGCCCCCTTCTCTATAACTTTTACGTGAATGACATTGACGAATGTCTTGTCAATTCCTGCACGCTAAGGCAGCTTGCAGATGACGGTGTGGTCTCTATTACAGGTCCCAAAGCCGTCGATCTGCAAGGACCATTGCAAGATACCTTGGACAATTTGTCTGCTTGGGCCCTCCAGCTAGGTATCGAGTTCTCCACGGAGAAAACTGAGCTAGTCGTATTTTCAAGGAAGCGTGAACCAGCGCAACTACAGCTTCAATTAATGGGTCAAACTATTGCTCAGGTTTCAACTTTCAAATATCTCGGGGTCTGGTTCGACTCTAAAGGAACCTGGGGATGTCACATTAGGTATCTGAAACAGAAGTGCCAGCAAAGGATCAACTTTCTCCGTACAATAACCGGAACATGGTGGGGTGCCCACCCAGGAGACCTGATCAGGCTGTACCAAACAACAATATTGTCGGTGATGGAGTACGGGAGTTTCTGTTTCCGCTCCGCTGCGAACATACATTTCATCAAACTAGAGCGAATCCAATATTGTTGTTTGCGTATTGCTTTGGGTTGTATGCACTCGACACATACGATGAGTTTAGAAGTGCTGGCGGGCGTCCTTCCGCTGAAAAATCGATTTTGGGAACTCTCCTATCGATTGCTCATCCGATGCGATATCTTGAACCCGTTAGTAATTGCAAATTTCGAAAGGCTTATCGAGCTCAATTCTCAAACCCGATTTATGTCCTTGTACTTCGATTACATGGCACAAAATATCAATCCTTCTTCATACTATCCCAACCGTGTCAATCTCTTTCATGCTTCTGATTCAACTGTTTTCTTTGACACATCCATGAAAGACGAGATTCGTGGAATCCCGGATCACATACGCCCGCAAGTGATCCCAAGCATCTTTCATAGTAAATTTCGAGAAGTCGACTGCAACAAGATGTTTTACACCGACGGGTCAAGCCTCGACGGCTCCACTGGCTTCGGTATATTCAATCAAAACCTCACCGCCTCATTCAAACTCAATGATCCTGCTTCAGTTTACGTCGCAGAACTTGCTGCTATTCAGTATACCCTTGGGATCATTGATACTTTGCCCACCGATCATTACTTTATTGTCTCGGATAGCCTCAGCTCAATCGAGGCTCTCCGTTCAATGAAACCTAGAAAGCACATTCCATATTTTCTGGGGAAAATCTGGGAGCGCCTGCGTGCTTTGTCTGTAAGATCGTACAAGATTACCTTAGTTTGGGTTCCCTCGCATTGCTCCATTCCAGGTAATGAAGAAGCGGACTCTTTAGCTAAGGCGGGCGCTTTGCAAGGTGACATATATGAAAGACCAATTAGCTTCAGCGAATTTTTCAGTATTACTCATCAGAGAACCCTCGAAAGTTGGCAAACATCATGGAGCAATGGTGAACTGGGAAGGTGGCTACATTCGATAATCCCTAAGGTATCGACGAAACCTTGGTTCAGAGGGATGGATGTGGGTCGGGATTTCATTCGCGTGATGTCTCGGCTCATATCCAATCACTACACGCTGGACGCACATCTCCGGCGTATTGGGCTCGTGAATAGCGGTATCTGCGCTTGTGGCAACGGTTATCACGAAATCGAACATGTTGTCTGGGCATGCGCCGAGTACTGTTCTGCCAGATCTCAACTATTCGATTCCCTTCGGGCCCGAGGAAGATCACCCAATGTCCCGGTTCGAGATGTACTAGCAAGCCGCGATATTCTCTACATGTCCCTTATATACACGTTCCTCAAAACCATCAATATCCAAATTTAAATGCCCCTATCTTTTCTCTTATCATTCCCAGAAGTGCCCTCTTCCGCCTACCGTACCCCAACGATGGTTGATACGACTCCAAGACGAGACAAAACATCTGTCGAATGAACCAACAACACGAGATCTACAGTACAACATCACACGCGCAGCGCGGTGTGTTCCCGATCCGTATCTGAGCCGTACTACGAAATCGTCTGGAGGAACCCCTGCCGGCTCGAGGAAAACCGCCCGGCGTCCCAATACTTGATACATCCGTTCGAATCTGTAATCCTGGCCGTTGATTCCTGATGCCGGAAACTGAAGTTTATATTCCCCCCCCCCCGTTCAGTCTTGTCCACCCTCTCTCCCATGTCTCTGATACACAGATGTATGTCTTCACCCCCTTCTCCCCTTGAATATCTTCCCAAAACTTATGTGCCCCCCTATCTTCTAGTGTTAGTTGATCAATCCATTCGAATCTGTAATCCTGGCCGTTAATTCCTGATGCCGGAAACTGAAAGTTTATATCTCACCCCCCCCCCCCCCTCCCCTTCAGCCTTGTCCACCCACCCTCCCATGTCTCTGATACACAGATGTATGACTTCACCCCCTTCTCCCCTTGAATATCTTCCCAAAATTTATGTGCCCCCCTATCTTCTAGTGTTAGTTGATCAATCCATTCGAATCTGTAATCCTGGCCGTTAATTCCTGATGCCGGAAACTGAAAGTTTATATCTCACCCCCCCCCCCCCCTCCCCTTCAGCCTTGTCCACCCACCCTCCCATGTCTCTGATACACAGATGTATGACTTCACCCCCTTCTCCCCTTGAATATCTTCCCAAAATTTATGTGCCCCCCTATCTTCTAGTTTTAGTTGAACAATATTTAATCTCGTTAAGAAATGCGCAACAGTACCACTACTTTAAAATAGTCCTAATTAATTCCCCTTAATCTTGAACCACTCTTTCTAGTTATCTCTAGTTAATAAGCTTGTAAAATGTTCCGCTTAGTTAATAATTATTTTTTCTACAATCTCCCTTCTAAAAATCATAAAGTGAATTACTATACAAAGAGCACACAAATGACCCGTCCCCCAAATCTTACGAATATTATATTATACCCTCTTTTATATGTATAAGTTAGCTGTAGTTTTTTTTTTTTAGTTTTATTATATAAAACAAAATAATATTGAAATGTGTATCCCCCTAGTTTTAAGAAATTCAAAATGTAAAACAATGAAAAAATGGCACCTTTAAGCTAACGCATACGTGCCTTATCAAATAAACAAATTGAAAAAAAAAAAAAAATATAATGTAAATTTGATAAAATATTGAAAGTTCAGGAACAAAAATAGGTCAGCTGTTACCATTACATTCTACAAATGAGAAAAAAAATTATAAAATGTTATAAAATCAAAGAATATAAATAAATTTTTAAAGATGTTATGTTCGACAACTTTTCTTACGATCTATGTGATGTTATAATTTAGAATCACAACAACCATCAACTTCGAAGGTTGTCCTCATGAAGCGAGATCCGAGAACAAGAATGATGCATTTTACGCGCATTTGCAGCCCGTGGCAAAATGTGAAGCTCTTCATCAGCGACATGAACGCCACCCTAGAGATAACTTGAATAACAAACTGAGAACCAATTGACCACGTTCTAATGAACAAAAATTCTCCGACATCACAAATGTTCGCACCTTTTTCAGTGCGAATATAGATTTGGAATCGCCCACAGGAAGATCGGGATACCGATCAACTGCCATGTGAACTGCTGAAACACGGAAGAGAGGCATTGGTTAGAGCACACCACTGGTTTAGAAGATGTGGGAGAAACAGATTTTACAGAAGGATTGGATGGAGTAAGTAGTATCTCCTATCAATGAAAAGAGTATTAAGTGGTATTGCTACAACAAGTTACAAGTGTTGTCCCCAAATTCTTTGACGCCGCCAATCTCCGTTAGCAAGCGAGTTCTTTGATGAGTTCGTGTATTTAGGCTCACCAATGACCGCCAGTAATGACACCAACAGAGAAATTTGGAAACGTATTCTAGCACGTGAACGTTAGTACTTTGGGCTTCAAAAACCCTTCGGTCGAAGAATGTACACCACATGAAGTTAACCTTCTAGAAATCGCTCATTAGACCGGTTATCCTCTACGGTCACGAAACCTGGAGTATGCTGGCGGGAGGCCAATGCGCTCTTAGTGTTTTCGTATGGAACGTGTTGAGAACGATCTACGATAGCATGCATATGAAAAACGGAATGTAGAGACGGCGTATGAACCACGAATTACAACAGTTGCTTGGAGAAGCTCTCATTGTTCACTCAGCGAAATTTGGGCGTCTGCGGTGGGCTGGGCATGTCATCAAATTGGTGAACAACTCGATAAAATGGTTTTAGAAACTCATCCGACAGCTACAAGAAGATCGGCCAAGATGATGAAGACCTGAGGAGTCTTCGTGCCTTGCCAGGTGACAAACAGCCATGGACAGAGTGAACTGGAGACGTCTTCTTGATACAGCAAAGGACAACATGGCCTTAGACTGATTGGTAAGTAAAGTATTTAAGTGAAAGTTTAGCAACAAGTTTCCCAACAGAAAAACAACATCTTCTGATATAATCATTTTAGTGATATATCCTCTTAGAAATAATCATGGAAAATCAACTCATCAAAAAAATAGTAAGAGATTTGGTGTCTTCAGCAAAGTTGTTGGAAATTTAATTCAAAACATCTTTATTGAAGATATGACAACTAAATTAGTTTGAAGAACTAATGCATCCATCTGGTAGGATTATTTACCAAAATTATTTTATCGGAAGATGTTTTACGTTTCAAAATTTTCCGAAAAAAAACTACACCTCCAAAGCTGAAGGTTTCGAAGCTATGTGATATTGACCGTAAAACCTTTTTTCGAGCAATAATTTTACTTTTCTTCTCTTTTAAAGTTCATAACATAAGAACGAGTCCGAAATTGTTTTACGCCATTCAGTTCAGTACTCAAATGTGCATCATAAATAGCACCTAACATAACATTTTTTTTTAATTTTCTTCATTTCCAATTCTCCATCGTGTTTGAAACATGAAATTCTCAATGTAATGATCAGATAATAAACTTCCAAAATATTATTTATCATTAAATATTAAATATATTTTAAATTAAACTTTTCACCTCCAATAATTTTTTTATCAATTCAATTTATTTTGGATTGGGGTGGGGTTGACCCCCAACCCCCCCCCCTCCCCGCCTGTCTACGCCACTGTGTTGGACAAATTTGGTTTTAAATGATTTTGAGATTAAACCTAATATAAAATTAAAACTAATTTGAAATTCCCCAACAAGAAAAAAAATTTCGGAGGGGTCCAGACCCCCAACACCCTCCCCCTGAATCCGCGACTGGCCACACTTTATTACGACGACAAACTTATTTAGTTTTTTATTTGTAGGCTTTGAAACGGTAAATCAAAAATTTAAAATGTATGCTCATCGTACAATACAACAAGCTTTTCCTATGAATAAAAATACTGGAACGATAAAGGGGTGTCTTTAATTTTTTTACATGCTGTTCTTCTCGTAATAGTAAGATCTAACCATTCTGATACTATTCATCACATATGTTACTTCCATTTGATCAATTAATTGCCATGGTATGTTAATCCAAGCACCATAATTATGCGGATCCCTAAAATAAACCCGACCCCGGGACAGTTGCCCCCCCCCCCTTGAGCCACCCTCTCATCGGGCCTGGACCGTCGAACAGTTGACCTTTACGATATTGGTAACACTGGGTAGTCGGGGTATACTGTTCTTCTGAGTTAGTCATTGAAAGGTTGATTTCCGCATCCCACATACCAATATATAATATGAAACACCCCGTACAATACTACCTCATTTATGGATGTAATTGATTTAGTCATCCAAATGTGCGTTAAATATTTTGCAGTGTAAATATGCTCGTACGTAACTTGTTCATTACGTAGCAAGTACGTCAATACAGTGCACAGTGGTCCAGATCGCTAATTTAGGAGGAATTTTTACTTTCTGACAAACCTGTATAATTTAGCCGTATCATGTCTTAGGATGAATTTGTGTACTTTAGAAGATGCTTCTTTTTATTGGAATAGTTATTAGGGTGGTTCTAATTTATCTAAAATACGATAATAAACTTTTTACTGATGAAAGATAGAGCTCCACAGTCTTCCACAAAGTTGAAAAGTAACTTATTTTGAATAAATTTGTTGAATATATTAAAGCTCTATCTCTTTTAGTTTTTGTTATACAAGAAATTTAAAAAAAAAGATTAGGGTGTTCCTGAAAAAAACGTTTTTTTAGTATAACTTTCGTATCTTTTACTTTTTGTTAACACAACCTTTGAACAGCTTATTGAAAACTTCAAGCCGAGTATTTTTCTCCAAGACACCGAAGGTCTAACTTTTTTCTTTAAAAAGTTATGGACACTTTTCGTTAAAAAATAGCCTATTTCAAGGCTCAATATCGCTGATGCGGGCACCTAAAATTGAATTCTGTTTCCATCACATGAAAGACCATACTTATTAGTATATTTGAGCAAAAATTGGCGAATACGATATTTTTTTAAAATTTGCAATTTAGATTTAAAGTTTGTAGTTTTGCAGGTTCAACGCATTAAAGCATTTACACACATATCGTTGTATTATGAAAAAAGCCACTTTCAAATATCATTCTCTCATCGCAGCAAGCTTTGCATAAGTGAAACGACTGTCAAAAAAGGTTTCTGATTTTATTCGTTTTAAATAAAACTAGTAAATATGGATATTAGTCGAAGAGAGTTGGCGAATTTGCTTATTGCTGGTAAAAAGACAGATGAACTGCTTAAGTTCATTACAAGTAGTAATCCAAATGTAAAATTGAGACTTGTTAGTGCTCGGAAGAAAATAAAAATCTTCATGTTGGAATTTAGAAGGTTGTGGATTCGGAGTAAGCGCACGCAAATTCGGTTTGAGCTGGAAAATTTTGTGTGGCTTGAAGGAAAGCTAAGATTCGAAGTCGAAGGTAAAGGTAAAGGCCGAAAGAGGAAACCATTTTCCGAAATATGTCGCAGAGCCAAAATAAAAAGATTAGGAAAGTTGCGCGATAAGTATTCCACGGAAGAACTTGGTTTAGCGTCAGCCGTCAACGCTAATTCTACTGGTTTCCGTTTAGTTGGCAGACAAATCGAACGATTGTCGAAAAGTCCCGTCAGATCTACCGTAGAGAATTTAGGATCTATGGCTGTCCCGATTGCAGAAGCGTTTACTGCGGAGGAGGCACTTAGATTTATTTGTGAAAATGATTTTTCTAAGGCGCAGTACCAAAACATACGCAGCTCAGTTATGCAGAAGGGTTTGGACATTTATCCCTCGTATAATAAAATAGTAGAAGAAAAGAAACTATGCTATCCGATCGGTATGTACTATTCTCAAAGATTCGTCCCTGAATCAACAATTTTTTTCAGGAATTTCTGTTCAGCCTTCTTGTGCGTATGTTCCCCTTCAAGCTCTTGTTAACCATACCGTGGAACGACTCATCTCGTTTCTGAATATTGGAGTTCTACCACTGCATCCTGAGGATAATACGTTTGTTATCTTTAAGTGGGGCTGCGATGGAAGCAGCAACCATTCCCGGTAGGCAACATTATTTTTCTTCTAAACTTTGACTGACAGTCTCTTTTCCACTTGAACATAGATACAAGCAAATGTGCGTTGACGAAGATGAAAATGGAGAACTATTCGAGTATAACGATTCGCATATATTTGCTCTATCTATAGTACCTTTACGTGTAGTTAGTCGCCGGAAAGATGAGTCAAGAGATTGCATTCTTTGGAATAATGATTTTCCATCTTCAGTATCCCTGTGCCGACCAGTAAAATTAATTTTCAAGAAGGAAAATCCTGAACTAACAAAGGATGAAGTTGCCGCGATGAACAAGCAAATCGATGAATTAGTCCCGACTATAGTAAATGTTAATATGCGCAAGATTCCGATTAGTTCAAGCTTCATATTTTCCATGGTTGATACGAAGGTAGTGAATGACGTAACAGGCACACCGTCTCAAGCGTGTTATATATGCAAACGCTCCGGAAAGCGATTGAATGATCCTTTACTGGAAGCCAGCGATCCACCGGATAGTTTATATGTTTTTTCACCTTTACATGCATTAATACGAGCAATGGAGTTACTATTGAATATTGCTTACCGTTTAGCTCTAGCAAAACCGCGTTGGCGCGTAGGCAAAAATACCAGCGAGCTTAAGGAACGACAAATAAAAATTCGACAAGCGTTACGTGACCGTTTAGGTCTTCGTATTAGCGAACCTTTGCCAGGTGGCGGAAATTCTAACGATGATAACACAGCTCGAAAATTTTTCAGAAACCGAGATGTCGTTGCAGAAGAAACCGGGTTGGACGAAATGTTGCTAGAACGTATGTATGTGCTATTAACAATCATCAACAGCAAATTGGGAATTAACGCGGATGCTTACCGGAGTTACGCCGAAGATACACGATTGCTTTATGTACGCCTGTATGGTTGGTACGCTCTCTCACCAACCGTGCATAAACTCCTGGTCCATGGAGGAAGCATTATTCAACATAACATGCTGCCAGTAGGTATGTGCAGTGAAGAAGTTCAAGAAACCAGGAATAAAAGTATTCGCAGATTCCGAGAATTCCACGCACGCAAATTCGATCGACTCGTCAATCTTGATGACGTTTTCAAGAGACTTCTTGTTTCATCAGATCCTATAATTTCTCTTAAATGTAAACGTCGAATTCAACGAGCACCGCTGGATATACCTGAAAATGCAATGCATCTACTTTTGAATTAATTGGCATTGAATAAATTCTCCTTATATAAATCATAAATTGTTGTCATAGCCAAATTATTTTTAATGAACACATTCTGTATTGTTGATATGTAAGCAAAACAGAAAAGGAAATACAAAGGCTTTAGGCAATTTCTTTTATGTCGCTATGCGATAAAATTTAAAACTTTGGTTAGTAAATTTAAAATTACATGCTTAAAAAAAATAATATTTTCCAATTTTTGCTCAAATATACTTAAAAGTATGTTCTTTTCTATGGTTCAATCCGAACTTACTTTTATTTGCCCCAATCAGAGATAATGACATTTGAAAAAGGGCTATTTATGAGCGAAAAATTTCCATAACTTTTGAAAGTATAAAGTTAGATTTTCAGAGTTATGAAAAAACGTGGATTGAAGTTTTCTAAAAGCTGTTCAAAGGTTGTTTTAACAAAATATAAAATTTCTTTCGAACATTAACAAGTCTCAATTTTACATTTGGATTACTACTTGTAATGAACTTAAGCAGTTCATCTGTCTTTTTACCAGCAATAAGCAAATTCGCCAACTCTCTTCGACTAATATCCATATTTACTAGTTTTATTTAAAACGAATAAAATCAGAAACCTTTTTTGACAGTCGTTTCACTTATGCAAAGCTTGCTGCGATGAGAGAATGATATTTGAAAGTGGCTTTTTTCATAATACAACGATATGTGTGTACTTGCTTTAATGCGTTGAACCTGCAAAACTACAAACTTTAAATCTAAATTGCAAATTTTAAAAAAATATCGTATTCGCCAATTTTTGCTCAAATATACTAATAAGTATGGTCTTTCATGTGGTGGAAACAGAATTCAATTTTAGGTGCCCGCATCAGCGATATTGAGCCTTGAAATAGGCTATTTTTTAACGAAAAGTGTCCATAACTTTTTAAAGAAAAAAGTTAGACCTTCGGTGTCTTGGAGAAAAATACTCGGCTTGAAGTTTTCAATAAGCTGTTCAAAGGTTGTGTTAACAAAAAGTAAAAGATACGAAAGTTATACTAAAAAAACGTTTTTTTCAGGAACACCCTAATCTTTTTTTTTAAATTTCTTGTATAACAAAAACTAAAAGAGATAGAGCTTTAATATGTTCAACAAATTTATTCAAAATAAGTTACTTTACAACTTTGTGGAAGACTGTGGAGCTCTATCTTTCATCAGTAAAAAGTTTATTTTCGTATTTTAGATAAATTAAAACCACCCTAATAACTATTCTGATAAAAAGAAGCATCTTCTAAAGTACACAAATTCATCCTAAGACATGATACGGCTAAATTATACAGGTTTGTCAGAAAGTAAAAATTCCTCCTAAATTAGCGATCTGGACCACTGTGCAGTGGCATCTATCTAAATGGTACCAAAAATAAGTTTATTTTCCTCGTGAAAATTTCCCACGAGTGCAATAAAATATATTTTCAATATTTTCCATTTCCATCATCGTCACTCTGGTGAACATTATATTTCAGAAGGTTTACGTGGGTTCAGTCTATAGTCGATCCACCCGTAACCGACGACGTGTAGTTTTCTTTGCGCCCTACCCAATTCCGATTTCCCGTTCGAACGGACTACCTACCTTTTACAAAATTTATTCGAGCTCGAACTCCTGGTTTTATACTCTCTTCCAATGTGCATTCTTCCCCGAAGGCAACATAAGATATAAATCTCACATAACAATAGCAGAAAAAATTGCCACATCCTAAAAAAAAGTGTGGAAAACATAATAAAAAAGAACAGGAGAAGAGCAAAGAAAAATCAACACTCCTGATCCCACAAGACGAATTTTTGAACAGGTTCTCCGTCCGCATCCACAAACATCCACTCATGTAGGACGATGTACCGACTGCCATCCTACAGAGTATGGAGCAGAAGAGGTGTCGGATCCTCCCATCGAAGCGATAAATGTTTTACAACTTCTTTTCCCCGACGCTTTCCCAGTCGCCGCCACCCGTGTCGTGGCGTGAAGGATGGGAATTTCTGTTCGTCTGGCGGTCGTCCGAAGGGTACTAGTCTGTTTCAATGTTGAAAACATGGTCGGATACGCCCGAATTTATCTCTTTATAAGCCCAAATAGGTTTTATGATATGTGAGCGAAGTTGAAAAGGCGCGAAAGGGAAAGCCCGCCGGTATCCAACAAAGCGGAACATTAGCCTGATGGGATGAATTTTGATGAGCGGCGCCGAACGGGGTATCCTTTGCCGAATTTCCCTTTGGCTGGATTTTTTCGCTCTCGCTCTTTATTGGATTGGGTGGAACGTAAGGCACACTGAACACATGCAGGGAGGCGTTCGGTTTTTGGATTCTCACTTCTCGATTGATGCAAATTGAATGATAGGGAAGTAAGAGCAACCGGTCATAAATTCTACAATCACACTGTGATGAATATTCAGGACGGAAGGGTTAAGTAAGTGGCGATTGGTGAAATATTGGTTCAACGTGGGATGTCGCTTGGGTAATACATTATATCGGCACGATTGTTCTCCAATGGTATCAATAGTTATTCGAAATAATATTCATACTCAACTTGGTGATTCATGATTCACTTTTCAAAGATGAGTTGACTGATAAAAAGTGTAAGAGGAAAATCCATTTCCTTTTTTGTACCGAAAGCAGTCCGTCGGTCATCATGGGATGGCAATTTCTAATTTGTCGTTGTGAGAGCGAGCGACATTGTCGAAAAATGCCAATTCCCTGTGCAGTCCAGTTCATTTCCGGCAAATAAATTTTTAATTAAATGGCAGATGTCGCCCTACAGACCGTGTGTGAGTACGTACTGAACCCTATACAGAATGAAGCCTCGTTTGTCTAAGTTTTGGTTGTGATGTGTGAAATCATGGCAAGTGGTACCGTGGGACCAGGTTGAAAAAAACTAATCTCTTTTCCGACCCGTCGTTGGTGTGAAATTGAAAGGAAGTGAAAACAACATGGGGATGACAAAATTAAAAAAAGGAAAACGGAAATTGCCTCAAATCATACATGAAGACCAACTTCATATGGTTATGGTAAAACAGTTCGTAGTTAGTTAAGTTTATTAGTTGGAAATATTCTTTACGAACCTACTTTTTCTTCACACTTTGTTGTTTTGACCGATAAGGTGCTATCAATTTCAGCGAGTGCACTATGTTTGAAGTTATAGTCACTGTCAACCGAAAGTATCCCTAAATAGCGATCATAATCCTGTGTTCAACTCAGCTCAACTGCCCATCAGGGGCTATCATCAGCGCTGGTACGAGACGATTCAATTTTGCTCATCATGTTTAGTTACGGAAGTCAACATCGGGTCCATAATTTGTCCGTTTCCTCTCCACATGGCCATCACGGGGATTAAAGTCAGTGGCAAACGGCCGCTCCGACAGGAAGCGCCCAGGACGTCCAACGTGAGCTGGAAACGATAAGCTATAAAGTATAAACTGCTAACAACTCACCTTTTAATTAAACTTTTCATCGTCCTCATCACCATCATCATCAACATCACATTGCAAGCTACATCACCATCAGATCCGTAGCATAGGTTACCATTGGAAAGTTGGCAAAGTGATAGAAGGCATTAGAGGGAACATCAGCTCATCATCACCCAATGTCCAAGAAGGTCATATATCTACCACCGCACCGCCCGGTGTGGAATCAAACTGTGACGTCTGGTTTTTGAATACCTTTGAGATAAGGCTCATGTGTGGCGACAGAACATCATCCTGTGGAGAGCTGGGGTTTGCTGGCTCCAAAGACCGGTCGTTTGTCCAATTGCGGTTGAAGTACGACAAACACCCGGTGTGAATAAATTTACACCTGGTTAGCCGGAGCTGATGCCACACCAGCACCGTAGTAAGTCCAGTTCCATTCAGGTGTAGTCTTGTGCTACGAAGTGCTACACGGTTCGTTCCAGGCCGGGTGATGAAATTTGTCACGTTGATTTGACCGGAGCTTTGAATTAATGGGGTAGCTCCCAAGTGATTTGCTGTGAATTTGGGAACAGTTTACCAAATTTACTGGAAGGGAAGTTATGAATGATACGACAAAGTTTAGCGATGGTCAGCTACACATTTTGCTTTTCGAAGTACTCGAGGCAAAATCTCTAAATGGCACATTTTTGATAGTTGTCTCATTTATGATTTTTGACGTAGTATGTATATATGAATATCATTTCTGAAACTTGTTTTCGAGACCCTTGAATACCAGTCGGCTCAGCTCAACAGGCGCCAATGTTAGGAGTGTTTCTTAAGAATAGCTGAACCGATCTTAACCAAACATTCATGCTAGAGATTTATAATTTGTTTCAGATTCTGATATTTAGTTTCCAATATGTAAAAATATATGTGTGAAAGCGTGCTACGGTATTTTAAGTCACTAAGTGTCAAAATTTTCTCTATAAGTCAGCATTCTGCATTACTTTTTGTTTAGCTATAGATTGTTGGAATCGGAGTTTTACCTGCAGAGATACTGAACATTCTATGCGAATGATATTTACTTTTTAGTTGCAGTTTTTAGTTTGTAAACATGAAATTTGAGATCAATCCACATTTTTATGATCTCCAAATGAGATATCGAACATATCACATAACATAAATATTTTATTTTGTTTTTTAAGACTTAAAAGACTAACGCGTATTCGATTCTACACAGAAAAAAATATTTTGTAATTTTAAGTTTATTTTCATGCACATATTTGGAGCATGAATATAAATGTAAAATTAAGTTCCACCACAAATACACACGACTTGTCGTGCTTTCTTCAACGAATTTTATTATAATTTTACACGGGGATTGAAAATTTCAGTTTCTTTAAACGGAAAACCAATGCACTTAAATGTATTTTTACTTGAATACTGCTGTAAAATGAATGACATGTAATATTACACGAATGAAAGTGTAAAATTGTATGCTCTTTGATGCTGCAATTGCTTTTAACGTAATTTTCAATCAAATTTTTGATTCAATCTTTGTCTGTTTACATTCGTATTGATTTACATGTCGTTTAAATTTCATTATTTTTTGGTGTGTATGGAATATAATGCTTTATGAAAAAAAAAATTTTTGGGAGTATTGTTCAAATATCGCCATCGTATGAAAGAAGTCGTTATCTTTACATTTCATGCAAGGAGGCTCCATGCATTTCATGTAAGCTGGCATTTTCATTAACTAAAGTGCAAAGGACTCCTGCATAAATGTAAGTATATCTTACTGGCTTGGTTTTTAAGCGTGCATAACGTAAATCATCAAGATGTTAATATTTGGACTGTTATTGCAGAGCTCACGATTTATAGCAACACTTCGTACAATGAGGTAAAAAATCTGGTCTGACTTAAATCCATAATTTTAAGCGTAAGCTGTGCAGCGCTGCATAAGCTATATCTTGACCATTATTTTTTCTGATTTGAACAGTATGCTGAGAATCGCTTGAATTTTATCTCCAGGGTATCGACACAATGTTTTATCACATGGATCGCACTTATTTCTGTTAGTTTCCAAATTGGCTACCATAAATTGCCTATTTCAAAATTATAAAGACAATTGTCAAATGTCGATTACATTTCCAGTGCTCGCCATATATTACCCAATCCTCGTCGTACGTCTACTGAAGGCATTTAAAGCTGTACGCACATCCCAAATAGCATTTCTAGATTTATTTTGGAAGATTTTCGACTGTTGGTAGAGTTTGAGGTTATATATTTGGCTAGAATAAAATCCATAGTGAATATGTTTTGTGGCATGTGTCCTATCGCCTCATCCCTAGTAACAATTAAGGTTTTATGGAACTCTTGAAGCCTTCCTTAAAACTTAGTGTGCAATAAAACTAGAAATTTGAGGTTATATATTGGCTTTCAGTCTGGATAAAATGCCAAACACGGTTTATGATCTTTATATCCGACGTTTCGGCGACATATATTGCGCCTTTTTCAAGGATATAAAGTACATAAACAGTGTTTGACATTTTCTCCAAACTGAAAGCCAATATATAACCTCAAATTTCTAGTTTTATTGCACACTAAGTTTTAAGGAAGGCTTCAAGAGTTCCATAAAACCTTAATTGTTACTAGGGATGAGGCGATAGGACACATGCCACAAAACATATTCACTATGGATTTTATTCTAGTTATTCCAATGCGGCAACAGCAACAGCGTTGGAGCAGGTAGAACAAAATCCACAGTGAATATTTTTTGTAGCATATGTCCTGTCGCCTCGCGAGTGAACAGCTTAATTCGTAGATCGGCTATGTGCTACGGACTTCGACAGAATTTTGTACAACGAGCAATTTAAAGAGTTGGAACTTTGTTTGGCCAGACAGACGGTGTAGAAAATTGGGCATCGAGCAGCAATATTTTACCATAGCAGCGAACTAGCTGGTAACCGGCTTTATTGTGCTGGGCTAATGCTTGATCAGCAAAAGAATGTGCCTAGTGACGATCCATTTCCATTTCTTCAACTAAAGACACATTCCAGCGTTAGAGGACAACGTTTGTTAACAGCTCGTTGTATGAAAAATTCCTACGACGTACGCTAAAAAAATAATTGAATACTTTAGAAGTCCTAACACAAGGGTAATGATCTGGGTTCGTTATTTTTCAAGTTTTTCTTCCGTTCTGAAAGGTGAAAATGTCGCGTTAGGGGACAACAGAGCAAAATATTGATTTTCCAACCTACACTCGTATTTATCAAAAAACCTGCTCTATCTAAAACTTTAGAGCACCCATTTGTTCTACGCATTTGATCATCGATAGTCACAAAATGCCAAACCAGTTATATTTCTAGTTTCACCTTTATGTTGATTTGACAAATGATATTTAGAAATCATATTAATATGGATTAAGAAGAGGACACACCGCATACCACAGTGTGGGCCGGTATAGAAGAAATTGTAGGCCACAATCGTCACTTTCTAATGATTCGAATAAGATGGTTTCTAGTAGTTTTGGTAAGTTGAATACATTATTGACATCGGAAAATACATGAAATAAAATTTGCTATTTATTAGGGTGACTCAAAAAAAATGTATCGTTGCGGAGCAAATCATTTTTTTTGAATAATTTTGGTGCGCTGCCTTTGTTTATTGACATTATAAAATCTGGAAAATAAAATTAACTGTTGATTAGGGCAGATCAAAAAAACGTCATTAGGGTGATTAAAGTTCAACTGAGAACGCCTCAATAAGCGGCCATCTTGGAAAACGAAAAAAGCAGTTTTTTCTCACACCGTTGGGAAAATCTTTATGAAAATGAATCAGTGTATTCGGGGTATTGGTAGAGTATTACTGATTCTGACTGGGGAGCAGACCAAACCCAAACGTTGCAGGGTTTTGGGATTACTACCAAACTGTTGTGAAGCATTTTTAAAAATATGGAATCAAGCGGTACAATTTGAAAAAATATCTATTTTTATTGCCCCTGACTTCATGTCTTAAAAGCAAGTTTGAAAATTATATGTAATACCAGGTAAGATGAAAACTTCACTCTTCGATTTTCAAATAGCCGTAGTATCCTTCACTTACTACCAATATATCAGCCCCATACTCTACAACAGTCCTCCCATTAACATTGATTAGTTTGCACCTGTGTACAAAATTTCGTGCACGCGTTTAACCTCAAACTTACTTTGACTTTGTGTACAGGTTTGCCTCGAACACCGAACCCAGGCGAACGATGTGCAAACTTAGGTTTAAACACCGTGTACGTACACCGTGTGCGTACACAAGAAAGGCACACAGAACAGAATCAGTCAACACTAGTGATGATGAGTGATAGAAAGAGAAAACTAGTGTCAAGAACCTGTGTGTACGAACACCGCGTACGTACATGGGGTTCGGTTGTGCAGACGAACATGTGTACGTGTTTTGGTACGCATTAGCGCGTTCGAGTTTGCACACGAAATGTGGGTTTAAGATGAACACAGAACTAGAGCGAACATGGTGTTCGATGTTCATTTGGGAAGTCTGCTCGACAATGTAATGTCGATTGAGAACGAACGTGAGTTTCACAGCGCGCGATACGTCTCGAAACGACCAACGAACACCGACAACAACATCATACACCACAACTCTGCGCAATAAAACACATAAATCAAAATGGAAACACTCAGCCATGTCAATCTCTACTGTGAGATCAGGCAACAACCGCCAGAAGCTGGTACAGCTCTCGTAGCAGACGATCCATCCATGGGGGAAGATTCGCACAAAGCATAATGCAAATATCTACCGGTGTACCTCCGATTTGGCAGGAAGTGCAGATAACGTACACGCTTTGCTTGTATGCATGGTAATATGGGGTGCTCAATATAATAGAAGCATAGCGCGAATCCGATTATGGCCTACACTGCCCATGATCGCATATCAGTCCCATAAAGATAGGAAATCCCATAGAAAACGGGACAACTATGCGATCATGGGTAGTACATAGGTATTTTTTCAAGGCTGGCAATGTTCTAGCGAAATATGTAGCATGAGCGCCATAGTCCGTGTAATGTGATAGTACATATTTTGTTAAGCTCATTTCCTAGTTATTAGCGATACCAGATATGACGCAAAAGTGTTTTCAGCGGGAAGTAAAAATCTAAATTCCCGGAAAATCCCAGGATCTCTAGTATGCGGAATAAGCAATGATGCTTTATTTGGATGGGTTTTCTTGGTTTCTTTCGAGAATAGTGGAAATTACGTGCAGCTGCTCGAAGTAGAAAATTCTAGTTCGTAGTGAATCATTTTCGTATTTCTTCATTTCAAATCTTCGATGCAATGATTCAGCTGCTTCAGGGTGTTTGTGGCGAGGTACACCAGGAAAATGGAAAGCAATTGGTAGTATAATTGGACTGAAAAATGTTAAGCCTCACAATAAACGAGTGCAAAACTAACAATAACGCTCTTTATATTATTACTGAAAGAAACACGAGAATCACGAATTAGAAAACCTCATGGGAAATTCCCTGCTCAGAAGGCTGTAACATCTATTAGTAAAGTGCAATATTATTTGATGGAAAAAATATGGTATATTCTGAAATAGGATGTCGATTGTGAATAGTTTTATCACACAAAAAAATAATATGAGCAGTACATTATACAAGTTAAGAATAACACTAAACTGAGCAATGTTCCACGTACTACTGTCAACAATAAAATCAATTTGTGAATATATTTATAACAACTCAAAAATGTGAAAATTGAAATATTACCTGCAAAAATTCTATAGAAGATCATAAATCTTTTTTAAAAAAAGAAAACACGTTTTCCCGGGATTCTCGGGAAGTATTAAAAAAGGGGGGACGGGCATAGTGTAGTTGGTAAATCGATTGCCTTGTACGCAGCTCACCTGGGTTTGAATCCCAGCCCTACACATAGGGTTAGAGATTTTGCTAACCCGAAGCGGCGAATGACCTTAAGGTTAAAAAATTTATAATCGAAATAAAAAACAAAACAAAAATCCCGGGATTCCCGGGAATTAAAATCCCAGGTTGAAAGCTCTAGGCCCTAGTAACCCTCGCCTATCACCAAATTATTAGCCCGTCATCATGCAGCCAATACCAGTCTAGCTGCGTTCACAACGCAGTGGGTACGCCTCTTCTGTAAGAAGTAATTAACGAGCACTGACACGTGACACTATACACCACGTCTCGGCGGCGGAAGCGAGTAACATGTGAAAAGATCCGCACAGAGCAAAAAGCAAACATCTATCGATGTGCCTCCATCTAGGCAGACACCGTGTACGCATTGTTTGGTTGCTCGGTAACTGGCGAACTTGAATGTTTTTGAAGTATTGCGTGGATTGTATTCTGGTCTACTTAGGTATTTTTATCAATCTAGTAATATTCAGACGGAATGTAATAAATTGAATTGTTAATATACGTGACGTGAAAGAAAATAAAATTTTTGACCTATTCATAAGTTATAGTTCGTCAAAAAATCGATGGATCATCTGGAAATTTTCTTTTAACCGTTGTGTGTCCGACGCGGTACCCGGGTACCTTTTTAAGTTTCAATTAATAAAATTCCTGTGTTTTATCCATAGCTGGAAATTGAAACTTTGTGACATCTTAGAACTTCACTAAGTCAAGCTTTTGGGTTAATAATATTGTTGATATAGGGTGATGAGCCTATTTTGGCACCATTAGGGAGAGGGTCGCACTATTTTTTGAACAACTTTAAAAGAAGCCATATTATCTATAACCTTTCTCAGAATAAAGTATCAGTGTACTGTTTCTTAAACATCTATATAATGCTTATTTAGCAGAATTGCCTCAATTTTCAGCATAAATAAAAATAAATGTTCCATTCTGTGAATCTATTCCCACCTCAACGATCCAAATATCGCCTCATGGGTGTGCCAATTTCCACCTCATTGAAAAACAATCTAGTTGAAACGCAATGCCTCATATTCCATTTGCGTCGATTCTAACTAGGTATCCAGATCATGGACGCCAACGTGTGATTTGTATAACGAATCATTCTGCTTTTTTCAGCCGATCAAAACAAACGTAAACATCACGCACAGCAATGAAACTCATCAGCTGTTAGTAGAAGAGCGCCCAGAATTTCACACGAAGGAAAAAAAACCATTCGAAGGTTAGCAACTGGAATGACAAGTTTCACATCACACATTGCTTTCTCCCGATCCGAATTGTATGTGCAGATGAAAATAAAATATCTGCAATCAACAATTAGTTGAATAACTTGAAATAATTGATTACTTATACCTGAAATTGCATTACATTATATTTACAATTTCTTGTTTTGGTTTGGCCGCACTGGTGATTCTTTTCTGTATGATGGATGCAAAAAGTTGGTTTTGATTGTGGTAGTGTATCAGCAAAACATGCCAATAATAGGAACCCCCGTATTTAGTTTTATCCTATTATAACACTAGGCCTATTCTAGTGTTTGACGAGTGATTTTAAAGTGAAATTATCGTAAAAAGGTTCTCCAGCTAAAATAAAGGTATGTATCAGTGCAATGTTTAGTATATTTGTGCCGGAATAACGAGATATGAGGCGGTAAATGCTGGCTCGTAAGTGTTTATTTTGCTAAGCGCCGTTGCATCCAGTTTCGGTTCACTACGTGAGTGAGGCGGATTAGTAGATATTTCAATAAGGTGATTTTGTTTTAATTAAAAGTTGGATTTAGAGGATAGTTCTAAATACATATGTGCAAAACAAATAAAGAATATAACTTAAGCTTATTTTTTCTTACCTGTTTTAGCCAAATCGATAGTGTCATTATCTCATATGCTTAGTTCGAAACCAAGGGGTACGGAATAGGATCACAATAGGCTCTACTGCCATAATAGGCACATCACCCTAGTAAGGGTGGGAGTGAGGAGGGGCTCCTGAATTTTTATTACTACGTAACAGGCCGACGTGGGTACCCGGGTATCCACAAAACTAAAACTAAGGTAATATCCAACCGATTTCGATACTTTTGGCCGTTTTGGATTCAGGAACTCATCCACTTTTGGACTTGATAAAAATGAATCGGGTTACTTCATTCGGTTCCCGGGAATCCGGGTTTCCGGAAGCAGGTTCCAGTGCTGGGGTATTATTTGCGAACTTCAATGGAATACTAGCAATATGGGTATCAAAATTCTTGGAATTGCATCAGTAGGCTGTATTTCGTGGTTTTGGAACAATTTGGTGATTTGACCCCGGAACGGAAATTCCGGAGCAGGTTCCCGTGGGGCCGTGAGTGGCCATTCCATTCCAATTCCATTTTTCAAATTGCCATCTCGTAACAATAAAAAACAGACTTCCGAGACAATTTGAAGAGTTTTGATACTTATAAACTCATACTCATTGGAACATTACTCCGGAAAATCCGGATTACCAAAAACCAGATCCATTATTCCGGTTCTATTGTACAGATTCAAAAAGTGGACGAGTTCCTGAATCCAAAATATCTAAAAGTTTCCAAACCGTTTAAAGGAAGCCATAGTTATAAGCATTTGTGGGTACCCGGGTACCCTCGTTGGCCTGTTAAAGGTGTTTTGTGTGTGTCCAACATAACTGTTAAATTTCATAAAAATATTAGTTTTAAAGTGCGTTCCGATTTTAAAGTTCTGTTCGATTTTTACCTTTCTCATATAGAAAGGATATGCAGTCGCTCAAAAATCGTTAACCTAATCGAGATCGGAAAATGTATGTGTGTATATGTAGAAAAAAATGTCACCTCTGTTTCTCAGAGATGGCTGGACCGATTTGCACAAACTTAGTCTCAAATGACAACCTTCCCATCGGCTGCTATTGAATTTTGTTAATTGGACCTCTGGTTCCGGAATTACGGGTTGAAGAGAGCGACCACACAGCAAATTTCCATATAAACTGAAATGAAAAATTCTCAAAGGGGGAGTAAGGGAAAATTTCAAAATCGAATTTGTATTTTGGATGCCAAATGACTTTAAATACATGAAACGTTGAGAATTGATGTAATCTCGAAAAAAATTTTTTGACGAAAATTGACTTTTTGACTTTGGAACATTTTTGCCTTTCTCATATAGAAAGGTTATGCAACCGCTCTAAAAATCGTCAACCTAATCCAAAAATTTTTTTGGCTTGTATTGGCTTAGGTAGGAGTATGCAGTAAGGGGTTGCTACTTTAAAATTAGTTTAAAATTTCTTAACGGATCTTCCTCCTTGATCCGCCGCTGGTTTCAAGCGATGTTTCAGTGTCGAAACATAGTATCTCAAAATCATGGCTGTCGATCCATTGTATGTACTGTGTGCAAATCGTACTGAATATGTAATATACATTTCCACCATTGTACTGAATATAACCAGCCATGCAATCGTAGTTTGGACAAATGACAAAGGCACAATTGCACCACTAGGTAGACTAAAACAGGTTTTTTAAATTGGATTTATTCCAGTCCAGTTCGTTAAGAATATTCAAATACAAAAAAATTAAAGCTTCAAGAAATTTTTTATTACTTTTTTACGATATTCAATTAGCCAGAGATTATTAGTAGTGAAAATTATGAAAATTTTAGATCCGTAGTACTCAAGTAAGAGCAAGGATGTGAAATATACAGATCGGAAAACTAAAAGTGGCAGGCTTATTAGAAACAGGCATAAAATCTTCCGGGCTAATCTTTTGTCTTCTGCTGGCAGGAGTCGAGCTTAGGCAATGTTACTAAGAATCGCTCAAGGCTCTAGGTTTACCAATATGTCTCACGACAAAGACAGACTTGTCTCTCTTTACCATGAGAACCGAACCGAGAACTTTTATTTAAAAATATTACACTACTAGCGCCACCATGCGGCATAACTCCAATTTTTATAATGAGACATTAAAGATTTTTAAATACTCTACAACTTCGTGCAATATCAGATTGCGCTATCTCTTACCATTATACATATAGGTGTATTACCGTAGTTGTGGTCTTTTCCGCCACCATGCGGCCGAATTTTGCATTTTAGAAAGGTGAAATAGAAAATAGCACTCTACAACTTCCTAGAAAATCAAACTGCTCTATCTCTTACCGTTACACAGATAGGAGTATTACCTTTAAATTTCTTAACTCACTACTGCCACCATGCACGGAAATCGTGAAACTTTTAAGTGAAAACTGAAAGTCCATTTATTTAGATTTTTATAGCTATCTTAAAACTAGAAAGGCAGTGCTATATACAACAGTGGGATACAATATTTTTTTAGAAATTTTTTTGCAACTATCTTAAGACTAGGAATCGAGTTGATATACAAAAGGGGGAACGTACGTTTTTTTACGAAAACTTTTCCAGCTATCTTGAAACTAAGAATACAGTTAGATAGGGGAATAAGTTTTTATAGGAAATTCAACAGCTATCTTAAAACTAGGAATGTAGTTCGATATACCAGGTGGGAAAGAATATTTTTTATGACCAAAAAACCCCGATATCTTAAAACTAGAAATACAAAAAGCAAATGTAGTTTATTTCCATCGTCGGTGTTACAAGTTCAAGAGGAATTGTAGTTGCAGGATAGGGGAGCGTACAATAACAACGTTTTGCCGCAACACACAGATACGCCGAGACGCAAAAACCGGCGATCGGGTAAGACAGCTTTTCCACCGCACAACACGTTAATTCCACGATCAAAATTCAATAATTCCAAAATCCTTTTACAAAGAAATTTAACCTCTAGAAAAATTACAGCTCTTTTGAAATGATCAGAAAGTGGTGATTCATTACGTTTTTTCATTAATTTTTTAACAATTATTTGATAATCGCAAAAGATAAAAAGCAGTTTTATTTATCTGTCAAAATCAACTATCCAGCAAAACAAGAATTATTTTCGTTTTATTTTGCACTGAATGACTTTCCGTGTGAATTCATTTCAAGTGAGTGATATGGCTGAAGATTGTTTTTGTGCGTTTGCGAAGCGAGATTCGGGTAACAACATTGTTATTTAACGATGTATGATGTTGACACTCTTGATTACCAGTTATCTTGAAAAGTTTTACAACTTAATCCGCTAGAAGTCGATTGTCCACAGTTCTGTCCATTTGAAATTAGATGCACCAGCATTTGCCCGAATACAGCAAAAAAGTTCAGAAGAAATTCATGCTACATTGCATTGTTTGATATGGAGTACAAGGAAAAACACGGAGATCATGTGTACAATAATAAGTAACTGCATATAAAACACATAAGATATGCACGATTGCTGTAGACATCACATCATGTGTGCAGAATTTGGGTTTGAAAATATACCTGTTGAAAAATTTTATAATCTATAAACAGTATGGAAGTCTTTGTAAATTTATATACACAGTAACGTACATCTTTTAGTTCGGAAATTCTTATACAACAGCACAAAAATTGACTTTTTTAAAACATCGCTCGATCAAAATGTAATTTGCTTTATAAGCCTCATGCCAAATATTTTTTTCGGTTGCAAATGGTTCAACTATGGAAACAATAAACTCAATAAAGCTACCAATATCGTCTTGCTAAAGTTGCAGAGCAAGTCATTTGCAGTAATTCTTGTGAACATATCGATATGTTCTATCTTTCTTTCTTTAAAAGTTAGTGTTGGCTCCCTCTGTGCGGTGAAATATGGAACTAGAATTTAATAGTCAAAAGATGACCCTTCTCATGTTCTAAAATAGTTCCAAACAAACTATTCAGTTCATCCCAACCATTATTTCGCAAAATAAATAAAATTCGAGAGAATCCACTGCTGATTCAACACCATGTGCTATTAGGCTGCAAAACTGACTCAGATCCCGAGCAAATACTCATGGGATCAAAGACCACAATGCCCCTTGAAAAGACCTTATATATGGTCTTTGACAAAATTCACAACCATCAAGACACCATAAAATGGTCTCCATAACCCATAAATACACGAACATATGGTATTTTATATGGGATCTACCGGACCATGGTGATGATGTTTTCATGGTTTGAACCCATTTCAAACACCCATGTCAAACTCCATGACCATGGAGGTATTATGGGCTTTTCGTTTGCTCGGGTTATTACTTCATTAAAAGTTTAATAACTTCTCTTGAGGGACCTGGATTGATTTGCATTATCAAAGTTCGTCTGATTTTTTATTCAAACTTCAAAGAAAATTGATGATAAATACCGATTGTAGTCTATAGTTTACTGATATCATAACATGATTCAACATGGTATGATGAATACATTTATATAATTTACATTAATGTTATGATTATAGCAACGAGTTGATAATCAGTTATTAACTGTAATTACTGAACATTTCCTATTATCGGTCGATTCATTCATGCAGACGGCGTTGGCAATGGAAGTGTTCCAGCGTTTGCTCCGAAAGTCTTATAAATCTCGAAAGCTTCTCGGATGGCTTTTTCCAGCTGAGCGACGGGTAGATCAAATCCATTCTGTCCTCCCCCCGACAGCTCAATAGTGTACGCCAACCGTGCCCCAGTGTGATACGCATAATCATCGGTAGCTCCGGAAGCTTTGTACAGCACATCAGCTGAATTTCCAACTTCCCATTCGTTTCCTCCAGCGGCTATAATGGCGTCACGCGCCTTTTTACCCAACACGTCATGCTCCTCCCAGTTATCGCAATGTATGAAGTCGTAGCCCCATGGCCACAAGATCATCTCTCCACTCGTGTGCACAGCAATGTAAGTCGTCATGGCTGACTTGTACCGGTCCATTAAACCTATCATGGCTTTTGTTTCTGGCTCCGAGGCGGGTTCAGTTCCCGCGAAGGTGTTCGTACAAGCATTACTCGTGAAGGCCCAGGAGAACGGATAATTACGATTCAAATCAACTCCCGCACATAGCAGATTGTTCTGTACGCGGTTCTTTCTCCATAGACGATTCACCTCGTGTGTATACACGTAGCCATCGGGGTTTAGTACGGGAATTATAACATAATCCGTATTGGAAAGCTGTTCCGTATACAATTCCGAGTGTTCAACGAACTCGTGAAACATGTACATCACCGACATAACTCCGACCCATTCACTAAAATGGACACCGTGTTATTTGGATTGGTTTTGAGGAAGGGTTACCTACCGTGCATGGATACCCGAATCCATGAACAAAACAGGCCGTTCCAAAGAAACTTCTCCGTTGGAAGAAACGGTCACCGCTTTAATTGGTCGTCCTTCACGGGTTGTTCCAATGTCAAACACTGTTACCATGGGGCTAGCAGAAGCCATTTCTTCGATATAATCGTAGATTTCATCCAAGGTCCAGTAATGATCGAAGTCGATGGTAGACCTGGAGTTGGAATCACGTTTCGCTCTTTTGTAGAACTCAGCATTGGTGGCCCGTTCTTTATCAAGGATCCTAGAAGATGGAAGTTTGAAAGTTTTCTTAGTTAAGGAACTTCATCTCCAACGTACTGTTGAACATTGCCCACGACGGGATCATAAGTGATGTCATGTCGGTCCAAAACCTGTTCGAATTTGGCTTCATCGTAATGACTGACCATCACTCGTACATCACGGTTCAGTCTTGGAGCGTCCCAGAAATCGTAATCCACATTCTGTGCCAATTCGTGTAGTTTCTCCAACTGGTCACGAGTTTCCGGGTGAACCACGTACAATTGAAACCTAAAGAATGAAAACCATTAGATTAAACAAGTTGTAAGATAAGACATCTAATCGTTCATACTCTGTGTAAGAGACTCTCTTTGCTATAGCTAAGGACAGTAGCGCACAACCAAGTAATGGTAGCCAAAGTTTCATCTTGCCAGTTACAACGGACTACACCGACTGAACACAACAAAATTGAGAATGAGAAATGTGCTGCCGACATGGGATAGTCTATCATCGAAATTGATTACCTGAAAACCGAAGTTGACTTAAGTCCGATAAGCATACATTGAAAATCAAATTTCAGATAACGTTCGTATTTTCACATTTTATTGACCAATTCGATTCTGATAAGGATTATTCTAATGAAAAGTTTTATTTGAGACACGGAAACTATTCGCTTGATAACGGAGTAACAGCCTGCTCACCGGCAAACACTCCAAATGTTTTAAACATTTCGAACGCTTCCCTCGCAATCGTCTGCATCTCGGTTGAATTGACTATGAACCCACCACCATCTGCACCGCAGGACAGTTCTAGCGTATATGTGTGGTTCACCCCGAAACTTCCGTATATAAAATCGTCACTACCGTTAGCGGGGTAGAGCAAAAACGCCGCGCTTCCTACTTGATACGTGGGTCCACCGATCGCTACCACGGCACGTGCTGCTTTCTCACCAAGTTCTTGCAGCTGGTCAGCATTCGGTACTACCACGTAGTCATATCCGTACGGATAGAGTATGTAATCTCCACATGTGTGCACTGCCAGGTAAACAGCAGTAGCTCTAGCATACTTTGCCATTAGAAGCATAATAGCGCGCGTTTCCAGCTCGGAGGCAGGCGTAGCACCTGCGTATCCAATGCTGCATTCCTATAAAACAAAAATCGTACGATTAATACAAAATCTGCCTCCAATTCTTCGATCATGGACATACCCCACCGTAGTACGCCCAACGAAACGGAAAATTTCTATTCAAATCGACACCTTGGCAAAGTGTGTTCACAGGAGCTCTATTTTTGCGCCACAATCGGTTAGTTGTGTGGGTATAGACATACCCATCCGGGTTAGCGACTGGCATTATCACCCAATCGGTATTCTCCAAAAGATCCATATTTTCGGCCGAATGTTCCACCAACTGACGAATCAAGTAAACCACCGACATATGACCCGCCCACTCACGGGCATGTATTCCTCCGTCGATCAACACAATTGGCCGCAGCAGACTAACGTCGCCCTTCGTCGAAATTGTGATAACCTTTATCGGGCGACCTTCATGAGTTGTACCATAACTTGTCACCCGCACCAGATCCGGGTACGTCACCGCCAGTTGATCCAAGTACTCGTAGATCTCTTTGAGAGTCCAAAAGTGATGGAACTCTGTTGCTTTTTTGCCACCGCTCGCATCACGTCGCGTACGCAATTTCGCGTGCTGATTTGCACGTTCCTCATTGATCAATTGCTGAACATCATTATTCAACAGTCGGTGCGTAATATTGTTTAGCTTCAAGAGCGCTACGAAGGACTCATCGGTGTCTGGGCCAACCATCACCGATGATTCATGGTCAAGGTTAGGCACACTCCAAAAATCAATTTCCTGGTTGAATTCGTTGATTTCTTCCAGTAGTTCCAATTGGGCACGTGTAGTCGGTTGAACATGATACACTTTGTAGCTGCAATCAAACGGGCAATCAGTGCAATGCTAACTCAAAATTTACAAACCAGTTACTTACTCTTCGTAGGACAGCTGGACGGCGCTGATTGCGACTGCTACGAGCGAACAACAGAATAACAATGTTCCAAACAAGTTAGACATCTCTGAGTAAGTGTTTTCGTACAACTGATAAACGCAGCTATTTAGACTAACGCTCCAGCGCCTCTAACTTTCGTTGATCGTTCCGATATTATCGTGTTGAATTGATGCGATAACCGGTTTATTTACTCTGTTTATGGATCCTGTACGGCACGTTATGATACAATATAAATCAAGCGCTGATATCGACACAGTGTCAACAACATCGATTGGATTAGACATGAAATGAAATGCCGATACGTATTCGAATTTTGATTTTTTTTAGACGAATGATGCATTTTAGCGGACTGATAAGAAAACCGTATCGTAGAAGGCAACGATGCAAGAGACACCAGCCTGCAATCGTTTTTTGCATTTCAAGGGTTAATATATAGAGTATAAGGGGGTGAGGCAGTCAATGCGGCACGCTGTGCCTCTCTTGTTTACTGCCAATAGAACGCTTTATTGCTACACAAAACTTGTTTTCATTCGTTTATTTGACGCGGCTAGCGGTATTTGCATAACTGACCCGTAGATCGTTTCCATATTTGCAATGCATAAGTTAAAACACCTATCTTAATCCACCTAGTGGTGAAATTGTACCATTCTGATTGATCCAAACTATGATTTAATAGCTGATTACGTTCAATATAACAATGTGGAAATGTCTATTATATTCTTATTACACTTGGTAAGTATACCCAAGTAGCAAATCGCAACTAATTTTATTTGTCTAAGTCCGAACTATGTTGAAACGCAAGAACTATCAAGTTATTTTTGTTGCACTGGTTGAGCATAGATAACATCAAGGTTATTTCATAACATCTTTTGTCGCCGAATAGTAATTTATGTTGCCAGCTAAAACATGTTCATTAATTTTCCGTACTGGTTGCTGATATTGCAGTGTTTGTTGAAATTTAGTTGCGATTTTGATTTTGTGATATGTATTTTGACAATTGCCCATTGTCAAACACCAAAATTCTTACTGAAAACGTTTCGGTTTACAAAGTCGTATTCATGTTATACGTATGTATCCGTCACATATCATCATTACGCCTTTCAGCACAAACTCACACGTATCAACAAAATGCTTTCACAACACTGAATCAACAAGTTCACAACAAACGCTTAGCAAAACGAAAAATAAGTTGTATTTTTGTTGCCATTACATTGCGAAAATTCACCGATGACACTTCATGCGCTTCATTTGATATTATAGAGACACTAAACTGTACGGTGGCGCCAACTATAATATTTTCGGTGTATCGGGAAAATATAAACAAATGGCATGTATGTTATTACTGATTTGAAACGAAATGATTGAATCCCTTCCATACAAATTTTATTATTGGTATATTTGAAAATATTTTCGGAACTTAGAACAAGAAGGGTGGTAGATAGAACGGAACGAGTAGTATGAATTTGAGACAAATCTTTAAGATAGAGTACCTTCCGAAAACAATAGGAAATTTCCTGTTTAATCTGTGAAGCGTCTTGTAGATTTTGTTGTAAATAACTTATGCTAACTGACATTTGGTCTAAAAATGTACGAATTTCTCAATAACGTCAATCGAAACCACGTAGACAAAATTCCGGCATGTTTAGACCCAAATCAATGATTACATGCGAACTCAGTTTGTCAAATAATTCAATTGGAAAAATGTTTAAAGCAGCAGCAGCATTACAGCAATCAAATACTATCAGTTCCTATTTATTGGAAAAACATCAAAGTTGCGAGAAAATTTATTTTTCAATTTGTAATCGCGTCCAATTTCAGTTCCTATAATCATTGAGTTCTTATTCCTATCCATTTATTTTTATGTGAAACTCAAGTATAAATACATTTGATTTACCTTTGGCTTAAAATAGCTCCAATTTTCGTGGAAATTGATTATTTTATTGTTTCTTGTAATAATATTTCCCTGCGTTTCTCTTAGGACACATTCCACGCACTTGTATCGCTTACCTCATAAAAATAAATTTGCTAATATAAGTAAAAGTTGTTCTGAAATATGTTGGTGTAGGTTTAAGGCTCCCAACTCATAGATATATAGAAATTTTTTAAAAGAATTTTATGACGATCGTCAATGAAAACCAGTAATACATTTATGACTCGTTTTAATAATTGAATTGAGTTTTCCGTACCACACCGATAGGTTTGCAAGAAAATTTATTTGGAATAATCTTAAATACCATTTTATTGTTCACATATTGTACAAAGATTTCATCTTCGGAAGCAGATTTATTGAGTGACTTGATCGTCGGATAAAAGGGGGGCAAAAATTGACCATTTTTGCGTTGTCCCCTAACGCAAATATCATGTTTTTTCAATTTTTCATGAAAACAAAGCACGCTATCTATGAAATCTTTTTAGAAGCTATTAGTACTCATCAATACCTTTCTAAAAATATGCTATTTGTATATAACAAGCTTTGGAATCGTTCTTTCCGAGGGGTGCACTGAAGTGTTGTCCCCTAACGCTTTCCATTGCAATACGATAAATCCTTCTGCAGAGTTACTTTGAGAGCCTACAGAACAGTATATGGACATAAAAGATATAACCAACCTATTTCAGCAATACCGCAGCCATGCAGTGTCATGGGTGGTCTCAGGTGCGTGGGGAGGGGGGGGGGGGGTTCCATTAAAGGGGAGGCCTTATAATATCGAAAAATTATCAAGTTTTTTATTACATATATCAGTAAATAAGCTATCTAAGGATAAATCAACAATTTCAGAACAGAGTTCGAAGTGATTTCAAAGATATAGAATGGAACGCATTACAATACCAAATAAGTATGAGAGCGCGCGGAAGAATTTGGTCATAGGGAACAACACTCACTCGTCGTCACATTCTTTCAAATTAGCAGGATAATTATTGACCACTTGAAACTAACCCGATTTGTCTTTTCGGGATAGATTTTCTTCAACATGAACCAAACATCGTAGTTTAATGCAGTTTTTTTATGTTTTTATAGCATGTTAAATTCAAATTGTTATCCTGAGGATACGCATTTCTTAGAATTCGCTAATAAAAGATACAATTTCACGAAATTCTCCAGTTTTCTATTATTTAGATAATTCAATGACAAGCCAGCCATCCGAGCCATAAGACCGCAATTGTGTGAAATTTTTAACGAATTTTTTTGTACTCTAATATATTTAAATTTTCAAAAAGCTGGATCTTACCCTTCTTTTCCAAAAATTGCGTAAAACGGCTACATTTTGATTAATTTCCGCAATCCTTACTAATAAGTGTCGTTTTGCAGATCTATGAGTAGAAACAGTTGTGCAAACGTCAGAGGATGTTGTTTTGTTTTCAACCGTATTACTCGTATTTCGCGACAGCATTATATACAATATGTAAATATAATAACTGCTCGACTGAGTATAATCGTTTGACAGTCTTTCCTTTGTTGAATTGCGTCAGAGTCACATTTGTGTATTTGTAACGTTACAAGAAAAATATTGAATAACCCTATGACGTATTTTATCTGCCCTAATCACCAGTCAGTTTTATTTTCAAGATTTTATAAGGTCAAAAAACAAAGTCAGTGCACCAAACCTACATTAAAAAAAACTTGGTGAACAAAATAAAAAAAAAATTGAGTCGCCCTAAGACACAGTTAATTTTATTTCATATATTTTCCTATGTCAATCAGGAGCGGATCCAGAAAAAAATTGCGGAGGGGGTCCAAAATTTCGACTTTAAAATGTTCATAGTACAATACCTAATATGTAATACCCTCATTTTATTAAAATCAGTTTTTGTAATCGAATCTGGATTTTAAAAATTTTCCGGGGGGGGGGGGGGGGGTCCGGACCCCCAAGACCCTCCCCCTGGATCCGCCACTGATGTCAATAATATATTAAACTTACCAAAACTACTTGAACCCACTTTTTCGATCCATTAGAAAGTGGCGATTGTGGTCTACAATCTCTTCTATACCGGGCCACACTGTGGTATGCGGTGTGTCCTGTTCTCATTTAATATTAATTTGATTTCTTAATAAAACACATGAAGGTGAAACTAGAAATACATCTGGTTTGGCATTTCAAATCTTTATTTTGAGTTATTCACAGGTTCAGAGGTAATATACATCGCTTTGTTTGAGCTTCAACAAACACTTCGGTCGCGTTAGGGGACAACACTTCATATGCGACCGTTTGTGTTCATTTTGGTGTTGTCCCCTAACGCAGTATTCGCAGCGGTCGTGAAAAAAATTTCCTAAAAACTCGAAAATCTAAGTATACAGTATTGTTCTGTGACTATCGATGATCAGATTTCTAGAACAAATGGATGCTCTAAAGTTTGAGACAGAGCAGGTTTTTTGATAAATACAACTGTAGGTTGGAAAATCAATTTTTTGCGCTGTTGTCCCCTAATGCGACATTTTCACCTCTCAGAATGAAAGGACAACCTGAAAAACATCAAACCCATAACATTAACGTTGTGTTAGGATTTTTAAAGTATTCAATTAAGTTTTTTGAGCGTACATCGTAGAATTTTTCAAAATACGAGCTGTTAACAGTTGCATGATGCGTGCAAACGTTGTCCCCTAACGCTGGAATGTGTCTTAGGAGTATGACCCAATAGTTGAACTATTTGTATTAATGCTACCTCGGCGGTAAAAGAATAACTTCCTTTTAAAATTTCTCGTTAAAGTCATACATGTTACATGTTTACATTTTTTTTCCGATACACCGAACATGTTATAGTTGGCGCCACCATACAGTTCGACGCCTGTATAATAGGAAGTGTAGCGTATGAAGTGTCACCAGTAAATTTTCGTAACGTAATGGAAACAAAAATACAATTTAATTATTATTTTGCTGAACTTTAGTTATCACTTAGTCAATTCAGTGTTGCGAACACCTTTCATCAATACATGGGAGTTCAAGGTATAATGATGATATGTGCCTGATACGTACATATGACTAGAATACGATTTTGCAACTAGAACGTTTTCAGCAAGAATGGTACAACACAGGGTCATATCACAGATAACAGACGTTTAGGCTAGAACAAAATTTCTTCAAAAACCTGTGTAAACTTTCAAATTAATAAACGTTGGAAATCCGTGTTTCACTATTGCCATCTGCGCAACTGTTTGCTACACGTGTTTGACAGCCGCACTCTAACTGCATTGTATCGATCACTGCGCCATCTGCAAACGTTTGCCAAACGTGTTTCAGACGTCTAATTTATTCGGAATTTCAGTGGCGGGTATTTACACACGATTCAAATCGAGCCTAAACGTCTGTTATCTGTGGTCATATTAAGGAAAGATATATTTTGATGTGAACTGAAAATTGCTCAATGGAGAAAAACTGTATGCTGGAAAATAGTTGTACACAAATCGAAATCTTTGCTCATTGATATAAATTTGTTCGAAAAGCGTATTGTTTCGTATTCACCAAAATCACATCCTTAATTCGACCCTGGATGGCTTGAAAGACATGCTATTTATTTGCATCATTTTCTAATTCATCGAAAATAAAATCTCAACCGGCTCGCGAACCTTTATAAATGTCTACAGTTAAGGCGATTTATGTTCCTAATTTATGATTAATGTGTGTTTTCATTGCATAATGTTGGTGTAATGTAATGTGTTTCGGTTTTCCCCTTGAAAAATTGTTTTAAAATGCTATTGATAACTTCATTTCACCAAGAGCGCGTGAAATAATAAGAAGTGCAATAAAATATCACTCGATAGCAGAGTTAAAAATAATCGAAGTTCTTTTTTGACGGCTGAAAATGAATCTGATGCGACTCGTGGTGAATAGAAATAATATTCATTCAAATATCCATCCTTGTTCATTCCGTTGAATATCGTACAATATATTCATTTCACTAATTATCTAGGAAAATGTTTTCAAATGCTGGTAAAGCATATGAAACAACAATCATCATCGCTTACATTGTGCCAGGGCCTACTTTGATGCGTTTGATTCAATACTGTACGGTCGCTTCGTGTAATAATCGGAGACGAATGAAAATGTGCATGGATGAATGGGCGGTTTGTTCGTTTGACGTTTTCAGCTGCGTCACTGAATATTGAAAATGAATGCGGCTGAATATGATCAATTTTCATTCAATGAATTTGAATATTTTTAACTCTGCTCGATAGACTATGATGCGCAGAGAAATTTGATGCTTCATTGGCCATTTTTGATATGTAGAATGACACTACAGTTCATATTTAAATAATCAACATATACTTTGACTCGGTCTTCATTTTCATTTCCACTGGTCACATAATCTAAACATATTTGTATGAAAATAAGTCACTTTTCAGTAGCGCTTGACAGTCCACGTCAACGACAAAAAGGTATAATTAAGTAATCTTGCTGAGATCTGTATTCAACATAATGACAACAATATGATTTCATTTAGCTATTCTCGCATCGTTATTGCAACGAAACGGGAACTAGTTTTTCACTGTTTTGCTCAATCATAATTATGTTGAAAATCGGCCTAAAACTGCGCTTTTTGGTTCGCGCAAGAAGTTAGATGTCAGTCGCAACAGCTTCTACTTTTTGTTGCCAACTGGTTATGAAATAGTTACTGAAACAAAAATTGCTACTTGGGATACCAAGTGCCAACTGCCACGAACCAGATGAACAAGAGGTCGACGCTGGCACACTTGAAACCAACAAAAATATTTAATTAGCTTAATCAGCGGGAGTTCAATGTTGTCTTCATAGAGGACAGCCCAGTTAAGCTCAGCCGGAAATGAACCGGAATTCTGGCTGGTTCCAGTTCGTATTCCGGCTCCAGTGACACAACCGATTCTAGTTAGAATCGGTTGTGTCACTGGAGCCCGTGTACGAACTGGAACCAGCCAGAATTCCAGTTCAATTCCGGCTGAGCTTTACTGGGAGGGGGAATTCATGGGAGAGGGAGGATGCGTCAGGAACCACCTAACTTATTGTGCCATACTGCGGATGTGAGGTTGAACTAAGAGAGGGGGTGAGAGAGAGTGTATGAGGGTGACGGAAGGTGAGAAGAAGGGATGGGGGTGAAGGAGGGGGACAATTGAAGGAGTGCAACACCCAACTGCATTTTATACCTTCTATTTGAGACTACGTTAATGAAAATTGGTGCAGTCATCACCGAGGTGGCTTTAGCTCTCGAATATGCCCGGAGCCCGGTCCTTGCGGAATTATCGGTAGTGACCAATATTCTTCGATTTTCCATCAGTGATCTAAGTCTGTGAATCGAAGTAATTTGATGTTCATTTTAATAGATTTTTACCCTATGTATTACGATTGCATCGGTTTATATGAGAAATTTCTTTGTGATAACAATAACTAACCTGTAAATCCGGAACCAAAAGTCAGAACTGAATGGAATTCAGTTGAATGAAAGTCCATGGGAGTATTATATGTTTGTAAATCTTTGTAAAAATCTGTTAAACGTTTGCTGGGAAATAGGTGTGACATTAGCTCGGGAACTTGGCAAGTTCCCCGGGTGGAATCAAGATCCGTCATAGGAGGCCAATGTGGTCAAAGCTACTTTGATTGGTCATTAGTGAACTAGACCCGCAAATCTAAGTAATGTTGAACGAATTTGAATATATATTACATCATTCGGACATAATAGGGTCGCCAGTTTACATGGAAATTTATTGTGTGGCCGCACTCTTCAACCTGTCACTCCGTAACCGAAAGTCCGATCATATAAAAATTCAATTGCGTCTTCTGGCAGCGTTAAACCGTTCATATGAAAGTAAGTTTGTTCAAACCGGTCCAGCCATCTCTGAGGAAATTGAGTGACATTATTTGACACACACATACATACACACATACATATTCACATGCATACACACATACATAGGCACACAGACAGACATTTTCAACATTCTCGACGTTCTCAACGAACTGAATAGAATGGTATATGACACTCGGCCCTCCAGGTGATTGCATAGCCTTTCTGTATATGAGAAAGGCAATCCGATTTAATCCACCTATCAATGAGATGAGATATTTCTTTCACATACATACCACTGTTGCATCATTCAATAGTTTCCCACGCGAAGTTATTCATAGAATGGGTAGAATAATTAATATAAAAAAAATAATAAAGTAAATAAATCAAATTAGCTCAAATGAAAATTAGACAATACTAAAAAGTTATAAATTTAAGAGAGTAAATTAAATTGTTTCATGCTAACAAACAGTCATCCAATAATAAAAAGAGCTGACTAAATCGAATTAATAAAATGAAAAAACTGAATAAAGTATATGAACTGGGAACAACTAACAATTTAATAAAATGATTGAAATATAAGAAATAATTAAAAAAATAGTTGAATTAATAAGACAAAGAATATGAATAATATGGATAAAATAACACTTTCATAACTAATATTTTTCTAACACATATAGGGTTTCAAAACGCAAACACCTGGACTAATTATTAGTTCCAAAACCGTTTTTCCTAAAAGTGTTGGAGTAAAGAAAAGCGAAAAACTTGTTTCGATCAAGATAGGTGCTTCTCTAGCAGTGTCAGAAGCTGCTCAATTTTTACAATACACGTCTCCTGCAAAGTTTTCAATAAATAATTTGGGCAGAAAAAGTACCCTAAAACAATCTAACTTGATAAGATTTATCAGCTCTCAAAAATATTTGATGACAACAAAGATATATCAAAATACAATTTTTCTCCGATAACTGAAAATGTCTCTGCTCCAATCCAATCAGAACAATTGCAAAACTTCAGTTTTTCGGATATGTTACAAGAAATATTAGCGCTCAAATAAACGGTAAAAGTCACAGTTATTAGTTTTACTTGTTTTTTGTGAGCAAATGTTGTTTAACCCCAAAGTTAAAGCTGTTTGAAAACGTTGTTGTTCATAAATAACAGGGCAGGAGGATAGTTAATAAAATCAATAAAACGAATAGAATGAATATAATAAACAAGATGAAAAAATATAAAATTAATAAAAAAATCTTTCTATTCATTTTATCATTTTGTTTATTTTTAATAATATGATTAAAATGAAAAAAAAATGTATGATATTAAAAAGTAATAAAATTAATAGAATAAGTTAAATTGTGTAATTAATGTTCAGAATGAAATTCATCTGCATTGAAGCATATAAAAAAGAGTGTCAAGTGTCTAGACTATGTTGGCAATTATATTATTGTCGATGACACAAAAGCCGTACATTCAGTCGATTGTAATGCAAACTCTTTCCATCCATCCTTGTCACTTGCGAATTGTTTCGTTCGGAATTCTTGTTTTGGAGATATGGGTTTATGAGTCCTATGCAAAGCAATACCATGACAAAGGAATGGTTCAAACTACTTGAAAAAGTATTTAAATTCATCGAAAATCAAGTGGCCATTGAAGGTGTCCCTAGACTGCTTTTGAGACACGAACATTCTTGAAAATACAAACCGTGATCGCCCAGATTTTTCATGCGGGAATTTCGGTGAACCGAAAGTCGCCATCTAGCATTTCAAAATGCCGTCAAACATCGAAATGTTTCTCCTACTCGTCAAAACCATTCCGAAAATACTCATATTGATTCAGTTATAGAGAATCTCGCTAAGCTAGAAGACGCCATCTTGGATTTCAAAATGGCGTCAAAAATCAACTTTTCATGGACAACCTTGCGCGAATGATGCAGATTTATTTATTTATTTGTTTCTAACACCTACAGTGACACAATCTCATATTCGTACACCTCTAGTGTATGTGTTTGAAATTGTATCATAAATGTTTGCGCTACTTAATATAGGTATTGTTTTGTAAATGTGGTAGTAGAATCATCATCTGTCATTTTCTTATCATTTGTAATCTAATGTGTGCAAGTTTCCGTACACTACACATAAAAAATCATTACTTGGTGTGAAAATGGCACAATTTCATATTCGTACACTTTTGAAAAGTCATTGAATTTGTAATTTAAGACCTGTTATTTCTTTATTTTTTATTTAACTTTGAAATCATAGATTTTATGACTACAGAAAAGTGTTCATTGGCATAGTTTCCTCAACACTAGTTTAAGAAATTTCCTCAAATTAACGTAATGGTTAAAAAAAGTAAACTAACTACCATTATGGGACGGAAACTAATTATTACTCACCAAAATGAAGCTAAATCACTTCATAAAATCTTTGAAATTGTTCAAAGGTTGCATCCAACTAATTAACATGTTGTTAAAAACTTTGATGTGGCGAAATGCAGAACAGATGTTGCGAAAAACTTGAACTGTATAAAATTTACGATGATGGATAAACGATTTTTAATTAGAAAAATTGGGAAAATCAAGTAATTAATGTTATATACATGGTAAATAAATTGAATCATAGCATTTAAGTATAAGTCTGCTCTGGTACGGCTCTTAATGTACGGAGAACGGACAATTACAATGCCTGTGTTCTGAGCAAAAAGCTGTTCATCAATGAGAAAAACAAAGAATTGATTTTTATACACTAAACAACTTTATTGGAATATTGGAAAGATGTTAAACTTTGTCTACGAGTCCAAATTCAACATCTTTGACTCAAATGGCTGTTATTTTGAGTGGAGAAATTCGAAATCAGACCTGGACGTAATAGTCTTATATTGTATGTGGTATTATATGTCTACTAGAAGTGCTAGAAATTTGGTCTTCATTGATGGAATGATGGATCAGAATGTGTATTTTAATATGAATATCTTAAAATAAATTTTAAAGCAAAGCTTCCGTAAAATGGTACTTTTACTAAAAAATGGTGGATATTGAAAATTCGATCAGGAGATGAACCTAAAGCATAAGGCGTGCAAAAAACGTTTAGAGTTAATTTATAATTGTTTAAATGTTATGGATTCTCCACTGCGGACCCCGTTTATTAACTGATTAGAAAAATAAATGGGAGTATTTGGATGAAAAGTGCGAAACTATCCGAATTATAATGAGAATGAGCTTAGAAACTACTATTTAGAAGAATGGGATAAAATTTAAGTTGAATGCACACAAAAACTAGTGGTCAGCATTCCGATATGATTGAAAACTGTAATTACAAACAAAAGGTACAATATTGAATATTTATTATAGAAATTTAAATTGATTTTTGAAAAAATATGTGTACTGTACGAATATGAGATTGCGTGTATATTTGACTATCTTTAGAATTATGATTTTTTTTGAAAAAATGAGCATTTATTCTACAAAGATAATTATTGTATCTTCCATGTTCTGTTTAGTAAACTATTTCTACATAAATAAAATGTCTCGTAAACTAATTTTTACTTGTAAAATGCATATAAGCATTCCGCATAGCGGTGTACGAAAATGAGATTGTGTCACTGTACATGTTAAGACCATTCTGAAAATATTGATTGAACTGTAGAGAATTTCCGCTAAACCGGAAATCGCCATCTTGGATTTCAAAATAGCGTCAAGCATAAATTTCTAGCACCTACTCGTCAAGTCCATTCCGAAAATAGCCATGTTGTTGAGGTGCGGGTCATAAGGAGTCTTCCAGACCCGTCTCTTCCATCTTTCCGAAAACCTTCTAAGTCTTTTGCATTCAAAAGGATATTTTTGCAAAAACCTTTTTAATTGGAAAATCCGCTTAACCCTTTCATGTCCAACTTTTTTGTAGTGTATATAGGGTTTCAAAATTATTTTTCCCTGAAAACGGTGGTGTCTAGAAACAGGAAAAGCCTATTTTCATAAAGATAGGTGCTTCCCTCGCAGTGCTAGAAGCTGCTCAATTTTGACCTTCCAATGATCAATACAATTCTTCTAGAATATTTACAATAGTTCACTTGCGTGGAAAACGTAGTCAAAGACAGTCTAAATTTATAAGTTTTATCAGTTTTCAATAATATTGCAACATAACGAAGATATATGAAAAATTCATTTTCCGTCATCAACGTAAACTGTCCCTGGCAACACTGCACAAGCGGAATCCAATCAGACTAATTGCAATAACTTTAGTTCTAGAGCTGATCCTTGTAACTTTAAATACTCAAATGAAAGGCAATAGTCACATTTATTAGCCTATTTGTTTTTGTGAGCAAATCTTGCCTTAATCAAAAGTTATAGCTGCTTAAAAAAGTTTTTGTCCACTTACAACATGGGCATGAATGGGTTAAAAAACCGCCGTTATTGGAAAATCCGCGTAAAAAACCGCGTTAATCCGTTAAGCCGCGTAAAAAACCGCGCAAAACCACGTGAAAACCGTTTTTGTTTCCATTGTCTTTGTTTTGAGAAATTTCTTTAAAGTTTTTCTCGGTTTTCAGTAACTATTTGGTCAGCCATCTCTAGTCGTCAAACCTACTTTAATAAAAATAATATTACTAATATAATATTATTGCATTCCATTTTTAGGCAATCTTCGAAGCAAAATCCTAGCTACAGACCTGCGTAAATGGAAGAATGGAGAGACTGATTCGCATTCGGAAAGAGTAGGTGATACAAATTTATTACGATCCTGTCTCTGGAACTCACTTTTGAAACGTTGATATCTTTGACTTCCATTCCGTTACAAGCGATAATTATCTTCCATTTCATTGCGTTATCGTTACCAGCATCATGTGAAACATCCGGAAATGAGAATCAATCTTGTTGTAAGATCCTTTTGTTCGGTAATTTCCGCTAGTGCAGTGATGGTTCCAGTTCGCATCGATAAAACTACATCTTTGTTATCGCGTGATATTGATGAAAAATGATTTAATTAGGCGGATGACAGGCATTCGTCGTATAGCTAACAATGATAAAACAGTAATATGCCGATTTTGACAATCTTCGATTTTTTGTGTTAGCCCACCGGTAAATTATTTAACTGCAAATTATTCTATTGAGTGTACTGACTACCATTTGCATTCAGAACGGTTGTATAGGAAGTTGCCAGGGTTATTCACAAATTGCGTTACATTTTAAGCGGAGTATAAAATTAGAACAGCATGGCACACAGCACTTTTTTCAATTCGTTTATTAAAAATTAGAACATTGGATAGAACAAATTTGACAGCACCGCGAGGGTGATCAAATCCATTTTCATAAATATTTTCCCTTCTACTAAATGTGGACATGAAAGGGTTAACCAAATCGTTGGTAGGTACTATATTTGGCCTACAGTTATGGTAAATCCAAACCCAGCCATAATAAATAATGGGAAATCTGATTTATTGAACCCTACGATGATAATTCGGTTGTTGCGTTATAATCAATCGTCTAGGTTTTTTTTATAGATAATTCAAAATGTAAGGCTAGCGAAGAATTGCGATCAGGCAGAATGGTAAATAAATACTTCTAGCTAATCACGTTTTGGTGGCAAAAAATGAATCTTAAATATTTTGGTAGTAGAGAATAAGCTGTGCAGTCATTTCAAAAGTTAACTTTTCTTCCAATTCCCGGATGCTAAAGATTGCACATACCCGGAAAACTGCAACTGATATCACCAATAATGATTTGCAGAATCTCATGGATGGTCTCTAACTTTTATGAAGTAAAATATTTCTCACATTTTTATTATTTCGGGACCCGTACTCATCTATTAAGAGAATGTACCTTAACCTAAATGACGCTATACTAATAATGAATAATCTCACCATTCTTCAGTTTTACAGAGTTTTTAAGGTAATACTCATTGAAAGTTTTTGCGACTAAAAAAGAAAACATCAAATCTGAACATAAAATCATAGATCTGATAGTCTACTATATGAATTAAACGCATTGTCGTTAACAGTCTTAAACAAGCAAATGCAATTGCTTCCTGCGAGTTCTTTACGCGTGAATATAGAGCGAATATTCCTTCAAAGGAAATTGAAATTGATGGGGTCATCACTGAATCGAATTTGACTGTTGATGACTTAATTAAGCATGGGGTTGTTCGTTTCAAAGACCCCATACCTAAAGACGTAAAGATACTTGAATACAAGCAATTGCATTCAGTATTACACGAAGGAGATAAAAAAGTTTATCGAACATCAAATCTGAAAATAAAATCATAGATCTGATAGTCTACTATATGAATTAAAGCGTCTCCTAAGCCAAAATTCTAGTTTCAAAACTGTATTAGAAGACAAAGTTACTGTTACTCCTATGCTAGACGTATATTCGAAAAAATAGTGGATGATTCACAATTTTTTGGTTTTAACCTCCCCACATCGCCCAAAATCAATTAATTTGGCACTACAGACTATATGGTTGAAATACACTGTTTGTGTCAGTCAATATATATGCTTTATAGGAAACCAACATTACCGTTCTATGAAGCCCTCTATGTGGATTGTTCCAAAATGTTGAAAAATTTGTAATCTTAGTTATCTCGTATCTGTCGCGCGAACGTCACCACAGATTGCCGGCTGCTATAAATGTGTGAAAAACAGAAGTCACTTTGTAGTCTGTGATTGGTGATAGGACCGCGTGTTCAAAATGAAGTGTCTAGCAGCGTTCGTACTGCTTGTCTTAGCCGCTGTGGTTTCAGCTGAACAGGTGTCATACCGGAAGTAGGCTTGTGGACTAGTTGTCGCAAAATCGGATACAATCACATAGTTACGTTCCTTTTCGCAGTTACAAAGTGTACGCAACACAGACCACCTCTCGCGAGCAACAATCACAACTGAAACGATGGGAAGACCTGGAGGGTGTTGATTTCTGGGACCGTGCTGGTAAACGTGTCATGGTTCATCCCCGATTGCAGCAAAAATTCGAACTGTTTCTGAAGGCTCACAACATTTCGAACCAGCTCATCATTCAGGATGTTGATGCGTAAGTACGTTTCTGAAAATATCAGACATTCAAACTGTAACAGTCTTCTACAGAACCATTGAAGCAGAGCGCAAATACGATCGCGAATATCGGCAGAGTCGTATCGGCTCAGGACGCCACACAATCAGCTTCGATCACTTTTGGACTCTTGACGAGATTTACGCCTACTTGGATGAACTCGCTGTAGACTACCCAAGTTTAGTTACAGTGGAAATTGTGGGTCAAACTCACGAGGGTCGAGACATTAAAGCAATTACTATCTCAACATCTAATGGACAGGTCAGTGGCACAAAACCAGTGATTTTCATCGACGGAGGAATCCATGCTCGGTAAATGTTATTATGTTTCCAAAAAACAATGTTATCTTACTAAGCGTTTCAGTGAATGGGCAGCGATTATGTCTGTAGTATATTTGATCCATGAGTTGGCTGAACACAGTGACCAGTATGCTGACATGTTGATTAATGAATGGGTCATCGTGCCGGCAGCCAACCCGGATGGGTATGAGTTCTCACGTACATCGAATCGAATGTGGCGAAAGAATCGCTTCCCTCCTACCATTTTGTGCACTGGCGTTGATCTAAATCGGAATTGGAACTACCAGTGGGCATCTAGTAGTAATGTAAGTCAGTAACAACTCTTCCAATCAGTTTTTTCATCCTATTCATATCGTTATCAGGCCTGCTCCGACACTTTCCCAGGATCTGCAGCTCATTCGGAACGTGAAACACAAGCTCTGGTTGGACTGATGAACCGCTATTCAGCTAATCTCAAACTGTACTTAGCTGTTCACACCTATGGAAACCTGATTCTATATCCGTTCGGATATGCTTGGCCCTCCGTACCAGTTTCGAATGCTGCGGATCACATTGCCATGGGAGCAAAAGCCGCTGCTGCAGTGTCGGCTGTCGGTGGTCCTTCTTACACCGTAGGAAACAGCGCTGATGTTCTGTACACTGCTAGTGGTGCGAGCGATGACTACGCAGCAGGTGCTGCCGGATTCACTTACTCCTTCACGCTGGAACTGACTGGTGGTGGAAATCAAGGCTTCGACTTGCCCGCTTCCCAAATCGCTGCAGTTGCCGGTCAAACTTTTGAGATATTCCGATCAATGGCTAATGATATTTAAAATAGAACGAACAGTATTTGGAATATTATATAAAAGTAGTGCTATGTTGTCGACCTTGTTGGGTTTTGTTACTCTACGAGGGAACATATCACAAAATGCTGTACCTACTAGCTCGCGTTACATCTGACGAATTTCGCGCACCCATGTTGGCAGCACCCTCTCAGATTCTAATGAAACTTTCTGTACATGAAGACTTTGTCACAAAAAGCCACTTTTCATATTTTGTTTTTCCAAAAATGATCTAGACTGTCTTTTGAAAAGAGCCAAACTTTTTTCCCATTTTTTTTCAAATGGCTATAGTCTAAAAATGACAAATCCTATAAAAAAAATGTTGTAGGAGTAGTTTTCACAAAATTAGTCAAATTTTCGAATAAAAATATTGAAAAAATTCTTAATTGACTCCTACACTGAAAAAAAAATCGATTTTAAAAATGTAAAGTCGATTTACCAAAAAAAAACCCATTTTTGATTTGGATGAAATTTTGTTCCAAGATAGATAATTATGTGGCCTAACTACCGTCAAAAATTAATGTTGGGCACTTTTGAGGAAAAAAAGTTATTTGAAAAAAACTTTACCTTGTTCAAACTGAATTTTTTTTCTTCAGTGTATTTTTATCGAAAACTAAACCAATGAAAGTCATGATCATCTCAAAATCCATTTTCCCAGCTGCTAGTTGCCTGATACATGCAAAAAGTATCAGTAACGAATTTGGTATATATTCATAACAAACTTGAATGAAGACTGGAATACTGGAAGATTGGAAGATTGGAAGACTAAAAGACTGGAAGACTGTAAGACTGGAAGACAAGAAGACTGGAAGACTTGAAAACTGCAGTTCATTTATTCCTCTCAAAACTGATAAATTTTATAAAACAAATGAAAAACTTTTCTAAAATTTATGTTATGTCTGATAGAGCAGCAGCACAATAGAAAAATAAGAAAAACTTTGCAAGCTTGTGTAGATTCCAGTCAAAGTATGAGTTAAGGTTGGAGAGAGGATGGGCCAAAATCGAAAACGAAAAAAGCAGTTTTTTCCACACAGAGTGTTAGATCTTCATAAAAGTCAATCAGCTTATGTAAAATGTTGTTACAGTACTGCTGATTGATTTTTATGAAGATCTAACACTCGGTGTGGAAAAAAACTGTTTTTTTTTCGTTTTTGATTTTTGCCGATTCTCTCTCCAACCTTAAGCCCAGAATGGCACTTTGTTGCAGCATCCCACGGAAAAGTACCCTGTCATGCTATTGCTTGCACTCTCAAGCGAATGGCAAAAAAAGCTAGTCTTGCTCGGGACTATGGAAATACCATAACAAGTCCCCAAGAGTTATATAACTGGACAGTTGAACACACTGATAAAAATATTACAAAATTAATTTTCTGATACATATTCACTGAACAGCACAACAAAACGTCAGAAGAACTCTAAGAGCTGTATAATAACGCCAAAACAATACCTGGAACTCAAAAATTCCACAGTTTTGTGCCTATTCCTGGGGGCAAAGTAGAGACGAAAAGATATTCTAATTCAGAAGATGAACCAAAAATATTTTCCTTGCATAGAAATAATACAAAATAGCATGCATGAAGATAGTTTTAAGACAAATGTAAAATATAAAAATAAATAAATAATTATGTAAAATTCAATACATAATGTTTTGGTGGTTATTTCATTCTCTAATTCTACCTCAGCACTTAACAAGAAAATAAAAAAAAGTAATAATGGAACATTTGTTTAACGACATAAACTCTTTTAAATAGGACTCTTGATTAAGGGGTTACATACCTTTTAGTGATAAAGAGATCAAGAAATTTTGAATTTGAGTAAGAAATAAGGCAAAGATTTCATTACATTAAACTTATAATATTTTGGTAGTACATTTTTCAGTAAAATAAACAAGCATACGTTTATAAAAATAAATTGATAATTGGCGGAGTTATGGCTTTTTCCCCGAAACCCTTTTTTATTTAAGAGGTTTGCGGTGATCACGATTGGAGACCAATAGATCATCTAAAAACCCAAAACTCAAAAAAATTTATTAGTATATGAGTATTCCTCGTACCTTAACTGTTAGTTGCATAAATAATATTTTTTTCCTGCATTCAAGAACGTTTTCAGTAATAAATCGCTGTTTTAAGCTCTAAAAATTGCATTAAAAAATTCTTATCCATGAAACAAAAATTTATGAATAAAAAAGGAATTAATTACGATCAATTGAAAAAATTAAGAAAATTGATTGAGTAGCTTTTCGGTAATCGTGATCACGGAAAAACCATTTTTAGTAAAACGACATTCGAGAAAATCGAGTTTAAAATTTCAAATTACCACTGCTCTTGGTAGACGAAGCGCGCTTGGAAGCGCTGTAACTTTCGATCTATTTCTTCTTTATAAAAATTTGGGAAACCATACGCAAGGAGTTATACTTTCAGATAAAGTAATAAAAAAATTCGATTTCATGAAAAATGAAAAAGTAGTTAACCCCATAATAAAAATATGCTTAGTTGCTAAATTAGACAATATCTTCTCACAAACTGAGTTTTATTGGATTCTGAGATGATTATGACTTTCATTGGTTTAGTTTTCGATAAAAATACACTGAAGAAAAAAAAAACCAGTTTGGACAAGGAAAAGTTTTTTTCAAATAACTTTTTTTCCTCAAAAGGGCCCAACTTGAATTTTTGACGGTAGGTAGGGAACATAATTATCTATCTTGGAACAAAATTTCATCCAAATCAAACATGGAGATTTTTTGTAAATCGACTTTAAATTTTTAAAATCGATTTTTTTCAGTGGAGGAGTCAATGAAGAATTTGTTTCAATATTTTTATTCGAAAATTTGACTAATTTTGTGAACACCATTCCTACAACATTTTTTTGTAGGATTTGTCATTTTTAGACTATAGCCATTTGAAAAAAAAAATGGAAAAAAAAGTTTGGCCCTTTTCAAAAAACAGTCTAGATCATTTTTGGAAAAACAAAAACAAAATATACAAGTCTTCATGTACAGAAAGTTTCATTAGAATCTGAGAGGGTGCTGCCAACTCTGAATACGATTTGGCGCGAAATTCGTCATCTCCTATACGTTACAATTTGTTATACAGCCTCCCCCTAAGATCATGACATAATTTATTAAGGGTCTTTTACAGAAAAACAAAATCTGGAACCTAGTACAAGACCATGCTCTCTGCAAAGCTCCTAAACTAATTAATTGTCTCAATTAATCGATTATTTGTTGACATGAACCGATTACGATTAGCAGCTTTGTAAAAGTAATCGATTTGCTGTCAATCAAAAAAAATTGAGACACCAAACGTATTAGGCTAGTGGGGTGGTCAACTATTCTCGTCTCATCTATTTTTATAAGGTATTTCATCAACGTAGATTGACAGTTCTATCTTTGAAAATGAATGAGACTAATTTCTTTTCCGATCTTATTTTATTGCAAATAAGTAGTAGCTTTCATTTTAATAATTATAAAATTGCACATATTTTGTCGTATGTAATTTTAAACGTTCGTTGATTTGATGGAACTAATACCGTGGGCTTCAATAAACATGGAGAATACTCATTGTCTTGTCTGAGTGGAATGATAACTTTCGAATCTTGTATGAGGGTTGAGAATTTACAGCAACTTTTTTCGGAACAAATCTATACTTTGGAGTTTCCAGTAAAGTAGATCGACTGCCAGAAAAATAGGTCGCCATATTCTTTAAATCAAATGTGAAATTCTTTTTTTCTAAGTGTGTGTTTGGTAACACGATTGCCTTGTACCCAGCTCACCTCGGTTCGATTCCCAACCCTGCACTAGAGATGTTTCTAATCCGAAACGACTAGAGATTTTTCTAACAGGAAAGCATTCACCCTAAGGTTACAACCTCTATAAACAAAACAAAAACCGTCAAATCGATGTTGTTATCTTATTTACCAGCTCAATGCGGAACGTACTATTACTCACTTGTATCCAAGGTTTCTTTCAAGCATTTCGTTTCACGCTAATAAGTACATCTTTTTGTACTTACCTACTTGCTTAGGTTTTTACGCGCATTTGGAGGTTGTTTGATGGACTCCAAATGGGCTTTTCCTCATTCTATATTTCATGTAGACCATGTAGGTCAGATGAAAAATAAAATAAATAAATAAATAAATTACTGGATGGATTGTTGTGTACCGTACGGAGCATATTAATCACGACCAATAGAGATCTATTATCTGGAAAAAAAAATCTCAATTTTTTCATATGCATCGATAGCGGGTATCCTTATTAGCTCAATTTGTTTTTAAATCTCAACTATTGAGTTTTTTTAAATTTTCACACTGAAGTAAATAGCTCGGGCTTAGAAAAAAGGATTGTAATATTACCTCACAGCATAAATCTGCTCCAGAGAATTCCCTTAAAGATTCCTATTGAGCATACATAGCATACATAATCAGAATGTGGATCTTCTCGCCGAGACCAAAACCGAATCTACCTATTGAACAAGGAAAACGTCTTCCTATCTAGGTACATGAACTAACTCATTTGCTGTGGTTTGTGTGAACCAAATGTTTAGAACAAACAAAATAACACGTAATGTAATCCTTTAATATATTTACAAAAAATAATGAAATTGAAATCAATCTTGAAGTGTGCTCATAGTCATTTGTTGGAATAGGAGAAAATTGAAAGCCGGAAACTGCAGCGAAAATAGGCTACAATGTAGTTACTAACAAAACTCCCTTTTCTGTGATATTCGCGGAGCTTCTGAGGATCCTTGGTCGCTAGCAGCAACACGTATTGGACTAATATTCTTTTCTTTTCAAGTTGATCTTTGCTCATACTCGACCATTATTGAACAACAAGTAAATATCAGGACATTTGGACATTTGGGTTGTTACGATCAACAATTGATCAAATGAGACTGTATGTAAATCGATCAAACTTATTATTGAAAAATTAAAACATTTTTTATTTGCAAGATCTATACGTACAAAATAAAGAAAAAATATCCTCTCAAGCTTAAGCCATTTTAGGGAATACGAATTACCGGCTCTTTCCTCTGACTTCTTCCATGAAAATGTTCACAGCCGCCTTGGCCGCTTTCCTTGCCTTGAACTGCATCCCACTGACAACTTCTATCTCCAGTATATTCTTGAGGTTCTGCTTGACGATTATTCAATATTTTTCTTTTGGGAGTAACTCTGGCATATTGGGAGGGTTAATGTTCTTTGGAATCAAAAAAGCTTCTGTTAAGTTTTCTAACCATTAATTTGGTGTAACTTTGCTGAAGAAATCATTTGTGTTTATATATTTATACGCAAGGTAAAGTTGTGCGATTATAATTGTGTACTAAAACCAAATTTTTGAAGTTTTCTTCGCAAGATCAGATTTAATCACTTAGGTCTGTTCTAGAAAGTTTTAGACAGCAGTAAAATGCATAATAATCCTAAATACACCATTTCTGTTTGTCATAACATTTTGGATATAAAAGAATACTTCAGTAAAAAAACAGTTTTTCTATTTCATTTTATGTTTGAACCGGCAACTTTCATCAGCTAATTTTTAGTATGTTTTACAGTACAGTATAAAGTTGTATCTGAAATTAAAACTGAGATTTGCTTTTGAGTTCAGTCAACATACGTACGAAAGATACATTATCTTTTATCTCGCCACCTCAGTTTTCCAAAGTGAACATCGCATACAATGTTCGCTCTGATTCTGTGCTCATAAAACCACACTTCGTGTACGAACTCAAACACGCTACTTAGTACCAAAACACGTGCACATGTTCCGCTGCACAACCGAACTCCATGTACGTCCACGGTGTGCGTACACATAGGTTCGTGGCACCAGTTTTCTCTTTCTCACTCTCATTATTACTAGCGTTGACTCTTTTTGTCTTGTGCGAATCGTTGTCGTGTACGCACCCGGTGTACGTACACGGGTGTTTGAACTGAAGTTTTTACATCGTTCGCTTGGGTTCCGTTTTCGAGGCTAACCTGTACATCGAGACGAAGCATGTTTGAGGTTAAATGCGTGCATGAAATTTTGTACACAGGTACACTACCCATGATCGCATAGTTGTCCCGTTTTCTATGGGATTTTCTATCTTTATGGGACTGATATGCGATCATGGGCAGTACAAAGCTGTCGATGTTCGTGGGAAGTCTGCGTCACCTTGTATTTCAAGCCACAGGAACAGATGACCCGCCATACGCAATATTTCTTTGCAAACTTCTACAGCTTATAGTATTTGAATCGCTGCCATCTTTTCTCTTTCAGTCCGCTTGTAATATCACTGTCCAGAAAGCTGATTAAAGTTTGCCTTGACGTAGGTATCGCCATTCCTGTACCACGCAATCAAACTTCGTCAGCTTCTTCATATACAGCTTTCACGATCACTCTCTGGTCGACCTATTTTGCTTATCACGCTAGTCACGATTTGGAGTCGCCATCTTCTTGTAAGTTGACAGGCCGGGTTGCTTTTTAGCTCGACGCACGGTTGTAGACAGTACTCCCAGGTTGTTTGCGACATCTCAAACGGAAAGGTTGGGATTCCACTTGAAACAGCTCTTTTCCAGGGCCGTCTTAAGACCACTCGGGACCCCCGCCACTATTGAACGAAGACGCCCCCGAAACAGACGCAATAAGATTTAGAGTTGAAAATTCTATTCATATGACTAAGCGTCACATCTCAGAAGTGAACTGAACATATCGCATTTTACTTCGAGGGTTCCAAAATGGGACATTTTGTGATGGCAATTGAAAAGATAGGAAAACAATTGCAGGCTGGAAATATGCGTAGTGTTTCTCGTATGCCGTTTTTGCTTGAAGCGAAACTGAGTCAGTTTCTAGTCCTAACTGCTGTCAAAATGTATGAGCTGACAGCGGTTGGGGTTAGAACCTGACTCAGTTTCGAGTTCAAGCAAAAACGCTATTACTAACATTACAAATCGAATTGCGGCTAACAGTATAATGAGAGAATTAACAATTTATAATTGTGTATTCTGATTTTCTCTTCTCTTTCAGGTGAGTTCGAATCTATTGGTGAGACAACTTGATAGCTCCTGAGTTATCTAGAGTTTCTCAACAGCAACAGTCTCTCTCAAGACTGCCTATGTTTTTTCCTCGACCAGTATTTCTCTAGACTAAGGCTTGTTCACGACAAAACCTGAACCCCTCAAACACATACATATCTTGAAATATTCTACCCAAAAATGAAACATTTCTCACCGATATGGACGTATGTCTGTTCTATCTAGAAATACATTTCAAAGCTAACGTTGAAAGAAGTGCGTGTTAGAGGAGTCATAACGAAATTCAGAGATAGCTAATTTAGCTGCTTTATTCCAAAATATTTAGTATTTTTTGTTGTTATCTGCTATCCCTCATCACGAGAGTCCAAAGTCACTTGATAGGACTTACCTTCGAATAGTTCGGTGAATTTGGCTCTTTTGGTGCAATATTCATATTATTTGCTTATAAATATGCTAACTACTGACGTGGTGAGAAGATCCCAAATCTGTCCAGAAGAGAAAGATAACATTATGACTTTACTAAAATTCGTTCCGTAAACAAACTTTCTTGTAAATATTCTGTTGTACCTTCTTGTTGGTACTAAGTTTTCACTGGTTCATCCACTGTTGTACATGGCCTGCCAAACCAAATAATTCTTAGGAAACTTAGCATTCTGTATCGTTCAGAATTACCGAGTAGGGAAAGTTATGAAAATTAGAGCCACAGTACTCAAGTGAGAGCAAGGATGTGAAGTATACAGATCGGAAAACTAGAAGTGGCAGGGTCATTAGAACAGGCTTAATATCTTACGGGCTCAACTTTTGTCTTCTGCTGATGAGGGTCGAGCTTAGGCAGCATAACTACGAATCACTCGAGTTCACCAGCATGTCTCTTAACAAAGACAGACTAGCTAATTGAATGTCGTTAAAATCGAAAATGTGACTAACATGGTCGAAATAAAAAAGGAAAAAAGAAAAAGGAACTGATGGGAATCCATCGGCAGCGGTGGGTAGCCGCTGTAGACACAACCACCACCTTACACAATGTAGCAAACCCGCTGCGACTGTAAGCGCAGTGACAATAGTCTAATTAAAATTTATTCCGGCATTCGAAAGGCAAACAGGGATGAACAGCAGCAATCATCATTGATTGATGCCAATCGACGACAGGTTTTCAGTGGTGATCTTGCGTGGCTTTTCTTTTGTCGGTTCTAACGGTAAAGAGGGACAAGTCTACTCTTAAATCAAATAATAATCATGTTATTAAATTTAATGGTGGAATTTAACCTGGTCAGATCAAGTTAAATACTTGGTTTTAATTTTCGATAAAAAACCTATTTACAAGGATCACATTGATGGAATCCCATCAAAATGCATATTTGTTGCAATTGCTTAACAAGTTTATACCTTCTGATGGACCGGAAATGCTATATGCAGTGCCAATTTGGTCAAGTGTTTGTGCTACCGGAAAGAAAACGCTTCAAAGGGTTCAGAACAAAATCCTGAAAATGATTTTGAAGCGTCCTCCTAGGTTTCGTTTGTGCTGTTACGCAGACTCGCAAAAATAGAAACATTAGAAATTATGACAAACAATATTATAAAACCAAAATCGTTGCAATCCTCAACTGTAAAGTTTAGCTCACTCTATAATTTATAAGTTAGTTTTTATATTTGTTTGGCTTTTTTATTAACATGACAATTAGGCTCAAAATCCCTATTGCAAAAATCACTTAATTGCGCAAGCCTATTATATCTCAATAAAAATTAACCGAACTAGAACCTTAGCTGAATATGTTTTCTAAACTTCATATTGTTATACTAAATAAACTTCAAAAAGAAAAGTATTCTGGACCCGATTCCCATAGTCACATCACCCAATGACTAGAAGGTGACCTGACAGTGAAAATAGGACCCTTTGCATCGTTTGAAAAAGTTCTTGGTATCTTGATGGGAACATTTTTTAGTATTTTGTTGCATTCCATACAAAGCCTTCTTTATTATTCTTGTACATTTCCATAAAGCAATTTTAGTAGCTAATCTCACATTAATGTAAGGAATCCTGAAATGATGCTTACCCGGTTCGTTTTGGGGGAGTACACTGCAGTTCATAAATTCAGTTGCATCATCTTGAGTGCCATCGCTCTTATACCACTAAATGCTTCCTCGACAAGCGATCTAATCATTTCCTCAGCAGGATGAAATCCTCTCTCATCGGCGGGAAGTTCCATGATAATGGAAATCGGTATTCGCGCAACCGCCAGTGCATAATCATCGCTACCACCGGATGCTTCGTACAGGATTTTTCCCGCTCCACCCACTGTGTACTTCACGTTGTGAGAAAGTTTCATAGCATCTGATCCGGCACGAGCCACCGCGTCCATGTATCGCCACGTTTTGGGAAGACCTTTCCGATATCCCCAGGGGTACAGGAGATACCGTCCGTACGAGTGAAGTGTGAGGTAGAATTTAACTGTTTGATTATTTGATAACATCAGATTACGTACGGCTCGCGATTCCGGTTCGGAAAATGGCTTCGGACCCGAATACGTTGGACGGCATTCATTCCGTGATGCTCCCTGTTCTCCCCAATGATAATCAAAATTACGATTGCCGTCCGTTCCAACGCATCGCCTGAAGGGGTGTCGATTTTTGCGCCAATACCTGTCTCGCGTCAGAGAGTATTCATAACCGTCCGGATTAACGAGTGGCAGTATTATCCACGTTAGGTTGTTCAGAAGATCACCGTTCGCATCACCATGCTGAACAAGCTGGCTTATTACATATAAAGCCGATGTGGGAGCCAGCCATTCTCTAGCATGAATTCCGGCATCGATGAGTATCGCTTTTTTGTTTGATTTATCGCGCGTAATGGTGACTGTTCGCAGAGGTCGCTTCTCAAACGATGATCCAATGGTGCTAACAGTGACGATTTGGGAGTACTTCCGACCAATGTAATCGATGTATCTATCTATATCGTTGTAGCTTAGATAGCGCCTGGTGAAATCTAACGATTCAACTGGTACATACTTAGTGGCACGTTTTTGGAGGACACTGTTTATACATGAGCTTAAACGCGAACTTTTAACGACTGGCTTCAAACCCTGAGCCAACAATTCTGTCTGGAATCTTAAATCTTGTTCTGCTGGTACTTTAATATGAACTTCATGTTCAATCAAGGTTGTGAGCAACCAAAAATCAAGTGTTTCATTCTTCAGATTCAGTTCTCTCAAGAATCTCACGTGTGCGTCGGATTTTGGAACAACACTGTAGAGAGTTTCGCTGGTAAGCAAAGGGAAACACGATTAATGTTGATATAGCTGATGCAAATAGACACTAACGGCTTACCGTTCGCATGCAAAATCTATTGTACTGATGCTATCGACAGAATTGAACAGAAAAATTGTAAACCAAAACATTTCTTCGGTTGAACGACGAATCTCAAACTGAGGTTTACCGGGTCTAGAGACTATCATATATGCTAGTTCTATGATGCCAATAGTGATATACTGATATGTGTTAGAGATGATTCGCTTTAGTAGCCAACACGAAGCTATAGGCGATCGGTGGAGGTGCGGTAGTTTATGGCAAATCATTTAAAATAGCAGCCGGCTTAGTCGACAGTTCTCGATATGGGTAGACGTAATCGTGCAGTGGAATCAATAATTAGTTCATTCGGTATAACTTTAATGACCAGCATACGTTCCATTTGCTGGATTCTGACTGGAATAGGTGGTGAACCGACTCAATTTAAATATTAGATAACATATCAGCATCGACTATAATGATAATGAGATATGCTCATCTTGCGAAAGAATTTTTTGCCACCAGAAGCAGGCTGATATGAATGAAAACGACGCGATAAAATGGCAATCTGTGTGTGTGATTAGTTAAGCATGATTTGGTATCAGTTTAGTCATCAATCTGCAGCAGTCAATATTTTTTAGAAGAATTGTCTCATAGTGTTATGTCTGTTAGTCTGTGGTTACAGGTTGGTTACTGCGGCCATCTAGGAATTTCCCATATAAACCGGGACAATCGTAATACTACAAGGGTTGAAAATCCATTGAAATGGACATCAAGTTATTTCTTTTTGCAAGTCTAGATCCCTGATGGCCAATCAGATTCTTTTAATATATTGTCCACTATCGACAGTTTTGGAACTCACGGGTCCTGAACGTATTCCAGAATTAAAGTCACATCGGTTCTTCGGTGACGACTAAACCGAATTTCATAAACCAAATCTCAAATGGAGGATATAATATGCGGTTGGGTGTTGCTTCCTCGATCAACCTTTTCCCCACCCTATCTGCATCCACTTACACCACCGTTCCCTACATTACACCCCCCCCCCCCTCCCCATCCGACCCCTTTACCCTGCGATACCATCATCCACCATATACATTTATAGGGAATTTCGTCCTATAACCATATATTTTTAGTGAATTTGGGGTAGCTGAGCTCAAATTTGATATCGAATTGACCGGATTAATTCATCTTACAGTGACAAATCGATTCATTCACACATTTTATGGTATAAGCTTTGCCAGTAGTTAGTGATGAATGCAAATGAGAACATAAATAGACTATCCAGTCGCATTATCGTTATAAAAATGGTTATATCCACCTAACACTAATCATTACCATTTAATTAATTAAGTCACTTTCTAATGCCTGAGTCGGCCTTTTCATTACTCGGAATCGAGCAATGAGAGGGGCCCAAACAACAGTAATCTGGTAAGATGTTTAAGATAACTTGCGCAGAGACTCCCATATCTTCCCCAGAAAATACGGGAATTACTTTTTAGGCTTCTCCGCACGAAGAGCCTCGATAGAGATGAGGCTGTCCGAAATGATGAAGTAGTGATCTGTGGGCACAGTCTCGATGATGCCAAGGGTGTACTGAATAGCAGCTAATTCTGCGACGTAAACTGAAGTGGGATCATTGAGCTTGAATGTAGCGGTGATAGTATTATTGAAGATACCGAAGCCAGTGAACCCATCGAGATCACGTCAGTGTAGAACATTTTGTCACAGTCGACTTCTCGGAATTTATCATAAAATATATTGAGGATCACTTGCGGGCGTATATGATCTGCGATTCCACGAATCTCTTCCCTCATGGATGTGTCGAAGAACACAGTAGAATCAGAAGTATCTAGGAAACGGACACGGTTGGGATTGTACGAAAAAGGATTGATGCTCTGTGCCATGTAGTCGAAGTAAAAGGACATAAATCGGGTTTGAGAATTAAACTCGACGAGGATATCGAAGTTTTCAATCACCAACGGGTTCAAAATGTCGCATCGATATGAGAGTTCCTAAAATCTATTTTTAGCGGAAGAACGCCCGCCAATACTTCGAGACTCATCGTATGGGTCGAGTGCATGCAACCCAAGGCAATGCGCAAGCAACGATACTGGATTCTCTCCAGTTTGATGAAGTGTATATTCTCAGCGGAGCGGAAACAGAAACACCCGTACTCCATCACGGACAATATCGTTGTTTGGTATAACCTGATCAGGTCTCCTGGGTGCCCCCCCCGCCATGTTCCAGTTATTGTTCGGAGAAAATTGATCCTTTGTTGGCATTTCTGTTTCAGATACCTAATGTAACATCCCCAGGTACCATTAGAGTCGAACCAGACCCCAGACCAGGCATTGGACCCTGTAACAAAGACCACCCCGTCGTCTGCAAGTTGCCTTAGCGTGCATGAATTGTCAAGACAATCGTCAATGTCATTCACGTAAAAAATGTAGAGTAGGTGACTTAGACATGAGCCCTGGGGAAGACCCATGTAGCTAAATCGCAATGTTGCTAAATCGCCATGCGAAAAGTTCATGTGCTTTTCAGACAACAGGTTTAGCAAAAAGTTATTTTAAATTGGTGAAAGACCATGCTGGTGCAGCTTCCCTGACAGAATATTGATAGAAACTGAGTCAAAAGCCCCCTTAATATCCAAGAAGACTGATGCCATCTTCTATTTGCTAGCATAGGCCATTTGGATTTCTGTAGAAAGCAACGCAAGGCAATCGTTCGTCCCTTTGCCTTTGCGGAAGCCAAATTGTGTATCTGACAGTAAGCATTTGCTTCAACCCAATTGTCGAGGCGATACAAGAACATTTTCTCGAACAACTTTCGAATACAGGACAGCATTGCAATCGGTCGATACGAGTTGTGGTCGGAGGCTGGTTTTCCTGGTTTTTGGATGGCGATGACCTTCACTTGCCTCCAGTCATGAGGGACAATGTTACCCTCAAGAAACTTGGCAGATTCTTCAGCAAGTTGTATTTGATTCTGTCTAACCTTGGGGCGTTATTATTGCATGACAAGAGAGCAAGTGAGAACTCCACCATCGAAAACGGTGTTTCGTTCGCGGAATCGTGAGGAGACGCGGTGCGGTAAATTTTTTGTACCGTGTCAGGACCCGGACAGATCTTCTTGGCGAAAGCGAATATCCAGCGGTTTGAATATTCCACGTTCTCGTTGGTATTGTTTCGGTAACGCATACGTCGAGCCGTCCCCCAAAGAGTGCTCATCGCTGTTTCTCTTGTTAACCCGTCGACGGACCGGCGTCAATAACTGCGTTTTTTGGCTTTCATGCTGTTGATAGCTAGCAGGTAAACCGTCTTCCCGGAAGGCCTTATATGCAGTGAACTTCTCCGCGTACAACTCTGAGCACTCTTTATCCCACCACAGGGTGGGAGACCGTCCATGGGTATACGCGCTGGGTACTGGTTTAGTCTGAGCTTGATTCGCACTGTCGAGAATCAAGACAGCCAAAAACCTGTACTCTTCCTCCGGAGGAAGTTCTTGAGTCGATTCGATTTTAACGGATATCGCAGTCGCGTAACTCTTCCAATCAATGTTCCGTGTGAGGTCATACGAGATATTGATTGTTTCTGATGGTCTTGAACCGTTAGCAATTGAAATCACGATAGGCAAATGATCGCTACCGTGGAGAGCGGAGATCACCTTCCACATGCAATCTAACTGTAGCGATGTCGAGCATAGCGATAAGTCCAACGCGCTTGTGCGTGCTGGTGATGTAGGAATCCGCGTCATTTCTCCCGTGTTTAAGATGGTCACGTTGAAATTGTCGCAAAGATCTTGTATTAATATTGATATATTATCATCGTGAAGACAACCGTACCGTGCGAGTTAAAGTCTCCTAGAACTAGCCGCGGTGCCGGTAAGGATTCCGTGATATTACAAAGCGTTCGGTGCCCTACCAAGGCTCTAGAGGGAATGTAGATGGAAGCAATGCAAAGGTCTTTGCGTTTGATTAGAACTTGACAAGCGACAATTTCAATACCTCGTGTCGAAGGGAAGTTAATTCGAATGAAAGAATAGCACTTTTTAATCCCCAAAAGTACTCCTCCATAGGGGTTTTCTCGATCCAGACGAATTATATTAAAGTCGTGGAATACGCCCATTGACAGTTATTGAATTTCATCCAGTTCTGACTTTTGGTTCCGGAGTTACAGGTTGGTTATTGCGGTCACTTAGGAATTTCTCATACAAACCGGTACAATCGTGATACCTCATAGGTTTAAAATCTTTCGAAATTAACAGCAAATTACTTCGATTCGCAGGCCTAGATCACTGTTGTTACGGCATTGAATTAGCAAGGGACTGGTGAAGGTGAAGTATATTTTTCAGTATTAAGAGCCATAGTACTCAAGGGAGAGCAAGGAGTTGAAGGGAGAAAGTTTTGGAAAATCGTGGAAAGGGTCATATGAGCAAGCTTAGAGTTTACCGGCGACCCTTTGTCTGCTACCGTAGGAGTCAGGATCTTTTGACATTAGAAATGCGAATCACCTGAGTCTACGGCATGTCCGGAAAAGCGCAAAGGAACTTGTTACTTTCGTAAATTGTATTTGTATTTGTATTTGTATGTATTTACACCAACAGGCTTCTAGGCCCCAATGGTGGTTTCTTATACACTAGTTACATCAATTAATTTATTTACATTCAACAGAGCTTCACAGTTTAAATAAAACACAAATTCACAATCTGTACATGGCATGACAAACGAATGAAAAATAGACATTACAATATCGACAGACCTATTTAACAATATTCACATTCTAAACAAACATACTAAATTCAGCTACATTGTGAGTTCTAACGTCCAGGTCTACATGTTGTATTATACTTCTTTGTAAATTCTCGATATCGGATGTTATGTGGCCAAGTAGTTGTTTGCAGTGCAAGAGGTTTCCATTTACTATTAAGGCATACTCTGAACGAAGCATATTCAATGGTGTCGCATGATTTCGAAGCAGGCACAAGTTTCCTCACCTCCATTGCGTCGCTCGTACTAAGTCTAAGGCACTTCGATACTAAAGTGCTAACTTCTGCTTCGCTTACATGTGGTTCAATATTAGACAGGTATAGAGAGAACTCGACATCTGTCTCCAAACTCCGCGGCATAATAGTTGGAATAATTCGACTAGTATCGCTCGATGTGTTTTGACTTTTAACAGAAGAAACTGGAGTTGAGTGACGATCGCACACTTTCGCCAGAGGGTTTAGTAGAGATATGCTATTCTGAATTTCATCGATTTTGGTTTTCATGCACAATATTTCCTTTTCCATGCATGACGATGGTGATTCCGACTCCGTTGGACCCAAAAGTGAAGCAATTAAAGTTTTGTGGAAAGCATCCAAGCACGAATCGCAAAGCCATATCACATTTTTTGTAAGTGCATTGATATTGGTTTCGTTTAATCCTACGCATTTGGCGCGAAACCGTCCACTGCAGCTTCCTTCGCACATAGTGAATAGATCCATTTTGCAGTCGATCACCGTATCACATTTTTTGCACATCATCCTTCACTGCTCAGAGTAATAACAATTAGACGCTGTATCCAATGAACAATGGCACCTCGGCACTTGAAATTTATCGAAATAATTCGTAAACAAATCGCAAAACCACTGTTCAATTTGCACTTTGGTATAACACAGCTTTAGATTTAGGCGGCAACTATATCTCATCACTTTATTTCCACGGAATCAGCACACTTCTTGTATATAATTCAACGAAAACAAAGAGCAGAAAATACACAGCTGTCGCGATAGGCAAGTCGAGCAGCAAATGTGTGTGTACTTCATGCTATATAAATATTATATTTTATATATTAATAAGAATGTAATAGACAATTCCACAATGTTATATTGAACGTAACCAAGCATCAAATCACTGTTTGGATAAATGAGAACGGCACAATTGCACCACTAGGTGGATTAAAACAGGTTTTACATATCTTAGAAAAGAAATGTATAGAATTCGCTCAAACTTTCAAGATTTTTCTGTATCGATTTTGTTGGCTATTTTCGGCAAATTTGAGACTAAGAGAAACGAAAGCAATGAAATTGAAAGACGGATAGGTATTCTAGAGCGAATCAGTTATAAACTTAGAACGGAAAACTAGAATTAGGCAGGCTCATATGGGCATGATCGAAAGGAAATGTGAAGAATTTTTTGCCTTCTGCAGAGTAGTAGTTGGGCGTTCCACCCAAGTCTATCGCATGGTCTATGGTAGAACATAACTCATCATCATGTTTTACCGCCGACGCCGGCTTTCAAGATTTTTTCCCGAGGCCCGGAGGGCCGAGTCTTATATACCAATCGACTCAGCTCGACGATTTGGGACAACGACTGTGTGTGTCTGTGTGTGTATGTACAAACTCTCATTCGTGTTTCTCAGCAATGGCTGAACCGATCTTATCAAAACAAATTTTGAATGAAAGGCCTATCACCCAGACAGAAATTAAATCGTTTTTGATTTCGATGGTTAGTTTCCAAGATATGAATGTTTGAAGGTGCAAAAATCGCGTTTTTTGCAGTTTTTTTTTTAATTTTCTGGCGAAATTGACAACGTAACTAAACAATTTTCATATTTTTAGAAAGGTTATACAAATACCTTTCGAACAAACTATAGATTGTTGAAATCGGACTACTATTAAAAGAGATATTTAACTTTAAATGCGGACGAAAGATTTTTATCATTTTCCATAGCCAGAAATAAGACCAAAAATATTCAATGTATTATTAGCATCAAAACGGATTATTTTAGGTCAATAGTATCTTCGGAGAATTTAACTCTCCGGAAGTCGCGCTTATGGCCCACTGAACGAGCAGCCGCTGGTGCCCTAATACGATTTCACTGAATTTTAGGAGCAGCGTGCACTCAGTGCACTAGCGCGACCGCCGGAACGTTAAAGCATACAATATGCCCTTTCTTTTGGTATCGTAATTTTACTGATTAATCCCCCTAAGAGTGAGATATTTTCATGAATTTTCTTGGAAGTGACACACTTAGAGTTAACCTTCAGCAAATTTGTAGCTCTTACTTTTTGTTACTATGTTTTAATTGCCGCAAGGTTCTACTGTATCACGATGATAAAACATGATGATGAGTTATGTTCTACCATAGACCATGCGGTAGACTTGGGTGCAACGCCCAACTCCTACTTAGCAGAAGGTAAAGAATTCTTCACATTTCCTTTCGATCATGTCCATATGAGCCTGCCTAGTCCTAGTTTTCCGTTCTAAGTTTAAAACTGATTCGTTCTAGAATACCTATCCGTCTTTAAATTTCATTGCTTTCGTTTCTCTTAGTCTCAAATTTGCCGAAAATAGCCAACAAAATCGATACAGTAGCTCTTACTTTTGCGAATAACTTTACTGAAGACATCAAATACATATTTCGAATACTTTAAAAGTTATGGCTTGTTGTTTGTGGATTTCCCTTTGTCGCCTATTTATTGCTCAATATAGTAATAATCCATTTAAATGAGCCAAATATTATTTCGATAAAGCGAATTTCGTATTTCATTTTTCTATCTACAACCGCTAGAATAACCACCGAACAATTCCAAGTTATCCAGATGGAACTTGATCACTTATCGGTGCAAAAATTTCATTTGCGCGAAACTTCTGACTTATAACCATCGGATAGATCTGAAACATATCTCGGAAAATGAAAATCGAAATGAATAACTACAAGCAGTGGTGTAACCATGAGGATGCTTTGGGGTTTAACCACACCTCCCCCTCCCCTCTCTCAAAAAATAATTGGATTGAAGTTCAAATTTTTTTGATTCTGCCTGATTTAATTTAATATTACAATGATAATTATGTGATCAGTATATTGTACCTATTGTTTGAAACATATTTGTTTATTTGTTCAATACATCAACAGGCATATCAAAGCCCCAATGATGTTGGCCTTAATACTAATCTAATTTCTAACAATCAAGTACACAAAAACAATAGTCATACAATAATTAAAAACAAATAAAAAGGTCAAGTGTTGTTAGCTAATTGATTAAATAGTCTGGAAAAACATCATGAGGACCTTTGAAAAATTGTGGGAATGCGATCCTGATCCTGTAACTGATCTATTGGTCTTGATCTCACAGTTATCTAATAACATCAATATCAAATACCTGCCTAAAAATGTTCCAATAGAAATTCATTCCAGAGTTCTGAAATCAATCATAATCATAATCATAATTTCCTATCATATTGAGTTCAGTTTTGAAAGGGTTTACTGCAATATGGATTAGGGTCATTTTTTAATCAGAAGCGAAACTGGAATTGCTTTAATGTCTATGAAACTTAGAACTGTTCATCGAAAAATTGCATTACTTCCAACATTTGCTGAAAATATTTTTCTTTTGGGAATGCGTCGATTTGAAACGAAAACGTTATAGAATTAATAGCTGATAAGATAGAGGTACGGCTACACGACTTAGCGTCGCGTACCTCCAGTGAACCAATTACAAAATACAATAAGGTAAACTTGTTACACCTGATACTTGTAAAAAAAAATTTGTGGGTGTTCCTGACGGTGTTCTTATCGTAAGGGTCTAGTTCGAAAGACCTATTCCCTCCCCACTTGTTACACAATTCAAAACACATCGAACATCACTACACAAACCACACTACATACCTATCAAGAACAGATTCCTACGTGCCAGTTATAAAATCGAACGGCACACCATTGAAGATCTTGAGGTGCACTCAAATTTAGCCTACACTCTTTAATATTTTTAATTATATCACAATCCGTCGTATGAATAGTAGCCGCTGTTCAGGCAGCAACGAATACTTGCGCCATACAGACTGAGTCTGGTTCCTCTAAACCAACAAACAAGCAGATGACAAACAAGACCCGTAAGACCAATGGACAAAAAAAACATACAATAGTGTCCCCAAAACATCATCAGCGATGACAGTGTGGACGAGTATGATAGGTGAATAGAAAGCGGACTAATTGACCCTCAAGTAGCAGATGGCGAATCGGCAAATAGATTCTCTATGAGAAAGAATATCTTCACTCGTAATAACACATACAGTAAGCAGTATTATAAATACAGAAAGGACTCACAGCTCTATTGAGCGATCGTACAGAACTGTGTCAAATAAATTATGTATACAAATAATAATTAACCTGATTTGATAGACATGAAAAGCATCGAAAAATTGCATTACTTCCAACATTTGTTGAAAATATTTTTATTTTGGGAATGCGTAGATTTGAGACGAAAACGTTGTAGAATTAATATCGAGAAAACCACCTTCCAAAAGTGGGGGAAGTTATGAAAAATGGCATTTTCCATTCCGCCAATTAAGTATCGATGTGTTTACAAACGTTAAACAGCACATCATTTGATAAAATCATTTTGTTGTTATATCCTCCAAGAAGTATTTATGGCGAATTTACTCTTCAAACAAATTTAGTTCCAGACTTAATGTCTTCAGCAAAATTTTGGGGTGTGCTATTACAAACCACTTTGTTGAAGACATGAAGGCTCCATGCGTTGAAGGTATTAACATAATTTAGGCTATTTCTATTTAATTTTAAATTAAATTATTATGATTCCACTGTTTATGATAAATCTCTTCTATTGTTTATAAACGATAAAATTTACATTTTATCGAAAGCTTGAGTTTGTGAAGCTTACAAGAGAAAGTTATTTTAGAAAAAAAAACTAAATTAAGGAACACTTCGTAAATATCATTTTATAACTCGGTATACTCCATATACGTAGTATTCATGCCTACAATAAAGTTGTTTTATATGAAAGTCTCAACAAATTCGCTAAAGACAGGAACTTTGCTACAATTTTTTGAAAAAGTGATTCTCCATAATTTTAAAACTTCAAAGATGGCGGTTTCGTAATTATGCCATTTGGGCAGTAAGTTAGATTTTCACCAAATCCCCACCAAACGGAAATAGAAAAATAATACATTGAAGACCCGATTTAATCAGCCCCCAATTTTATCAACCGCATATGAAAATGTGTTTGATGGGCTCTAGCAGACAAACAAGACTGAATTTGAGTAAATCCTTTCTTGACCATTTTTTCCCTATCTTAAAGATGCAAATATGCAAAAATAAAAAAAAATCATTTTTTTTAAATTTTTGCGCTAGAAGACTATATTAAATAATCGGAAATAGTTATTTGACTACATCAAGGGAAGGGAAGAATATTTTAACAGCTTCAGTTTATTATGAAGAAAAAAATGTCGCGATTTAGTCCGTTAAGTAGGTGGAGCATCAACACTTCCTGTCTACATTATCCTTTATCCTTCCCCGTGAACGATGGAGATGGGGGCGGCCGGCAATGATGGCTATCATGCTGTTGAGGTTTTAATATGGCTCGGATTGGTATGAATTCCTACTTACCATTTCCTAAGCAACTCTTATTAGATAATCAGCAGTCAAACATGATGAAGTCAGTATGCAATCCGCCAAAATCATCGTCACAACGCAACGCAGGAAAAAAATGTCGCGATTTAGTTAATGTCCCTATTTTGTCAGCCTAAAACACACCATGGAGACGATAAAAACGGTTCTTTACTGAATTGATTATTCACAGTAATAGGTACATCCCATTTTCTGAGGATATGTTCTTTCATTTGCATTGAACAACACCAATTTTTAGGTAGTTTTCAAGGGGTTATTTTATCCACTTCTTCCAAAATTCGGCAAACCTATTCCCTATTCGTGCGATAGTTCATGTTAAAAGGGTATTCTAAATTAATTAGTATACTTTATATGTTGTTATATGGTTTATATGTTGCAAATAGAGAAAATTCATAAATTTTCAGGTTTTCCTACACAATATTACATAAGCTTCTTAAACGACTGTTCCTAAAGATTATGTAAATTATAAAGTATTTGAAATTTTTTAATAGAAGTGACGGAAGGTTATCGAAAAGTTTCGTGAAAAAGAAAATTTCAGTAATGATAATGATTTTCCCTAACGGGTTTCGAGAGTTTTTTATTTGTTCTTTGGCATTAGGATTAGAGATTATAATTCAGATCAAAGATACTACTGGGAAGTCATTTTTAGAAAAAGTCGATATCGAAGTAAAGTTTGAACTATGTACGCATGCACTTCAGAGGTAGCGAGATATCAAGAGCTGAAATTTCAGTGCTTAGTTCTCATCCGCGTTAGAAATTCGAGTAAACGCTATTGAGTATGAACTTCAAATCTATTCGAAAATTTGTTTTTCGATTTTTTTTAACTCAACACAACATATATAACCCCTTCAGGAAATTTCAGTTTTTCCTACACAATGCATTGATGTTACTATGTTTTAATTGCCGCAAGGTTCTACTGTATCGATTTTGTTGGCTATTTTCGGCAAATTTGAGACTAAGAGAAACGAAAGCAATGAAATTAAAAGACGGAAAGGTATTCTAGAGCGAATCAGTTATAAACTTAGAACGGAAAACTAGAACTAGGCAGGCTCATATGGGCATGATCGAAAGAAAATCCGAAGAATTCTTTGCCTTCTGCAGAGTAGGAGTTGGGCGTTGCACCCAAGTCTACCGCATGGTCTATTGTAGAACATAACTCATCATCATGTTTTACCGCCGACGCCGATCATGCCCATATGAGCCTGCCTAGTTCTAGCTTTCCGTTCTAAGTTTATAACTGATTCGCTCTAGAATACCTATCCGTCTTTCAATTTCATTGCTTTCGTTTCTCTTAGTCTCAAATTTGCCGAAAATAGCCAACAAAATCGATACACAATGCATTGATTGAAGAATTTATATATGTTATTAACGGAGCATTAGCAATAATTCGTATTTAATTCTATTTTATAGGCCTTTTGTCCCGCTTTTCCATTAAATAAGTTTAACCTTTGAGATTTCTTGCAATGATATTGTCCTATGCTAATTTGAGCGATTCTCTGAGTCATGCCACTATCCCATGTAGACTGTGTTATCAAAAACATCGCGAAGCATCAAGTTCTAAATGTTCTCAATCGATATAATACCCGAAGAATGCGATATGAGTTATAAGAAATGTATCATCACACTGTTAAGTGGATTAAAACAGGTTTTTATTTCATAATTTGCTCAAATAAGGACTTTGCAGAAAACTCAATGTGTGCTGCGCATGAAAAGTAGAATGGGGTTATAATAGGTTAATGTGATACTTCAGATTTTCGATATTAATTAGTATTATATATTCAGTTTCTGGATCTCCCTCAAACGTATCCACTTATAACATAATAGAAAACTGCACACGCGAGACCTACATCTACGACACTCAATAGTGAAATGCACTCGTAAATGACTATTAAAATATTTTTGTTATCATCGTTAGACTTGCATATAAATAACAACGCTCACCCATGCACTATCGACAGTCTAGTTTAGTTCATTGATAACATCGCTAGTTCCGCAAATCTATCGCGACGATCGCAGTGTAATAGTTTCATAATGATCCTAAAGATTATAATCGTTCCATTTGCCATGCTGGCAGTTGTCACTGCTAGGCATTCATACCAAGGGTTAGTCATTGATGGAGTTCATTGTTGATTCAATTATTATTAGCTGACCTCAAAACAATACTATTCTAGATATAAAGTTTATGAAGTGCAACAGAAAACACGCGAACAAGCCAATTTCCTCTACGAACTGGAACAATCCAATTCAAATCTCGATTTCTGGCATTTGAGCAAGCGGCTAAACGACAAAGCACAAGTACTGGTCCCACCGAAGGAACAACGTACGTTTGTTGCTGATCTAATGAAAAATGGTTTTCAGTACAGTGTACTAGTACATGATGTTGAAAAGTATGTTGTTGTTGTTGGAACAACGAATGTTTATTTTGCTATATTATTGCATTTTTTCAGTACCATTGACGACTACTCAGCAAGTGTAGCATCCCGTAAGCCTGTTTCTGCGGAGGATAGAATTTTGCACGGCTATTTGCGCCACTCCGATGTTAATCAGTACCTGGATGAGCTCGCCTCCAAATTTCCAGCGAAAGTTAAGGTAGAGCAAATTGCAACATCGTACGAAGGTCGTCCGCTGAAAACGATTACCATTAATGACAAACGCAATAATTCCGTCATCTTTCTGGATGCTGGAATACATGCGCGGGAATGGATCGCTCCTGCTACTGCTTTGTACGCGATCAACCAGCTTGTTGAAAATGCCAATGAGAACGCTGATATCCTGTCGAACCTTACTTGGGTCATTCTTCCGGTTGTAAACCCCGATGGCTACGAATACAGCCACCAAATGGAGCGTTTCTGGCGCAAGACTCGTAAACCAGCTGGTAAATGTATTGGAACAGATGGCAACCGAAACTTCGATTTTCACTGGGGAGAAGTGGGTGCCTCGTCATCTGCTTGCTCGGAAACATATAAAGGAGATGCTCCATTTTCGGAACCTGAAACACGAGCTGTCAGGGATGAAATCAGCAAGCTGAAAGGTCAATGCAAATTTTATCTGTCATTGCACTCGTACGGAAACTACCTGCTTTATCCATGGGGATATACTAGCGATCTGCCCGATACCTGGCGGGACATCGATGAGGTAGCTCAAGCTGGTGCGGCTGCCATCGAACAGGCCACGGGAACAAAATACACAGTCGGCAGTTCAACCAACGAGCTGTACGCAGCTGCCGGAGGTAGTGATGATTGGGCTTTTGCAAAGGCTGATGTTCCAGTTGCGATCGTGATGGAGCTGCCAGGTGGTGGCTTTGGTGGTTTCAACCCGCCGGCTTCATCCATAGAGACGAGCGTCAAGGAAAGCTGGGTGGGTATTAGGGCAATGGCACGGAAAGTGGCCCAGAAATATTGAATAAAATAGTTTGTCCAAGAGTAGTTCCGATCATTATGGGACAGTTGGATCTAGTGAATCGTCTATTTCCTATATAACAACAAATCAATCGCATCAAGTTGGGATGGCACTGTAAAACTTTATAAGCATCCAATCCCTTGAGGGGCAAAACATACCCATACAGACAAATCAGGAACATTCGTTCACAAATCTTACGAACAAAGGTATAGAAACGGCTCAATCTTTGAAGATATTTCCGATGTCCGAAGAACTGACTCATATATATCAATTGACAAAGTTCAACTTTTTTTTGATCTAAACTTTTCTTCCATCTACATTTTTTTTAAAACACATGGTCGCCGATGATGTTCGACTTCACTGAATTATCCCTTTCCGAAATGACGGATTTGATCAATGCTCACTTATCACGTAAATGTGCATAACGCTTCTACATAAATACACGATTCAGTGATTAATTCACTTATAAGTGAAACACAGCATTTATTTTCCATACTAATTTAGATAGAAACTTTGTGCAATCAATAAACTTGTAAATTACGTTGTTGCAAACGAAATTGCTAAAAATATTTTATATCTAGCTTTAATAGTTCTCAAGTTTGTTTGCAACCCCGATCAGAATGCAATAACACAATTATAAGAGATTGCAATTTTCGTAGTAAGCGATGTCTCGTTAGTAGTTAAAATAACAGCAAATTATAACAAGTAACAACGCGAGATATAGCTTTGAAACGTTTCTGTTATGTATTTCTGATCGGGACAACATAATCTACAGCTTTACTGATGACACAACGTTTCTATTTAAATATGTATGGAAAATAAATTTTGTATTTCACTTATAGGTGAATTAATCACTGAATCGTGTAGAAACGCTATCATATATCCAACAAAAAATTCCGCATTTACCGACCAGAGACCATAACCATAATTCAATTTACAGTTCATAGGAAGAGTAGAAAAAGGTGGTAAAACCAATTTGCTTTTGGCTTTCGTGGAAACTCAGAGTTGCGTGGGGTACATTTGTACCCCAGTGAACTGTTGCCGTTAGCGTTTCGTGCTGTCAGTGGAAATGTGACTCGTGACAATACCAGTTTAAATACCAGTTGTTTTTCTACATAAGTAACAATTAGTATTATGTAATCGGTTTTAATCGTTTATGCAACTAATTTAATTTTATTTTAATGTAGAAAAAATTGGGTGTACCCCATTAGGCATAAATACGTTAGGTATACGGTCGTTTGGCAAACGTATGTTAGGCATAGTGGGCATTAGGCATAAAGACGTTTGGCATAATGAACGTTAGGAATATATGTATATTAGGCATAATGGACGATTGGCATAGTGGACAATAGGCATAAATTATCATGTTGAAGTATCACTTAAATGATTTTTTTTTGCGGTGGTGACCTCGGGTAGTAAGAGTATAAATGTTTGAACTTTTTGATGTTGAAGAATTACACAGGAAGCAGATCAAACTCGATCAACATTTTATTCTGCTGTATATACTTGAAGAAATCTTTGCTCAAATAAAAGCAGACCGAATGCTTTGCATGCGGAAACTCAGCTTGTGTTCATTTCTCGGCGTACAACCAATAAATTGCACATGACTAAAATAGTTTCATCACTTTTGTTTAAAATCAATCCCAGATGTATTAATCCATTCATGTCCATCTTTTTTATAGTGCATATACAGTTTAAAAATTATTTTTCTTTGAAAAGGATGGGGTCAAGAAACACGAAAAACCTTTTTTTCATAAGGATAAGTGCTTCGCTCGCATTGCTGGAAGCCGCTCAAATTTTACCTTCTGCTCAATACCATTCCGCTAGAATAACTAAAATAGTCAAAGTGCGCGGAAAACGTGGTTGAAGATAGTCTAAATTGATAGGTTGTATCAGTTTTAATAATATATCAAAATAACGAAGATATCTTAAAATTTCATTTTTCGTTGTCAACTTTAACTTCCCTAGCAGCAATCCTACTTTGGAATCCAATCAGACTAATTGCAATATGTGATGTTTATAAACAACATGAACATAAAAGGGTTATGGTATGAATAACGTGCATTAACTAGCTCTTACATACATGAATGGTGCAAAAGTCAAAGAAAAAAAAATATATGCCTTGAAGAATAGCTCATGAAAGAAAGAATGATGCATTTTATTATTCATTAAACCAATATACGAATTTTACAACTTCTATATTGATTATCTCCCATATAATTCAGATTGTAAGTAGGGGTTTTGCCCACTACTCGGGTTCTTGTTTGCCCGGAGAACCCTTCTTTTCAGGGCGGCCTAGGTGCTCCTACCGGAATTTCGGATTTTCGTATAATAACAAACAAAGAGGAAAAAAAAACAAATAAATTCTAAATTTACCGTTTATTGTCCCGAAACTCTCCTCTGCTGGTCGTTCCTTATAGTCTGCTGATGATGACGGCGGGAAGGCGACGGTTTTTTCCGACCGGTCGGGACTCCAACGGCCGAGTTCTCCTGCTGGTATCGGCCTTTGCAATTAGCCAGGGAGGTGAGCAAGGCTCTTTTGTTGGAACCTCCCTAGCGACGGGGCGAATAATCGCCGGGTCCACTCAGTCCCCGTGAATGGCCCAGGTAGGTTCCGCAGTAACCTACCTCAGGGGGAACCTTTGTCCGCCCTGCTTCGTTCTCCTTTACGATTAACTGTGGAGGAGAGCTAGGCTCGTTCGGCTAATCCTCCACAGTGAGAACGGCACTGGTGTTACCTGGGTCCTTTTTGTTTAGCCGAGGAAGCGAGTGGCTCCTTGGTAGTTAGCTTCCTGTTTCGGCGACCGTACACCCGGACTTTTCCGAATGCTCGGACCACAAACCAATACACTGACGGCTTTAATTTGCCGTCGCACGCGCGCACTGCACTTTTATTACGGTGACGGGAAACTGTCCCGAAAAAAAGAAATTAGTTTTTCGAACGTCTGTTCGTGGCTGTGGTCCGTCACTATCTCCCAACTCGATTCGCGTCATCGAAGGTACGGTGTCTCCATCTACAAAAGTTGTGCCTGTGGGTGATGCAAATGTAAACAAATGGTGTTAATTTTTCGTCAGTTTTCAAATGGATTATTTTCATATTTTCAAGAATATTGAGTTAAGTAAATACGTGAAAGGGGTTAAATAGACTTCCGCTAAACCTTTCTACTAAGCCACCAAACCTTTGTCAAAGCTTTTTCGCAGAAAATATGGAAAAAGATTTTCATGTTTTGGCATAGGCTTTCCTCTTGGTTAATTGCAAATTGTGATTTTTAATATATAAATTTATTGAAACGTCATTTTAAAGGCCAATAGAGCATCAGCCCAATAAAGCATTACGGATATAGTTTGGTAGTTTTTTGCTCGAGAACGTGAAGTAAAGTTCTTATAAACTGGTCGAATTTCACTGAAAGTATAACTATTAAAGACACTCGTGGCTCTGAACAGAAGTATGAAAATTCGGAATCGACCGAATTTTTATCGGTATTTATTGCTCCTGATGACAAGCGAAAACATCTGCCCAGCCAAAAACTGCCTAGATAGCGTTCAACTGCTCAAAACCCACCCGTGTTTCTTTCAAGCAAACCATATGCAAGTATATAGTCCTAAAATCTTATTTGCCATTGCTGTGATATCTTCTCCGTAGTTGAAGACATCCGTCTGCGTGGTTAAAAACTGCAGATAATCTGCACATCAGTATATTTTTCATTTTGTTCCATATACATTGATAGCTCCTGACGGTATAAAAATGGCCAACGAAAAATACACATTTCTCCATAACAAACTAATTGTATTGAGAGAAATTTTTACCATAACTTGGATACATATTGCTTTTCAATCTGTAAATAAAATTTTTAGCGAAAAGGTAAATTTTCAATACTTTTTATCATTTTGAAAACTTATTTGTCTTTTGCTTCACAAAAATGCGTCATGTTGAGGACGCAAAATAAACATGTTCTACGACATTTTTTACTAGTTTTTTCACCAAATTAGCTCGTTTGATGATTTTTGTTTTGATTTGTACTAACATTTCATAAATTTATGATAGAAACTGTGGAAAACGGCACGTTTAAAATGATTCATTTTCCATCATCCATTTGTTTACATGAACTTCACGCACACAAGCTGTCAAACTCAGCTTCGTAGTCGCGAATCAATGTCGTATATACAGGTCTGGCAAAGATGGCACTTTGGTATTCGTAAGATGAATCTTACATGAGTGGTGTGAGTGATCACAGTATAAATCGACTTGCTTTCGTCATAGCGGTCGTTCCGCTCCCATTGAATCGTGTGACCACTACGACGTCGACCCGTTGTGCTTCTGGATTGTTTACATATTTTTGGTTGCCAACACTAGCAAACAGTGTGTTCTGCCACACCTATATATACCTCATTGGTCGCGAATGGCCGCCTTCCTCACTCGACCCAAAACAAGCACCAAAAAAACGCACCGCCGTATAGCTGTCATCGCTATAGCACAGCATAGTCAGACCACTTTTGCAGCGAAAGGAGAGCGGTAACCTAACTAAACCCTATGCTATTTATTTACAAATACACAACAAAAATTACTACATCTATCTGGACTAATAACAATGTTCATGGACTATTATTTACACGAAATTTACATCAAAAACATGAACGAGCATAATGAGCAGCGGTGAGTTATGTTGCAATAACAATACACTCTACGGAGAGAGTACGCACAAATAGGTATATTTCCACCCAGTGCTAAATTGTTACCCTGACGGGTTACAAGATCAATGATTATATTATTGAAGCCATCAAAGAGCACAAAATAGATTTCTTCGTTACGGACCGTTTTCCGATAATCACTAAACCGCCACGTACGCGAGTCGGTGGCAATACGCAAAAATAGCTGAATATGACTATTGCACCAATATACGCAGGTGTGCTTGACGATAACACGGCAACTAGCTCAATTCCTTGAAAAAGGTGCAATACATACCGCCGAAACGCCGGATGAAAAGTAAATATTCCGTTTGTTAAATACTTCAAAGACTGGAAGCCGAACATAACCCTAAGATTTCAATTTGATGCTATTATCTTTGCTCGGGTAGCCTTTGTTACTGAAATGAACGACTACAAGCTTCCCATCCAAACTACGTTTACTGCAGTAAGATATTACCATAATATATTAAATCGATCAACAGGCTAAACCACCGCATGTTGAAACTAAAGATAGGCTCCACACAGCATATTTCCTTTGTAGGCCAATAAAAATGTCGAAAATTATAGCTAGAAACTTTATCTATCTGTCAGTCATCAACTTCTATTGTTGCGATTAAAACTTTCTATCGAGGACTGAGCGCTATTCTCGATTCTGTATTTTTCTTGACTCAATTTATAAAACCTGTAACCTGTGCTTCCTTTTTTCGTGAATACAGTAGAGTAGGTCGGTAAGCTTCTCTTAAGGGATCACATACCTTCTTGCTCTGCAAATTTTTTTTTCGTTATTTTTCAAAGCGTATAGTAAAATTGTCTTACAAATCGAATCGTAAGATAGAAAAGAACATATTTTCATGGGAGCCTCGGAAATAAAATTATGCGTTAATAGTGATAATAGCGAAAAATTACGGTGAACCGAAACTGGTGGTTGCTCGGAAACGGCTTTTATCGCTGGCTGGCTTTCGTGCCACAGGAACGACGCACATGCCGGGAAACTTGTCGCGAGCAGGAGCCTTGTAGAATTTAAGCTCCAAGATTTGTTTAAAATTGGCTTTCGCATAAGGTTCATCATCGTTCAAGACACACCCATTGAGCTTCATCACCACCTAGTCGTACAGACGTGCTCGGATATTGTCCACCGCTGTTTGCTGGTTGGGGCTTCGGCTGGGTAATTTTTTTTATTATTGCTGCCGTCCATCATGAGCGCACTGCTTTCCGCTCAGCGCTTGGATTTTCTTTCTCGGTGGGGAGTCATGGTCAGGTTTGCCATCTGCTGCTGGTTGATCGTTCCGTCTGTATTCTCCCTCGCTCGTGTTTACGTTCATGTCGTCGTCGCTAGTGCAGCTTTGGTTATCACTGTTAGATGCTTGGTGCTTTTTGTGTTTTCAAGTTACTCTGGTACAGTTACCGTGTAATAATGTTTGTTCGGCAATTATTTTTTGGCCTGTTGTTGTGTATCGCCAGATGTCGAAGGCTGTTTGTTAGTGTTGGTTGCAGTAGATATCGTAGTATGCCGTCTGGTTACAGAACTGGCATGTGGCTGTCTGTCTGCCCAGAGTATGTGCATCGTTCTAAGAATGTAATGGATACCTTGAGATGGTCTGCCCTCGAAAATCAAGTAAGATGATATAGGTTGTCGTTTTGTAACAGATTTCACTTCCCCATACTTCGACATGAATCTTTTAATGTAATCTGTACTAGTGCGCGGTACCAAATTGTGTAGGCAGATTTCCGTCATATCATTGTACATAAATATTGGATCTTGGTTTTGACGTTTTCATATTCAACGTTGTGTTGCATGTTGCAAGAACAATCCAGTAGTTTCTTCTCATGCTCCTTCGAGAATGGACGGAACAATTTCGTACCTTGCAGGCATGGGAATAATCGCAACTCGAATTGTTCGTTCGTTTTCTTCGTCCCTCCCATATATTCTGCTTGCAGAGAAAATGAAGAAAAGCAACCTAGCGCAGTGAACGCACCCGAGCTGAAGCTGCAACAACAAATAATGAAGCAAATCGATTGATTTTTTATTCTATCCCGTTCCAGCATGTATGGCTCTTCTCGAATGGCTCCTGGTTTGCCTCAGGTTTTCATCGAACAATTCTATTTTGTTGTCATTTGTCCACAATACAATAAATACTTGGATAATCATTTATCGCCTATTTGATATCCGATAAGCGTAGCATCCGGCTGCAGAAGCCAAGAGTTGATCCACTGGGTTCCTACTCCGATGTCGTAAGAAGCGACAAAACAGAAGCCTCTTGTTCATTTCATGCATTTTTTAGACTTTCTAATTTTGTGCATTAAATTAGTAAATTATCTCTTATCATACTTCTTATCTATTTGTAATGCCAGCATGTCCGTCATGCAAAGTAAGATTTTCACTAACAGTTATGTATATTTTGGGCCGCTCATAATTATTTCATAAATACTTCGATACCTTTTTAGTTGTAGCCATAGTTTTTGCCTTTCTCATATAAAGAAAGGCTATGCAATCACTGTAAAAATCGACTTTTTAACCGAGGCCCGGAGGGCCGAGTGTCATACACCATTCGATTCAGTTCGTCGAGATCGGCAAATGTCTGTGTGTGTATGTATGTGTGTGTGTATGTGTGTGTGTATGTGTGTGTGTGTCATTTAAACTCACACAATTTTCTCAGAGATGGCTGAACCGATTTTCGCAAACTTAGTTTCATCTGAAAGGTATAATGCTCCCATAAGCTGCTATTGAATTTTTAGTTGATCCGACTTCCGGTTCCGGAGTTACGGGTTGAAGAGTGCGGTCACACAGCAAATTCCCATATAAACTGGTACCACCATGATGTTCAAATGATGTAAAACATATTAAAATTGATGTAACATTACTCTAGTTTGCGGGTCTGGATCACTAATGATCAATCAAAGCAGCTTTGACCACATTGGCCACCTATGACAGGTCATGACGCCCCCGGGGAACTCGCCAAGTTCCTAAGCTAATGTCACACCCATTCCCCAACGAATTCTCTACCGATTTTTACAAACTTGATTTCAAATGAAAGATACAGTAATGCCATTGACTGCTGCTGAATTTCATTTGGTTCTGACTCTTGCTTCCGGAGTTACAGGGGTGTTAGTAAGGATACACTGGAATTTCCCATATAAATCGGTACAATCGTAATACCTCAGAGGCTAAAAACTATTGAAATTGTCACCAAATAACTTCTAATCGCAGATCTAGATCACTGATTGCCAATCAAACATTCTTTGAATATATTGCCTACTATCGACGATTCCGGAAGTCCGGAATTCCGGGCATATTCCACAATTAAAGTCAAATCGGTTCTTCGGTGATGACTGAACCGATTTTCTCAAAGTCAAGTCTCAAATGGAAGACAAAATATGCAGTTGAGTATTGCGTCGCCGCCCCCCTCCCTCCCTCCGTCTTGCCCTTACACCTCCATCCTTCATCACTCCCCTCCCCTTGGACCACCCTCACGCCCGCATTTCCTGCATCCATCCCGTATACCGAAATAAGATGAAGGATTTCTGACGCATCCTCCACTCCCACTCTACTAACCCCCCATTCCCTCCACTTTCAAACCCATTCCACCATCATTTCAAAATAAAATCACATGAAAATACTATTGAACTCATGCTGATTAAGCTAAATATTATTCTTTTGCCTTTCTCATATAGAAAGGTTATGCAATTGCTCCAAAAACCGACTTTCTAACCGACTCATAACATTCGACTCAGTTCGCCGAGATCGCAAAATATCTGTGTGTATGTATGTGTGTATGTATGTGTGTATGTATGTATGTATGTATGTATGTATGTATGTATGTATGTATGTATGTATGTATGTGTGTATGTGCGGATTTGTTAACAAAATGTCCACATCGGTTTCTCGGAGATGACTTAACCGATTTTTACAAACTAAGATTCAAATGAAAGGTATAATATTCCCATAGGTTGCTATTGAATTTCATTTTCAACCGACATCTTGTTCCGGATTACGAGTTGAAGAGTATGGTTACAAAACAAAATTTGTTGATTTGTCCACATCGGTTTCTCGGAATTTTCTGAACCGATTTTGACAAACTTGATTTTAAATGAAAGGTCCATCAGCTGCTGTTGAATTTTGTGTGGATACGAGTTCTGGTTCCTGAATTACAGGGTGATACGTACGATCACGCAGCAAATCCCGATTCTAACGAATTCTGCGATGAATGTAAAAAGGTGAATTTTTTTCCAAAATGTAAACACATTTGTTGAATTTGTAGATCTAGGTCACCAACAGTCATTCAAAGTCTCTTTGGCCACACTGGCCACCATCGACGGATCCGGAAGCATCCAAATTCAGAATAACGGTTATATTGGTTTCTCGAAAATGGGTAGACCGATTTGATCAACTTAGTCTCAAATGAAAGGTGTTGCGTCCCCGGAAACCGATATTAAATTCCATCTCCATCCGACTTCCGGTTCCGGAGTTACGGGTTGTGGAGTGCGATCACATAGAAAACTCCGATTCAAACCGATACCGCGATGAATGCAAAAAGGTGCTCTTATATATACTTACCAAGTGTAATAAGAATGAAAAACATTACCATAATGTTATATTGTACGAACCAGCTACTAAATCATAGTTTGGAGAAATGAGAAAGGCACAATTGCACCTCTAGGTGGATTAAAACAGGTTTTTGTATTTGTAATTTGCTTTTCCTTTTGCTTGTTTGTCTTCTTTAAGAATAATATTTGAATTAAGTATATTTTTATAGATTTTCTCGCTATTCTTCGTTATAATTCTCGGGTCTCCGAATTCCCGCGGAATTTTCAATCGAATACCTTTCCCTACTCTCAATCTCCTATCACACTTGTGGAGTGAATAGTAGTATATACGGCCTCCTGTATATAGAACATTCTTCAATACCTGTTTAATACTTAAATGAGGTATAACATTTTATTTTAATATTATTTATGTTTTCCAGTGATATTTACAAGTACCAAATCAATACTTTGTTGAATATCTCCATACAGTGAATTTTATTATCGGAAGGTTGAAAAGGTTTTATTATTATGCAGGTATTATAATAACTCGTTTCATTATCAACTAGTTATTCGTAGTACATGTCTCAGTTATTATTTCAGGTATTTTACCTCTTATGGCTTCTCAATACTTTATTTGGTGTTCAAGTATTGGGTACAGTATACCTGAATTTGATATTCTAAAGTTATTTTCTTCTGCTCGGGTAATAGCACGTGTCGGACTAATATTCTTTCTATTTCCTGCTGCGATCCATGTATGGGCTTTGCAAGCATCGGGATTGAATTTTAAGCAAGCTGAATCTATTGGATGTCCGATAATCGTGAATTTTTCATACTAACAGAACTATTCTAACATTAGATCGAATTCCTACCTCAAATGCGCTACGTCGCCATCTGATGAACATTCGCAAGCAAAGATTCTACGCTGCTTTTAGCAAATCCAGGTTCATCGGTTGTTTGCAGTTTGCGTACCTCTTTGACGCTTTTTAATCCCTTTAATGCAGTCTGCTACCGGCACGAAAACAATACAACCAGGGAACAGCTCACAATACAGTCTTCCCAGTACATGTACTACAACCTCGGAGGAAAAGTTTTGTCGCATTTAAACAGCTAGTTACAAATGATGGTATAGACATATATCGAAACACAGATCAGCGTAATCAGAAAAATTAGCTTAAAATTCGCATAAAACACTGCATAAAAAATTGCCTAAAGTATATTTCAGTGTATATTTTTTTTCTTTTTAACGACATTCAATTAGCTAGAGATTACTGAGTAGGGAAAGTTATGAAAATTTAGAGCCATGCTACTCAAGGGAAAGCAAAGATGTGAAATATACATAAACTAGAAGTGGCTTAAAATCAAACAGACTAATCTTTTGTCTTCTACTGGCAGGAGTCGAGCAGGCAGCATAACTACGAACGGCTCAAGTCTACCAGCCTGTCTCATGGCAAAGACAGACTTGTCCCTTTTTACCATGAGAACCGACTAAAGAGAAGTCACCTAAGATCCCCACTAAAAATCTGTCGACGATAACAGCATCAATAAAATGCTGCTATTCATCTCTGTTCGCCATCACCTCCCAGTCAAAAAGGGCAAGTTGCTGGCTAGCGGGGGGCTATTTGCCAACTCGGATGCGCTAATTGCCCTACAATTTGCCAGTAATTTGCTGGCAATTAGGGGGCTATTTTATATGCAACATTTGGGCGATTTGCCGCCGTCATTTTTATGTCGCTCTACCCGCCCTTAAATCGCCCCTAAATCGCCCAGGGAACGCCATTTAATCGCCCTTAATTGCCTGATATGAAAATTAAATATAATAATTATTTTCGGATTCACAATCTACTCACACAAATTTATCGGTACACTAGATAATCACCACCAGACTGCAGGAAGAATCGATGGTGAAATTCGTATTGCACACCAAAACTTACCACAATCTGGCTTTCATTTAGACTCAGAGATCTTGTTCCACTATACTTACATACGATTCCACAATTTTCCACATTCGTTGGCTAAATTAAGTGCACTAAACAAACAAAATACAAGCGGGAACACGCCAATTGCTTAAAAAAAACAATTTTAAACTTAAGCCAAACATGAACCGCCATGTTTGAAAAACGCAAAAACAACCAAATCCATTTCAGCCGCCTTAAAATTTGTCTAAGTATTGAAATTGCCTTTAAATCGCATTCGCAAATTGCATTTGTTCCAAATTTTCCGGCGGCTCAAATGGACTTGGTTGTTTTTTGTGTTTTTCAAACATGGCGGTTCATGTTTGGCTTAAGCTTAAAATTGTTTTTTTAAACAACTGTCGTGTTCTCGCTTGTATTTTGTTTGTCTAGTGCACTTCATTTAGCCAATGTGGGAAATTGTGGATTCGTGTGTGACTCTAGTGGAACAAGATCTCTGACCTAAAGTCTTAATGAAAGTTAGATTGTGGTAAGTTTTAGTGTGCAATACCAATTTCACCATTGATTCTTCCAATAGTTTGGTGGTGATTACCTAGTGTACTGATAAGTTTATGTGAGTAGATAATGAATCCGAAAATAAGTATTATTTGTAATTTTCACATAAGGCAATTAAGGGCGTTTAAATGGGCGATTTAAAGGCAGATAGGGCGTCAAAAAATGACGGCGGCGAATCGCCCAAATATTGCATTTAAAATAGCCCCCTAATTGCTAGCAATTTGCTGGCAAATTGAAGGGCAATTAGCGCATCCAAGTTGGCAAATAGCCCCCCGTTAGCCAGCAACTTGCCCTTTTTGACTGGGATCTTTTGAAAGCCGTTATTTTACTTCAAAACTCTTGGGCCCTTCCCGATTTTTTTTTCTTGTTACGTGCTTGAGTATTCCACAAAAATGTAAGTATTTTTGTGATGAATTTGATAATTTAGTGCAAAAAACGGTAAAACATGCAAGTAACATCGTACCCTTCAACGATTTTGGCATAAATATTAAACGGATACTGAATTTGTGACGGGGCTGGATAAACTTTTTTTATATACTGTATCGTTTTCATTTCTTTAAATAAATTTTTGATTCGATTTCACCGGTATCATGATTCATTCGAAACGCTAATCGTGATTCCGTCTTAGATCTAGTATCAATCTGACGCTAAGTCGGTGTCAGATTCTGATGAGACGAAGCCGATAAACAGCAATATGTTTTGATGAAAACTTCTTCGCTGTTTTGTATGAGACTATGACTGAACATTTAAAAATAATCACCAGCAAACACTGTCTTCAGCGAATAAGAAAGTATATAACCCCTTAAGTATAAGTCTTCCCACAACTTGGGCTCAGAGCGAACTAGCGAACGAAATAACTACCAAGCAGCCAAGCACAAACTAACAGAGAGAGCGTTGAATAACTAGCAGGCAAGTAAATATTAAATTATGATGAAAATTACAATGCTTTACGGCATTTGCATATCCATCGATCCTTCCGCTCTAGCAAGCCTTTCCCGTCACGTCTAGATAAGCCGTATTTTCATTCATTCATCCAGCTGCTGGCTGTATTACTATGTACTGAACGCTTTGGCCATTGCCAATGCATTGAGTAGAGCTATTTGGTATTACGCCATTGCCATGCGCGTAGCTATTGAGGGGGCAATTGTGAATGTTCCAGTTCTCGATAAACAAATTATTACGGCTTAAAAGCTAACTGTCAAAATTTTCGTTGAATGGAAATTCTGGACAAACCGTTACTCGCCAATCACACATGTTGGTAGTAAACAAAAGAGAAAAGTTTTCTCTTTCATTAAATGCTATGAACTATGTTTAGCCAGTAACGGTTTGTCCGGAATTTCCTTTCTAAGAGAATTTTGACAGTTGGCTTTTAAGCCGTAATCATAAGTTTGTCAAGAGTTAATCCCGAGATCAAATCCATTGCTGTTTTGCAATTTTTTGTGATTTGTTTTGTTAAAACATATGTTTAAACCTTGTTGAGAACAAGGACTCTTTCTACGATGTCGAAACAATCCTAGTTACACCAATGCAATTTACTCTCAAGCCTGAGTAAAAACAAACTAGTGGAACGTAAAATTTTTTGTTGCTATTCATGTTGTAACACAATTTCCGCCAAATCCCACCGTGTGCTCAACCTCAATTTCCTATTATCCCTCCGCACCAGACAATTATGATAGGTACAACGGACAGAAGAGCGGGGTGGGTTGTGGTTCTATAGTTAACCCGTATTCCCAAACTTTTCCCTTTCCTGCTCATAAATTTTGTCTCCTTTTCGCGGTTTGCCGAAACAGCGGTGTATAAAAGCAGTACTTTTTTGTTACGTGGGTTAAGATTTCAATGTAAAAATTAAGTATTTATGTATTTTATAACGATTGCATCGCTGGATATGGATATTCGAGTTGCAGCTTCTAATCTCATATTTTGTATGTAGATAAATCAGTCAAAAGTATTTGATAGGAAGAATTTTAAACAATTAATAGGGGGAATTGTATATGCGTAACGTATTTATAAGAAATTTGTCAAAATTACACACAATATTCGATTAAAACAATATTTTCCAACATCGTCAAGCCGTTTCATATGGCAATTGCATAACTTAGGGTTTTTGTCTATTTAATATCAATTATTAATTCGACTTTTTCAAATAAATCTTGTTTCGTCCATAGCACGCACCGTCTTCCTGTGTATATTGAACTTGTCCCCAAAAACATAACAAGCTCGTCGTAATGGGGATCTTGTCTGCTATTATTTGGATAGCGTTTTGTGTTTCCTTGTCTCCCTCAGTAGGCTAGAAGACATCCTTGTGACAGTACATCAACTGGGACCAACACTTTCGCCTGTGACGAGACAATGAACAAATAATTTTCATTTAGTATCAGAATTCCCGACAAAAATGTAAATCCCAGCTAAGTTATCCGTCGAGTACTACTAGGTCAACTAGTGCTTTAGTTTGGTGCTATGTGCGCTTTAAAATGAGTCATGATCTGTCTTCCATATTTGGCCGTTATCTTAGCCACGAAGAAGTGAACCACTACCTCACGGATTTAGTGCAGAAATATTCAAACAAGATCCAAATTTTCTCCAGTGCACATTCCTTCGAGGGACGCGAAATACACACCATACGAATCAGCCCGAACATCTTGCAAAAGAAGGCCAACGGTCGGTTCTACGTGCTGATAGACGCCGGAATTCATGCCCGAGAATGGATTACGATATCCGTGGCACTGTACGTGGTGCACCAGTTGGTCGAGCGGGACGCAATCAATTCAAGACTGCTGCGAAATTTTGACTGGATCATTTTGCCACTGCTGAACCCCGATGGGTACGAGTACAGCCGAGAACATGTAACTTATTTCAGCTCCACTTGATTGTGAATAATTCACACTACTAGTAGTGAATGTATAATTTCAGAACAAAATGTGGCGAAAGACTAGACGTCCCCTGGGACGGGACCGTTGCGTTGGAGTAGATTGCAATCGAAATTTTAACGTGTCCTGGGGAATTGGAACCCCGCAGTACTGCTCACTTGTGTATCGTGGAGAACGCCCTTTCTCAGAATGTGAAACTAGAAATGTTCGGGATATCTTTCGGATGCTGCGGCCCAATTGCAGATTCTACCTGTCGTTACACTCGCATGCTAAAGCAATTCTTTATCCAAGGGCGTATTCAAGGTAATTTTACTAATCAGTAATAGCTATCATAAAAGGTGCATATAATTGACCTCGTTAAATCGGCTAAGGAGTATCGTATTTGTGTGTGTGAAAATAGTGAAAATTTATGGAGCGTTGTCCCAAAACATTTCTTTTCATAGAATTTAGTGTATGCTCAAAATATTCCAAGCCAAATCACCAACCTATCCAATTTTCACATTTCTTACAAAAGAAATGTATAGAATTCGCTCAAACTTTGAAAACTTTTTCTGAGGTCCTGAAGGCCGAGTGTCATATACCAATCAACTCAGCTCGTCAAATTGGGACAACGTCTGTATGTATGTGTGTGTATGTATGTATGTACCCTAATGCCATGTAATTACCTCAGCAATGACTGAACCGATTTTAATGAAACTAGTTTTAAATGAAAGGCCTAACGTGACAATTTGACACTATTATTTTTGTTTTTCGATATGTTGTTTACTTTCCGAGATATGGGTGATTTTGTCAAAACAAAACGTTTTTCGAACAAAAACTTTTGAACAAGGCGTCACATCGCGCATCGCTCACCAATTTCCACTAACTAAAAATGAGACCGTTACATACAGAGTATTGCTTTACTGGTGTTTTAGGGGCTAAACTAAACCGATTTTGAATATCGGAGGGGTGTACCCCATATGGCATAATGGACGTTTGGCATAACAGGTTTGGCATAAAGACGTTTGGCATAATGGACATTTGGCATAATGCTTATTGAGAGGTAGCGACATTTGGCATAATGGACGTTTGGCATAATGGACATTTGGCATAATACCTATTGGGGGTTAAGGGACATTTGGCATAACGGACGTTTGGCATAATGGACATTTGGCATAATACCTATTGAGGGGTAAAGGGACATTTGGCATAATGGACATTTGGCATAACATTGGGGAGTGAATCCAAAATTATCATAATCAACTTTCGTCATATATATGATGTTTTATTTTGTTACTTGTTTTGTTATCAACAGAAAATAAATATTTTTCATATTATATGAATCACGCAATCTGTGAGTAGTTTAGTAGATGGATCGAACAGAAAAAATGATTAGAGATAGGCACATTTGAACATATTTTTAATAGGTTAAAAGGGTCCTTTGGATTACGTGATGTAAATTTAGCAAGTAAAATTTCCGTAATTCGATAGCTTGAATAATGAGTAACATGTAAACTGTACATTGTACAGTACTACAGTAGAATACAGAAGTATAATTGCGTTCTTTGTAAAGAAGGGCGAATCACTATACTTTTCATATACTATTTATTTATTAATATGCACAGAATAGTATACATATTGCGCGCACGAAAGGTTCCTCCATGCGCTTTGCACTCGCTGACGTGTAGAAACTCTTGCAGCCAAACCCGCGTGCTAGCGAAGAGTGTGGTGGTATGCTTCGCGCGCGCAGAGTTCGACTGAAAAATTCATAACGCCGAAAATACTCAAATGTTCTTTCCAAAATGTTAAAGACGTTAAGAAAAATATTTTAAGAGAAAAAAAGTCATCCAACTTTTCAATATTTTACATTAAATAAGCAGCATGATTATTTTTAATAAACTTCATTCGAAAACTGAGAAAAGCACACATTGCATGTTTTCAACAATTTTTAATATCTTCTTCAGTTATTGCAGTATTGGAGATTAAACAAAAGTATTTTAAAAAAATTAAAGCAAATTCCTACTATTTGAAAGAAAAAAAATACTTAGACAGCCAAATAAAAAAAAATATTTTAGACAGCCAAATCGAAACAAATGGTAAACAAAATTTGGGGTGGTAAATTTTATGTGGAGTGCTCCATATATAATGTCAAGTAGGGTGCATCACAATTCTGTGCATAATAGTAATTAAGTATTATATGAAAAGCATAGCGATGCAGCCTTCTTTACAAATAACACAATTATACATCTGTATTCTGCCGTACATGTTACTCTTTATTCAAGTTATCAAAAAACGGAAGTCTTACTTGCTGAATTTACACCACGTAATCCAAAGGACCCTTTTAACCCATTAAGAATAATGTGTGTAAATGTGCCTATATTTAGTCGTTTTTTGCGATGATCCATCTAAATACTTATAGATTGCGTAATTCATACAAAATGAAAATTTTTTTTTTGAGTTGATTCCATATTACGAAATAAAATATCGTATATATGACAAAAGTTGATTATGATAATTTTGGATTCACTCCCCAATAAATACTATGCCATTTTATGCCAAATGTCCATTATGCCAAATGTCCCTTCACCCCCCCATAGGTATTATGCCAAATTTCCATTATGCCAAACGTCCGTTATGCCAAATGTCCCTTAACCCCCAATAGGTATTATGCCAAATGTCCATTATGCCAAACGTCCATTATGCCAAATGTCCCTACCTCTCAATAAGCATTATGCCAAATGCCCATTATGCCAAACGTCTTTATGCCAAACCCGTTATGCCAAACGTCCATTATGCCATATGGGGTACACCCGTACCCCACGCCATCTTTGGAGCTGTATGAAGTGAATTCGGCATTTACCGACCTGGGACCATAACCATAAATTTAGAGTTCATAGTAAGAGTAGGGTAAGGTGGTAAAGCAAATTTGCTTTTGGCTTTCGTGGTAGTAGGAGTCAAGGTGGCGTGGGGTACATTTGTACCCGAGTGTACGATTGCCGTTAGTGTTTCGTTAGGTTTCGTGCTGTCAGTGCAAATGTGACTCATGACAATACCAGTTTAAATGCTGGTTTTTTACTACGTAAGTAACAATTAGTATTATATAATCGTTTTTAATCATTTGTTCAATTGATTTAATTTAATTTTAAAGTAGAAAAAAAAAACGTTCTCATTTTTGCTGATTTTTATTGTTTTATTGCTTATTTTTTATAGTTTTTCAGAACAATGGCTCGCAAGTATTTGCGCACAGAAACTGCTGTAACAGTAACGTTACCAATGTATTACTGATCAGAAATATTTTTTCATTTCATTATTTACCCAATTTCGTGGTATTTTCCATAACCCGATTTTTACACTTTCACTCTGCCAAATAATTGCACTTTTTCAAAAAATATCGAAGCTCCATTTTGTACTGTTTCTAGACCATTCTTTCAACTTTTAGAATCATTTGATTTTTTTCAATCGATTAAAAGTTCTCTCGTTCATCGTCGGTAAAGCATCACAAACGCTGGGCCTCATCATGCGTATAGCTAGAGACTTCACCGACGTATATTGCCTAAAGTCGCTATACTGCGCACTTGCCAATCATCGAGTTCAGCTCTACAGTATGGAGGCCTATCTACATGAACGGTGCGGAAAGAATCGAATCCATTCAACGGCGGTTTATTCGATTTGCATTGCGCAGGTTACCGTGGCTTGATCCGTATCAGCTACCTGGCTACGAAAGCCGGAGTTTACTCATCAATCTGGAAACCCTGCAAACCCGACGAGATCTCCTGAAAGCGCTCTTCGTGGCAGACGTTCTACAGAATAGAATCGACTGCTCCGCCGTTTTGCAGGAAATTTCAATTAATGTGCTCCCAGAGCATTGAGGAACAGGAATTTACTGCGGTTACAGTTTCATCGGATAAACTACGGGATGAACACACCCATCAACGGTATCCAGAGGACATTCAGTGTTTGATTATCATCTCCCACGCAAAACGCTCCTTCGTTTGTTTGCAAGTGTGCTGTCAGCATCGTGACTCTGAAGAGAAATGTTGTCTATATTCGTTATTATCTTCACCATGTTATTTGTATGTATTTTAATGTTATTTTAAGTATTTTTATATGTTAATGCTACGTTATTTATTTTAATCATCGAAACATCATTGGGGCTTCACAACAGCCTGTTGATGTAAACAAACAATAAACAAGACCAATAGATTAGTTACAGATCAGGATCGCATTCCCACAATTTTTCAAAGGTCCTCATGATGTTTCAAACAATAGGTAATCAATGTACTGATCAGATAATTATCTTTGTAATATTGAATTAAATCAGTCAGCATCAAAAAATTTTTAACTTCGATCCAATTTTTTTTTTTTTTTGGTGAGGGGGGGGGGGGTGTGGTATTCGAAACGTCCTAAATACCAAGAGCATAGTTAAGCGGTAGATATTTTTTCTAGTATTTGTACTATACAGAAGTGTAATATTGCCGATCTTAGGGTCATTACTACTAATTTGGCGAATAGTTGCAGCAACCAGAAAAGTCTGGTCGTAGATACTATAATTCTTTTCTCAGTGTTATTGCACAAGCCACAATAATTACATGAGAAGAGTACGTTATTTTTTTTTTTATTCAAATCGTTTATTTGATAAGGCACGTTGCGTTAGCTTAAAGGTGCCAATTTTGTTTTGTTTTACATTTTAAATTGCTTAAAACTAGGGGATTACACATTGATTTTTTTAAAATGAAACTAATGCGATTTTATAGCTATCTTATATATCTACACAAGGGGATAATATTATTTTCATAAGATTAGGGGGGTCATTTAGTTTTTGTGGCAATATGGTTTGACATTTTTATCAGTGAGATTATTGGAGCAAATAATGTTTAACTAAGGGGGACAATTTTTTACGACTAACTTAAAACTAGGAATAACTAGAGGGCATGATTGAATTTTGTAAAGATTCGTAATTATAGTTATTTTTGTGGGTAGTAGAGTTGGGCATTTTCAACGAGATTATATAATATAATAGTTAAAACTAGAAGAGACAAGAAGAGCTAAATGCTTCGTGATATATTGGGGGGGGGGGGGGGGGGGGGGTAGGGGTTTTACTTCTGGGTATAAGAGTCAGGGGAGGGAGGGTAGACAAAGATGGCAGGGAGAGAAAATTATTTCAGTTTCAGGCATCGTGAGATCAACGGATGGATTACAAACTCGGGTGGCCTTCATCAGGGGAATCATGTACTGGGACGCCGGGTGGTCCTCCTCAAGATGGCAGGGGTTTTTCCAGACGATTTCGTAGTACGGCTCAGATGTGGATCGGCTACATTTCGAGTTAAGCGTGTTATGTTCGTGCCGTAGGTCCCGTGTTTGTTGGCTCATTCGATACAGATGCTTTGATACAGGTGGAAGAGAGTTCTGAGAATGATAAGGAAAATAAGAAGGGGCAGTTAGACTTGTATGTTGATGGTTTTGAGGAACGTGTATATAAGGGACATATAGAGGACATCGCGGCTTGCCAGCATATCTCGAACCGGGACGTTGGTTGGTCTTCCTCGGGCCCGCAGGGTATCCATTAGCCGAGACCTGGCGGAACTGTACTCGGTGCACGCCCAGACAATGTGCTCGATGTCGTGATAGCCGTCGCCACAAGCGCAGATACCACTATCCACGAGCCCAATACGCCGGAGATGTGCATCCAGCGTGTAATGGTTTGCCATGAGTCGCGACATCACACGAATGAAGTCACGACCCACATCCATCCCCTTGAACCAAGGTTTCGTCGATACCTTAGGGATTATCGAATGTAGCCACCTTCCCAGCTCCCCACTGCTCCATGAAGTTTGCCAACTTTCGAGGGTTCTCTGATGAGTAATACTGAAAAATTCGCTGAAGCAAATTGGTCTTTCGTAAACGTCTCCTTCTAAGGCACCCATCTTAGCTAAGGAGTCTGCCTTCTCATTGCCCGGAATGGAGCAATGAGAAGGGACCCATACCAAGGTAATCTGGAAAGAGTTGTCAGATAAAGCACTCAGTAGCTCCCGTATTTTCCCCAAAAAATACGAGGAGTGCTTTCCATGTTTCATCGAGCGAATAGCGTCAATGGAACTGAGGCTATCCGAAACGATGAAGTAATGGCCTGCGGGTAATGTTTCAATGACTCCAAGGGTATACTGAATGGCAGCTAGTTCTGCGGCGTAAACTGAAGCAGGGTCACTGAGTTTGTAGGAGGCGGTGAACTTTTGATTGAAAATACCGAAGCCAGTGGACCCTTCGAGGTTTGATCCGTCAGTATAAAACATCTTAGAACAGTCGACTTCTCGGAATTTATTATAAAAAATATTTGGAACCACTTGTGGGCGTATATGGTCCGGAATTCCAATAATCTCATCTTTCATGGATGTGTCGAAGAAAACAGTAGATTCAGAAGTATTTATGAAATGCACACGGTTGGGATTGTAAGAAGAAGGATTAATATTTTGCGCCATGTAGTCAAAGTACAGGGACATAAAACGGGTCTGAGAATTGAGCTCAACAAGCCTTTCGAAATTTTCAATCACCAACGGGTTCAAGATATCGCATCGAATGAGCAATCGATATGAGAGTTCCCAAAATCGATTTTTCAGCGGGAGAACGCCCGACAGCACTTCGAGACTCATCGTATGGGTCGACTGCATGCACCCTAAGGCGATACGCAAACAACGATACTGAATTCTTTCGAGTTTGATGAAATGTATGTTCGCGGCGGAGCGAAAGCAGAAGCATCCGTATTCCATTACCGACAGTATCGTTGTTTGATACAACCTAATTAGGTCTCCTGGGTGGGCACCCCACCATGTTCCGGTTATTGTACGAAGAAAGTTGATCCTTTGCTGGCATTTCTGTTTCAGATACCGAATATGGCATCCCCAAGTACCTTTCGAGTCGAACCAGACCCCTAGATATTTTACTGTGAAGACCTGAGCGATAGTTTGACCCATTAATAGAAGCTGTAGTTGTGCTGGTTCACGCTTCCTTGAAAATACAACTAGCTCAGTTTTCTCCGTGGAGAATTCGATACCCAGCTTAACAGCCCAAGCAGACAAATTGTCCAAGGTATTCTGTAATGGTCCTTGTAGATCGACAGCTTTGGGTCCCGTAACAGACACCACGCCATCGTCTGCAAGTTGCCTTAACGTGCAGGAATTGTCAAGACATTCATCAATGTCGTTGACGTAGAAATTGTATAACAGGGGGCTTAGACATGAGCCCTGGGGAAGGCCCATGTAGCTAAATCGTGATGTCGATAAGTCACCATGCGAAAAATGCATGTGCTTTTCCGACAACAAGTTTAGTAAAAAGTTGTTTAAAGTCGCTGAAAGACCATGCTGGTGCAGCTTCTCTGAAAGAATGTTGATCGAAACTGAGTCAAAAGCCCCCTTAATATCTAGGAACACTGATGCCATCTGCTCTTTGCTAGCATAGGCCATTTGAATTTCAGTTGAGAGCAACGCAAGACAATCGTTCGTCCCTTTGCCTTTGCGAAAGCCAAATTGTGTATCTGACAGTAAGCCATTTGCTTCGACCCAATTGTCGAGGCGGAATAGGATCATTTTCTCGAACAACTTCCGGATACAGGATAGCATTGCGATCGGACGGTACGAATTGTGGTCGGAGGCTGGTTTTCCTGGTTTTTGGATGGCGATGACCTTCACTTGTCTCCAATCGAGTGGGACAATGTTAGCCTCGAGAAACTTATTAAATAAGTTCAACAAGCGTCTCTTGGCAGAGTCAGGCAGATTCTTCAACAAGTTGAATTTGATTCTGTCTGGCCCCGGAGCTTTATTGTTACACGACAAGAGAGCAAGTGAGAACTCCACCATCGAAAAAGGTGTTTCGTTCGCGCTATCGTGAGGAGACGCGGCGCGGTAAATCTTCTGTGCCGGGGCGGAATCCGGACAAACCTTCTTGGCGAAATCGAATATCCAACGGTTTGAATATTCTGCACTCTCGTTAGTACTGTTTCGGTTTCGCAAACGCCGGGCCGTGCCCCAAAGAGTGCTCATCGATGTTTCTCTCGTTAGTCCGTCAACGAACCGGCGCCAGTAACTACGTTTCTTGGCTTTCATCAAACTCTTCATTCGCGTTTCTAACGTCGCATATTGTCGATAGCTAGCAGGTAACCCGTCGTCCCGGAAGGTCTTATACGCGGCGGCCTTCTCCGCGTACACGTCTGAGCACTCTTTGTCCCACCACGGATTAGGAGAGCGTTTTTGTATGTTCGCGCCGGGTACTGGCTTAGTCTGAGCTTGATTCGCGCTGTCGAGAATCAAGCCAGCCAAAAAGCTGTACTCTTCCTCCGGAGGAAGTTCTTGGGTAGATTCGATGTTGTCGGATATCGCGGCAGCATAGCTCTTCCAATCGATATTTCGTGTGAGGTCATACGAAATATTGATTGATTTCAATGGCCTTGAACCGTTATTGATTGAGACTACAATCGGCAGATGGTCGCTGCCGTGGGGATCAGGAATTACCTTCCACGTGCAATTTAACTGCAGCGATGTTGAGCAAAGGGACAAGTCTAAGGCGCTCGGGCGCGCTGGAGGAGCAGGAATCCGTGTCATTTCACCCGTGTTTAAAATTGTCAAATTGAAGTTATCGCAAAGATCCTGAATTAAGGAAGACCGGTTATCATCATAGAGGCAACCCCATGCTGTACCGTGAGAGTTAAAATCTCCTAAAACTAGTCGCGGTGCTGGCAGGGATTCTAAGATGTCTTGTAGCCGTCGGTGCCCAACCGCGGTGTTGGGGGGAATATATATGGAAGCTATGCAAAGGCTTTTGCCTTTGGTTGTTACTTGACAAGCGACAACTTCAATACCTGTTATCGAGGGAAGGTTAATTCTGTAGAAGGAATAGCACTTTTTGATCCCCAAAAGCACTCCTCCATAGGGGGTGTCTCGATCCAGGCGAATAATATTAAAGTCGTGGAAGTTGAGATCTATGTCGGAAGTTAACCAAGTTTCACATAATGCAAATGCATCGCAACTCAAATTATTTATAAAAATTTTGCACTCCTCCATAGGGGGTGTCTCGATCCAGGCGAATAATATTAAAGTCGTGGAAGTTGAGATCTATGTCGGAAGTTAACCAAGTTTCACATAATGCAAATGCATCGCAACTCAAATTATTTATAAAAATTTTGAAGGAATCGATTTTCGGGATGATACTTCTGCAATTCCACTGTAGAACAGTGATCAAATCCGTGACCTCGTTCGATGAGTTAGCCATCGAAGGATACAATCGCTGAGAGGAGGGGCCATTTAGCAGTCAACTGCTTCAAAAATGTTCTCACTGTAGGGAGAAAAGCTAACATAAGACTTTTAATAGGATCAGTAATATTGAAAGTTTTTATTATCCAGTCCACTATGTCCGAGAGTTTTATAATTCCAGTGCTGTGATTACTCTCGAACTGAAACAAAGGAACACTTGGGATTTTTGATGTTCCTGGAAGTGCTGGGAACTCCTTCTCCGAGCTTAATCCTCCGAGACCAGGAGCTAATTGCTTCGGTTTGGTTGCAACACTTCCAATAGATGTGACTTTCGGAGCCCCGTCAAGGGACACCTTCTGGCCTTTACAAGGAACTTTACGAGAGGAAATGTTCCTCCTCTTCCTACAAATTCTAGGCACCCTAGTAGATGTTCCCTCTTGTGGGTTACCAGCCTCGCCCTCGTCAGGAGGCAAGTGAGTATAGATGTTTGCTGAGGATGGTGGCGTAGCATTCTTTAACATTTCTGCGTAAGAATGTTTGGATCGTCCCGCAAGGGAACGTTTCAGTTTATCCCCGCGTAGTTTGTACGCGGGACATGCCGAGATATCATGCAGACTCTCCGCACAGTAAGGGCACTTTTCGGCTTGCCTACTGCACGAATCATCTAGATGATTCTCCCCGCATTTTCCACAGCGGGCCTTATTGCTACAATGGGTGGCTGTGTGACCCAGTTGTTTACACTTTGTGCAATTCATGACCCGCGGCACAAACAGACGCACAGGCAGACGAACCTTGTGCAAGAGGACGAAATTTGGCAAAGCGGTACCAGCGAAGGTCACCCGATAAGAGTTTGATTGGGGGTACGTTTTTGAACCATCCCCCGCAACTACTACTGAGTGCAAACGTTTGCACTCAAGTATTTTAACTGGCTGAAGTAAGCGGTCTCTGAATCGGCCAACCCCGTACTTCAGCAGGTCCTCGCACGTCAAACTCTCATCGGTTACGACGCCTTCGGATTGTACTCTTACAGCCGGAATATACACGTTATAATCCCGCGTAAAGTGCTCACAGCAAGCAATATCGTTTGCCTGCTTTGAGTTGGCTAGCAACACCCTTATCTTGTTCGAGCGGACCTTTGAAATTTCGGTCACAGCCGAGAACCGTTCCGTCAGGTCTCTTGAAATCTGAAGAAGATTCAGTGATTTAGTCTTGGGCCGAAAGAAGACTACAAATGGACCAGTTGAGAGTTCTGGATAGCATTTGGGCCGGGGGGGGAGCCTTAGAAGTTGAACCCGATTCAACTTCCATTTGACCATCCGGAGAGGGAACCATAGAAAACGTCAACGCACGGGGTCAGCGCCCGCGCAGACGGAAGAAAGCAATAAATGTGTTACAAAAGACAAAAACCACTTAGCTTTAAACTGGTGTCCAACGACGAACCGATCCAGCTTATACAGCTGGCTATTGTTTAATCCTCACACGCGAACAAAAGACTGAGGACCGAACCGAACTGGCAAAACAACCTTGAATGCGGACTAACTCTATTCTTTATCGCCTCACACAGCACCACGGACTAGAAAAAACAACCTCTGTCTCGATGGAGAGCTCGAAAACGAATGTAGAGTACGTTATTGTTTTTGTTTTATCGAGCTGCTATTGATGTACGGTTATCAAACTTTAACAGTGTATGCAGTGGCGGCGCTAAGGGGGGGCGAAGGGGGCAACCGCCCCGAGCGGCAAAATCAGGGGGCGGCATTTCCTACTCAATAATTTTTTACAGTGTTTTTAATAATTGTTCATGTTTCATTAATCACGATAACAATCAATTTATGCGTGATTGGGATGATATGAGTGGAAGACAAAATGCCTTCGGATTGGTTGAATGGTCTCATATGTGTAGGGTTTTGACTAAATATACTTTTGCGTGTAACGAACACATTCTGAAGAGAGCTATCTATGGATGCGAGAGAGAGAGAATGAGCAGAAGGTACAACTCGCCATGGAAAGCGAGCAGTGAAAAGTAGGATGCCGAACGGGACAGTCGCAACGCAATTTACTTGGGCATAGATTTTAACGAACAATAATAAACGGTGAAATATAAAAATATAAGTGGTGTTTAATTTCCGGTAACAAAGGAGCCTACAATCTGGCGACGAGGAGTGAAATGGTAAGCAGTGGAATTGAGTGGCATTTTTTTATTGTGAAATCAAAGGAAAAAAATATAATGGAATATGGTGGCGGCAAGAAATGGAAAATAGAGCGACTGAATATGGTGGAGAAATGAAGAAACAGATCGTGTGCGAAACGCGGTGAGGTTTAATAATGCTGATTTGATTAAGCTTGTGATCACGATAAGTTTATGTATCGATTCGTTTGGAAATTACAATAGATTAAAGGCCAAAATTAGTGACGCCGTTCACGGCGAAGAAAAAGAAACATGAATGTGCTAGTGACGGGTGCAGAAATGACGCCAAACACATACATCTAAGCTGAACTTTACTGTTGTATAACAATACTGTTGCAGCTTCAGGTACGTGCTTGATTATATATTTGTTATCCATTGTATGCATAGCAACAAGTTAGGATTTATATGGATTCACAGACAACAACAAAAATTGCGTTAAGGAATAGTAAACCTTTGAAACTGAATCAATATTAAGAAAAAACGAATTGTGCCGTTTAAATAGGTGAATCAATAACGTCCATGGAATGATCGAGCCAGTAGCGTTCATGTTTTTTTTGTGAACCAGTAGCGTTCATGGTATGTGTGAACCAGTAGCGCTCACGATTTATATGGATTAGTTGCGTACATGACCAATGAGAGCAGTTTAGCTCATGAAATGGGTGAACCAGTAGCGTTCATGGTATGTGTGTAGCGTTCATGATTTATATCGATTAGTTGCGTACCAGTGAGACCAGTTTCGCTCATGGTTTGTGTGAACCAGTAGCGTTCTTAAAGTATTGAACCAGTAGCGTTCATGTTATATATTTGCGATCCAGTAGCGTTCTTGAAGCATCGAACCAGTAGCGTTCATGATACATATCTAAGAACCAGTAGCGTTCAAACTGTATGAAAACCAGTAGCATTTATGAGATTATGGAACAGTAGCGTTCATGATATGCAAGACCAGTACAGTTCACGGTATATGTAAACCAGTAATGATCAAGAAATTTTTAAATCTGTAGTTAGTGATGTTTAAGAGCATTTAGGATAAAGTGATCGATTGGGAAAATGCGGAATAAGTCAAAGAACCAAAAGCGTTCACCAAAGCTCTACAAGACATGTTGGAATGAAAAAAAAAGGTTTTGAGCATTGAAGCGAATCAATGTGCATTTTGAAACAGGAAAATCAAATATTGACATTTTTATTTATTTGGGAAGATTGGACTAATAATGCTGCCGTCATTTTCCATTTATTTTGTTTTATTCTTTTAATCAATAAAAAAAATGAATGCGCATTTTAATCAATATAAAAAAGTAGCATGCACATATAAAAAAATAATTAAAATTAAAAAAAATTGCAGATGGACGAGTCGCGACCAATTCCACCTTTCAAATGCGAGGTGATTGAGAAGCATAGGCTTTCGCGAGAATGGGAGGTGTGGAAAGGTTCCCTAGAATGTTATTTTGAGGCGTACGGAGTCGAAGATCAGCGAATGAAGAAAGCAAAGTTATTGCACCTCGGAGGAATAGATCTCCAACGCATTTTTAGAAGTTTACCTGATCACAATAAAGTACCAATGGTAACGCTAGAGCCCAAAGTTTACAATTTGGCGATTGAATTGTTAGATGGGTACTTCCAAAGCGGTAGACAAGATATAATCGAGAGAAGAAATTTGAGGAAACTCAAGCAAGAGCAAGGTGAAAAGTTTTCCCATTTTATGATGCGTCTACGTCAACAAGCAATAAATTGTGGATTCGAAAAGCACTCGGTAGAAGTCAGCGAGATTTTGAAGGAGATTTATCTCATCGATGTTGTGGTTGAAAATTGCTATTCAGATGCGCTGAAAAAAAGTATTTTGAAACGAGACAGATCATTGAGAGAGATTGAAGAGCTTGCCGCTACAATCGAGGCTACAGAACAACAGTTAAAAGATTTAAAGGATACTACCGATTCTGTGCGCGACAAAGCAGTCTACGATGTTAGATATACCAGGAGAAGCCAGGCGCCAAACCCTGTTCCTGTGTACAATCCGTACAGATTTGACCAAAGACGACCAGCTCTTAGCAAAACTGGAAAGGATTTTCGCCCGAACACTTGTTTTTCTTGTGGTAAGGACGGGCACATTGCAAGGTCGATGGATTGTCCGGCAAGAGGTCGCACATGTCGTAGGTGCCAACAGCTGGGACATTTTGAAGCAGTGTGTCTAAAACAAGGTTCTAAACGTAGAGGGACAATGCCCGTAGCGTCAAATTTGAAAAGAGCATACAATGTCGAACCACCAAAAGTAGAACAAATTAATAATGTTCCCGAGAGGAACGTTTCAGTAGAAGACAAGGTATATTATGCGTTTTATGGAGGAAACGATATTAATGTACTGCCCACTATGATTGGCGGCATAAGAGTAAGTATGCTGGTTGACTCAGGCGCGGATGCTAATCTCATTACAGTGAAAACATGGGAAGTTTTGAAGCATGAGAAAGTAAACATCATTAGCTCAACTAAAGGTTCAGCCAAAATCCTGAAAGGATATGGAAGCGACAAAGCTTTGAAAATTGTTGGAACTTTTCAAGCGGAAATTGCCATCGGAAAGAGACAAGTGATTGCAGAATTTTTTGTAGTCGATGGTGGACAGAAAGACCTGTTGGGAGACTTCACTGCAAAACAGCTTGGTGTATTGAAGATCGGTATAGAAGTTAATAAAGTTGTTGACAAATCACTTGCTGCATTTAATAAGATATCAGGTGTACAGGCACGCATTCATATGAATCCAGAATATAAACCAGTTTTTCAACCACTGCGCCGAGTGCCTATTCCAATGGAAGATGCAGTTAATAGGAAACTCGAACAACTACTGTTACGAGATATCATTGAAGTAAAACAAGGACCAACTACGTGGGTGTCACCACTAGTTGTTGTTGGGAAAGCATCCGGAGAACCTAGACTTTGTTTAGATTTGAGACGTGTCAATGAGGCTGTGGTACGAGAGCGTTTCCCAATGCCCGTTGTAGAGGAATACATAGCTCGACTGGGCAAAGGAAAGATTTGGAGCAAATTAGATATCCGCGAAGCATTTCATCAGGTCGAGTTAGCACCGGAATCGAGAGATATTACGACGTTCATAACAAGTCGTGGCCTTTTTCGTTTCAAACGACTGCCATTTGGGTTAGTGACGGCTCCTGAGATCTTCCAGCGGATAATGGAAGAATTACTATCAGGATGCGAGGGAACTTTTTATTATTTAGATGATATTATCGTGGAGGGTGAAACGAAGGATATTCATGATGAAAATCTGGAAAAGGTAAAATAAAGTGTTTAGTTTTATAGTTCATGTCATGCATACTGATCTCTTAGAGAGAAATAATATTTCACTTGATATGGTATATTATGTGTTATTGTTATTGTAGGTCTTAAAAATTCTGAAAAATAGAGGTGTGGAATTGAATACTGAAAAATGCTTGATAGGTGTGAAGGAGCTGGAGTTTTTAGGCCATCAAATTTAAGAGCAAGGGATTAGTCCGTCTCGCGCGAAAGTTGACGCTCTCTTGTCATTTCGGTCACCGACGACGGAATCAGAAGTAAGAAGCTTCATGGGACTAGCGAATTACATGAATAAGTTCATTCCCAATCTGGCTACGATTTCAGAACCATTAAGAGAATTGACAAAAAAGGACACAAAATTCGTGTGGGGCCAAGTACAAATAGATGCTTTTGAATTAATTAAGAATTCAATGGCAGCAGTGACTCAGTTGGGGTTTTTCGATGCCAAGGATCAAACTAGTGTCATGGCAGATGCAAGTCCTGTCGGTTTGGGGGCTGTGCTGTTACAAACAAATCAACATGGAGATTCACGTGTGATATGTTTTTCATCCAAATCATTAACAGAAACGGAGTCCCGGTATTGTCAGACCGAGAAGGAAGCATTAGCGTTAGTGTGGAGTGTAGAACGTTTTCATATGTATCTATATGGTAGAAAGTTTGACCTTCTGACAGATTGCAAAGCTCTACAATATCTATTTACACCAAAATCGAAACCGTGCGCTCGAATCGAAAGATGGGTTCTGCGATTGCAGGCATTTGAATATAAAATAGTACATATTCCCGGGCATAAAAACATAGCTGACGCACTTTCTCGATTGTGTACGGTAAACGCTATTCCGTTCGATCCAAATGAAGAAATTGTCATTCGTGAAATTGCTGTTTTTGCTGCAACTTCCGCGGCACTAAAATGGGAAGAAATTGTAGAAGAAAGTCGTAAGGACACGGAAATCATGGAGATCAAAAGCTGTTTGGAAAAAGGAAATTTGGATGATTTGCCGCTGGTGTTCAAAGTTATTTCAAATGAATTATGCACCATAGGTGATGTTCTACTGCGAGTGGATCGAATTATTGTACCCAAAAGTTTACGTGCACACGTTTTGAAATTGGCTCACGAAGGGCACCCAGGTATGCGTATGATGAAAGCACATTTAAGAGCAAATGTTTGGTGGCCTAAAATCGACGTACAAGTTGAGTCTTTTGTCAAACAATGCAAAGGGTGTACTCTAGTGTCAGCTCCAAATCCACCAGAACCACTTATTCGAAAAGAATTACCAAATCAACCGTGGATGGATCTTGCAGCTGATTTCCTTGGTCCTCTCCCGGAAGGAGAGCATCTACTTGTAGTGATAGATTACTACAGTAGATATATGGAAGTTTGCGAGATGAGCTCAACTACAGCAGCTGCCACAATATCTGAATTGACAACAATCTTCTCCAGATTTGGACTTCCACTGACATTGCGTGTTGATAATGGACCCCAACTAACTGAAAACTGTGATGAATTTCGAGAATATTGTGATGTTAATGGCATAAAATTGGTGAATACTATCCCTTACTGGCCAGCTATGAATGGGGAGGTAGAACGGCAGAATAGGTCATTATTGAAACGATTGAGGATTGCGCAAGAACTAGGAAAAGATTGGAGGGAAGAGATGAGACAATATCTTCTAACTTACCATTCTACCAACCATTCTACAACTGGAAAGTCACCAGCAGAATTGATGTTCGGTAGAAAGATTAGGAACAAACTGCCACTAGTGCCACCAATGAGACTAGAAGATGAGGAAATTAGAGACCGTGATAGAATGAACAAGCAGAAGGGGAAATTGTACACCGATAATAAGAGAAATGCTCAAGGAAGTGGCATCGAAATAGGGGATCGTGTAGTAGCTAAACGTATGAGGAGGGATAATAAGCTCGAGACAATATTTGCACCAGAAGAATTTGACGTTGTTCGCAAACAGGGAAGCGACACAACCATACGATCAAACTCTACAGGAAAGGAGTTTCGTCGTAATGTTACACATTTAAAGAAGTTGGAAAACCCACCTGACGTATCAACCTCAAACTCCCATGAATGTGTCCCAAGGAAGACAACGCGTTCCAGAGCTGAACCAGCTCGACACAAAGATTATATATCATACTAATTCTATAAAAGCTAGGGGGGATTGTAGGGTTTTGACTAAATATACTTTTGCGTGTAACGAACACATTCTGAAGAGAGCTATCTATGGATGCGAGAGAGAGAGAGAGAATGAGCAGAAGGTACAACTCGCCATGGAAAGCGAGCAGTGAAAAGTAGGATGCCGAACGGGACAGTCGCAACGCAATTTACTTGGGCATAGATTTTAACGAACAATAATAAACGGTGAAATATAAAAATATAAGTGGTGTTTAATTTCCGGTAACAAAGGAGCCTACAATATGCTCAATCTTGGAGAAGGGCTGTGAACTTCCGAAGCATAATGATCCTCAATGCTGCCTACAAGGTAGTTTCTCGTGTTCTGTTGGGTAGACTGCGCCCGTTGGCTGAATGCTTTGTCGACGAATATCAAAGCGGGTTTCGAGAAGGACAGTTAACGACGGACCAAATGTTTACCCAGCAACAAATTCTGGATATATTCCGGGAAAACAATTTGCGGACTCACCATCTGTGTATTCAAGGCGGCATACGACACAGTAAAACAAAACGAACTGTGGCAGATAATGCTTGAGCGTGGTATCCCGACAAAACTGATTAAGCTGATTCGTATAATGCTGGATAGGATAAAATCAAGCGTTACGAAGATCTGATGTGCATAGGAACGGAACCGTCATCACGAGATCTCACGTGCTTCTTGACTTCGCGAACGATTTCGACATCATTGATTGATCGCAGAGCATTGCAAGAAACATTGTTACCTTTTAAAAGGGCAGCTGTAAGAATCGGACTCACAATAAACTCTGACAAGACAAGGTACATGCTAGCTGGTAGAGAACGTAGTAGTCATTTTGGTTTCGAGGTGGAAATCGGTGGGGTGCGGTACAACGAATTCATATACATATCTTCAAATACTTACCTTACCGTTCAGGCCTTGTTGTCTCTTTCTGTATGCAGAAGCCGTCTCCACTTCACTCGGTCCATTGCTGCTTGTCGCCAGCCTCACAGTCTTCGAAGGGTCCGCAGGTCGTCCTCTATCTGGTCGATCCACCGTGCTCGCTGTGCGCCCCGTCTTCTTGTTCTTGTAGCGTCGCCTTCAAGAACTATCTTCACCGGATCGTCGTCCGACATTCTTACGATGTGTTCAGCCCACCGCAAACGTCCTATTTTTGCGATATGCGCGATGGATGGTTCTTCCAGCAGCTGATGCAACTCATGGTTCATTCGTCTGCGTTACGTTCCGTCTTCCGTAGAGGACCACCGGTCTAATCAGCGTCTTGTAGATTTTGTTCGACCGGAGTGTCCTCCGGAGTCCAAAGTAGGCAAGATTTCCCGCCAAGATCTATCTCTGAATTTCTCTGATGGTATCATTGTCGGTGGTTACCAGTTAGCCCAAATACACGAATTCGTCGACCATCTCGAATCCGTCACCGTCAACAGAACTCGGGATGGGAGGTTAACAGTGTCGTCTCTAGAACCTCTTCCTCCATGTATTTTGTCTTCGAAACATTGATGGCAAATCCAATGCTGCTGGCTTTAGCCTTCAGTCTGATGTACGTTTCCGACATCGCCTCAAATTTTCGTGCCATTATGTCAATGTCGTGGGCGAAGCCAAGAAGCTGGACGGACTTCCTGAATATCGTACCACTCGTGTTTATCCCCGCTCTCCTTATTACACCTTCTAACACAACGTTGAACAGCAGACACGATAGACCATCACCTTGCCTTAACCCTCTTCGAGATTCAAAGGGACTCGAGAGTGTCCCTGATACTCGAACAACGCACATCACCCGATCCATCGTCGCTTTGACTAATCCCGTTAGCTTATCCGGAAAACCGTACTCGTGCATTATCTGCCATAGCTGATCTCGATCGATGGTGTCATACGCCGATTTGAAATCAATGAACAAATGATGTGTGGGCACGTTGCATTCGCGGCACTTCTGCAGAACCTGCCGAATTGCGAATATTTGGTCCGTGGTGGCACGGGAACCCATGAATCCCGCTTGGGAGTGCACCAAGAACTCCCTTGCAAATTGTGACAATCGACGGCAAAGAATTTGGGACAGGACCTTGTAGGTGGCGCTAAGTAGTGTGATCGCGCGGCAGTTGCAGCAATCCAACTTGTCACCCTTTTTGCAGATTGGGCAAACAACACCCTGCATCCTCTTCTCCGGAAGAATCTCCTCCTCCCAAATATTGGCGATTTCCCAGTGCAGCGCTCTAGCCAGTGTTTCACCACCGTATTTTAATAGCTCGCTGGGTAGTTGATCTATACCGGCAGGTTTGTTGTTTTTCAGCCGACCGATCTTCTCTTTGACTTCTTGAAGATCAGGGGCCGGCATTTTATCGTCTTCTGCGCATTCTCCAAGATCCGTTGCCATACCGCCTTCGTCCTCTGCTGCTTCTTCAAATACTAGTTACATATGATAACGCTTTTAGCCACAAAGGAAAAAGGCACGTTGTTGCTGCGAGCATGGTTTGCGTAGTCAGCTAAAAACCAATAGCCTAAGAATGCGCCCAAAACTTAATTTATTCAAATCACTGATACTCCATGTTGCTCTATACAATCATGAAGCTTGGATGTTGAAGGAAGTAGGTTATCGATTACTCGGTTTGTAGAGAAGAATTCTGCGTTCAATACGCGGCAGCACAGTAGAAAATGGAGAATGGCGCCAGTTATGATCAGAGTATTTTAAAGAACATAACACATACTGTTGGGAAGGTCATTTCTCGTTCTTTCCAGAACACAGAAATTGAAAATCGGTTAAAAATGACCGGGCAGAAAAGTTTTTAGCGCTGAAGGTCCCGAAAATCACGATTTTTTTTGCTATGAATCAAAAATGGAAAAGGTAGTCGAAGACAGTTTAAATCCCTGACTACATACGGGGAACGTCTCATTTAAGCCAGTATATTCTGATTCCTGATACGTTCCCGTCTGATGTTTGTCTTCATATATCGTTTCAGTGTGTCATAAATTGAAATACTTACTGAGAGTGCTCAGGAACAGGTTTCTGATTGTAAAGTTAATGTTTTCATTCAATTGAAAATCTTTTTTTTTCTTTCGGGTAAATTTAATAGATTATCACAAAACTGCATTTGTGATGTGAAATGATAAGCCGGAAATATTTATACAATGCAGCTTCCAAACTCAATTTTTGTTTCCAGGTTTTAGTCACCGTTCATGAATGTTACCATTTTTCAGTTGATATTTTTCGGTGATAATTAATCAAAACCACAGTTTACCGTTTACGTTTCAGCTTACTTCCCCATTTAATTTCAGCCATCCTCAGAATTATTCCCTCACGAGCCTTGCTGCCGCTGGGGGGGGGGGGGTCAATCGAAACGTATACGGTAAACTGTGATTTTGATTATTTATCTCCAAAAGATATCAACTGAAAAACGGTAACAAACTCAATTTTTCAACAATTATAGACAAAAAGGGTAAAACTTTTGCATGAAGCGAAAGTAAGAAAGATACGATTTAAAAATTTAATAATATATAAACAAGTGATGGTTTTACAATGAATATTAATAACAAAATATTGACAATAAAATGTGAAGAAGTGTGAAGATTTTTATGCAGACATTTTCTAATACTTTTATCATATTTGTTTCATATGAATAGGTGGAAAATAATCGAACTCTTAAAAATTCATTATTGAAGAGGCGGCAAATTTAATTTTTGGCCCCGAGCGGCAAAACACCTCGCGCCGCCACTGAGTGTATGTTTACTGTGACGGACTTCGGAGTAGTGTCACCCTTTTCTAGAAATTTTCAGCAGTTTTCGATATAAGCAAGGGGTGTAATTCGCCCCAGGGGTGCGTTTTACCCCATCTTCCCCTATGCACGACTCAAAGTTATTGTGTGCTCTTCACCTTGCTGTGCGATTTGAAACTGCATACAGGAGTGAGTTCTTCTATACAAAGTTTGCCATGTCATCACTGCTACGCCCCACTTATCGCATCGTCCGGACATTATTGTGCATGTGCTGCTCGTGCGAAAATCGAGCAAAGAGCGACGTAAACGAACACGCGGTACCTCTATAAATAGCCTCCCGTATCTGATTGAGTTGCTTAGGTGTTCCCTATTGACGGCTCTGCCGTGGACAGATTGACTGGTGTATGGGAGTTTTCACGTTTTCCGAGATCTATTCATTTTTGCTTGTTTTTCAATAATGTGCTATTGAAATACAAAAACAGTATAGCAATAAAACATAATTTCAGTTAATTCCGAATTGTTTGGTGATAAACAGACGGAAATCCGTTCATAATTAACAAGGTTATTAACGTTCAAAATAGTAACGCAAAAACGTGACGTCGTTTTAGATTTTAGTATGACACCCTGCCCCAGATAGTGCAGTAAGATATTTTCAATGTCAAAAAGGTGCAAAAAGTCCCAAAGAGTCGATTTTTATAAAAAAAAACAATTTTTCGAGATAACATAAAATCTTGACGATAACATGCATTTTAAAGATGTTTGGCATCAAAAATACGAATTCGATTTCTGAAATTTCATGGAGTCCCTTTGAAAAAAATTATATGGGAATTTCATATTTGAACGGACGGTTTGGTTTATATTTCCGGAACCATATAAGTGATCCGTATGAAATTTTATAGACTTCATTATAGCTATCATTTTAGTACTAAGTTTGTGAAAATCGGCACAACCATTTCCGAGAAACTGATGTGATTTTTTTTTAATTTTGAAAGATGGCCGCTTTTTAGCGAGCACTTCCGGAACTGTCTATGATGGTCAATGCAGTCAACGAAAGTTTGGTGTGGCTAGAACTGCGAATCTAATAGTTGGAGAGATATCCCAAGCAACCGAAAGTTCATATAAGGGAACTGCATAAGCTTCTCGTTTTAAGTAATTTTGAAAAACCTTTTATGTTCTAATAGCGGCTAAAGCAGCTTTCAAGTTCCATTCAAGCTTAAGCAGCTTAAAAGTTCGCTTAGAACTTGATGTGAACTTTAAAGTGTGCTTTTTAGGTATTATGCGAACTTCTGGTTGCTTGGGATTTTAGCGATATTTTTACTTTTTTAGTTTCATCGGAGTATTGGTTTGAATCGGAATTTGCTATGTGATCGCACGCCACAATCCGTAGCTCCGGGACCGGAAGTCGGACCGGGATGAAATTTAATAGCCGTTCACGTGGACGCAACACCTTTTATTGGAGACTAAGTTTGGTTGAATCGGTCTAGACATCTCCAAGAAACCGATGTGACTGTTATTCTGTATTTGGATACTTCCGCCGGGGCTTCCGGAACCGATGATGGTGGCCAATGTGGCCAAGCAGTGCTGCATTCGGTAACCGTAGACAGAAAACCTTCCTACACGGTCGCAAGTACTCATATTCGACTCTCTTTCCGTATAAGTTCTCACACTGTGACAGCAATATATAGTGTCAGTCATACCACTGAGAAGTGATACTACGTCAGTGCCTTTGCGAAAACAATGTTTTTCGCCAGTTTGACCACTGAAATCTGACATCCAAGTAAAGTTGTCAACTTGTGTAAGAAATTAAACTGTCGCTTTGAAATGACAACACCAAGTAGCAACATACCACTGGTCGGCGCTGCGATCGGCCAGCAATCGCTATACGGGACTTGTATGTAAACTTGCATACAATGGTGACTCACGCATGCGAACCTGTATGCGATGGTGATTTTCAACGTATTTTCATTTAAATGTTTACACAGGTTTTTCTAGAAAGTTTGTTCTAGCTTATATGTCTGTTCTCTGTAATGTTACTGATTTCGATCGAATTTAAGGGTCAATAAACACTGGCTAGTGATTGAATCGTATATGGTGATTATTTAGTGGATAAAAACTACGCTTGTTGAATTTGCGTGGTAGACAAAAAGGAAAGAGAAATTCTTGAACGTTTTTTTTGAAAAAGACATAACTGCAAAGAATTACTCTCTTTGTTTCAGTGCTACGAAATTTCAAAATCAATTACCTATTTCTGCTTGCATTTACCGAATCCGACACTCAGATAAGCCGCCTCCCTCGTTCATTCACTATCCAACTGACTGAAATTTCATGCAGAATCGAATGCTTGAGTACAGAGGAAATCACCAATCAAAGCATTCATTTGTTATTATGGGCACAGTTTGAAGGCAGAAGATATAATCTTCTACATTTTCGAACATAAGTGAACTGCGTTATCTATATCTGCTCAATGATCTTTCTCACAACTAGCATAGTAACAAAATTCAGTTTGCTTCTGAAACCGTACATGTCCGAACCTGAATGCGCTGCGTCGGGAGAACGAATGACGAGGGAAACGAACCAAAAATTTCATTCATCGCAGCGGGCATGAATTGAATTTCGTTTTCTTTCAAGTTCACGCAGGGATATCAATTTTTTTAAGCTCTGCTTTGTTTACTTTCTCTTCTGTTAATAATTCGGTCACTGTACATTTATCCCTCAACTCTTTGCATAATATGCTAGTTAAAACCACCGTCTTTCGATCTGTACTGTAAAATAAGTGAAAAGTGTTATAGTGACGCCGTAAAAATCGAAAGAGAAAGTACCCAAGCAGCACTTGCAACATGTTCTAGAAAAACAACAAAAGTTATATGTTGCATTGCAATGACAACAGAATTGCAAAAAACATGACTGTTGCATGTGTGAAACACAGCTGCTGCACGTTACATCTTAGTTATTTATTTGTGGTGCTTATGTTTTCTGAAACAATCAACTTTGACACATATTATTGATGTTTTTTGCAACGTGTTTGTGACTCTACTGCACAGCTAAAACAATTTTGTTGCAAGCATCATCGCGTAAACTGTAGATAACATTATTATTCAACTTGTCAGCAAATTTGATTCCGGATACACTTATAAAACTTTTACTCAACTTCAGTTTGTAACATAGTAGAAATAAAAACAACCGCCATATTTATTGATAGAATGAATTCTTTCTCGATAAAAGTTGCTGACGAACAGTTAATATGCATAGATTTTTTGATCGGAACCCAAAATTTTCATCATTAATATGCTTCAAATTTTTGATTACTCTTGAAAAAAGCATATTTGAGCACAGTTCTTTGCGTACGATAAATTATTCACAAAATAAGTACAAAATTTATTGAGTTTATATCAACGTTGTTTTAAGGCCCTTTAAAAATATCAAAGTATTTTCAAAAATTACTCGATTCAATTTTGTTGGTTAAACATTTTCACCCACATTAATGATATTGTCTTATTTGAATGTGAACATAATATTTATACTTTGTTTGCATAACAATTTCATGAAACACATAAAGTTTCATTTCATTTCGACAAAGTTGTTTTCAAAGCAATCGCTAGCATTATTGCAACAATCTTTGTTGTTATTATGATTCTTGGTACATCATTCGGAACAAATGAACATGTTGCCTTTAAGCTCCACCTCTTGCGCTTTTTTAATTGCATAACAGTTGAATAACGCTTGCTTCAGTAATATTTTCACAAATTAATGTGTGACATTGGTGTTGTAAAAACAGCTTATCAACATACTGTGTTGCTTGGGTAAACAAAGAAAGTAACTCATTGCAGATATGTCTTTTTGAAAAAAAAAACTCAAGAATTATCATAGTTTTATCACTTGACTTGGCTGTCTGCGTCCCCCGTCAATTTTTTTCTCACTCTCCCTTGTCACTGTTGTTGGTACTCACTATGCTCAGTTTCGGTTGCTCAAGTTCTCTCAACTGAACAATAGGGTGTTTGCAGAGCGCATATGTATTGGTGAGCCGTTGGGCAGGCAAAAATGACAGTTGCATATAATGGGTATATGGAGCGGATAGATTGATTTATTTTAAAAAATTAATTCACAATATTTAGAGCAAATATGAGAAAATGTAATGTATTATAGGAATCACAATTAAACATTCATTGCGTAACATAATGTTTTCTATCATTTGAACCGAATACGCGGACAAAATAAGTAAAGCATTGCCGAATCTATGCTTCCTACCCATGGAAACAACGAGCATTCCAAAAGATTTTTGCAGAAAAAATGGTTTTTATTTCAAATTTGTGAAATATCTTGTGCATCGAGAGTTTATGGATACGAAAAAGCTTCTAGACTTCAAAGGTTTTAAGGCCTATACGACTCAAGGCGGGCGGGGTAAGGGTTTCAGTATAAAGTAAACACTTTGCGATTTTTTTAGAAATTTCAGTGAAGCGAATTAATTAAAACTTGTACATTATAATATTTCATTTCATTAACATGCTGTAATTTTTCTATGCAAAAATATCAACAAGCGAGTCGGAGGTGAAGCTTTTCGTAGAACGTCTTTGAAAAAACACGACTTGCAGTGTTAACTGCCATTCAAAGACTACTGAACCGATTTATTTCAATCTTTGCATATACATTCTATGTAAAAAATACCTACACACTTAATTTAAATTACTGGGTACAGTAAAATTTTACTGGGTTTTTGAACAGCAAACCGTTCGGTAATCAATTCAGTAAAACAATTCGGTTACCGAACTCTCCGCAATCCGTTCTATCCAAACGTCAAAAAATACTGGTCAGTCAGTAGTTTCCTCGATTTGACAGATGATTTGCTGTACCTGTTTTGTAAGTTTTTGACGAGGTTCGGTAATGTTGGTACAATTTTGCCGAACAATCAGTCAGTTTTTTACTGGATAATGTTTATATACCGAAAAAAACAAAAGTGCTGATAAATTCAGTGAAAAATATTGCGGGTTTCAGCAAATTATTCGAAAAATTACTGAAAATCGTAAAAAAATGAAAACTTTATCGTAATTTTTTAAATAATTCGCTGAAAGCTCCGTAAAAATATCACTTTACTGTGGTAGTCGTCAAAAGAAATTACCGAACAACTTTTGGCTGGCTTAGTGTGTAACCCCTACGTTGAGTCTTTTATTTATTTATTTATTTATTAAACAACTTAACCTAACAATTGTGCAAGTAACATCACTGTTCTCCAAGTATGCACTATTGCCTAACTACGTAGATCTTAGCTGAGGGATGAGTAAAATTTAAATGCGTCGATTTTGAAACGAGTTAAGGAGATATTGGATTTAATAGTTGTAGGGAGACTATTCCAAAGATTGATAGCACGTATTCGAAAAGAATTTCTCAGATAGTTTGAATTTATTCTGGATACTACTATATTATTGACGCGAGTTGATCTGCATTTTGTAAAAATAGTGGTCAGATAAGGCGGTCCTTCGTGTAGAATTTTGAACATTGTTGTACAGTGTCTATATTTCAGATAGTTTTGGAAGGTACATCGTAAAATTGACCTGCTGAATTGTGATATATGGTCTTTCTTTGATAGATTATGAACATATCTAGTAGCCGAGTTAAATGCTACCTCCAGTTTTCTAAATAGTGTAGTATTTGGAGTGGAAAAAATAACATCGCAGTATTGAAATAGGGGAACCAGGAGAGTTTGTGCCAGCTTCTTTCGTATGTGAAAAGGAGTAATTTCCCTAAGACTGACGAGAGCTGTAATAAATTTTTCTACATAATGCGTTGATTTGAGGTTTCCAAGTTAAATGAGAGTCGAATATTAGCCCCAAGTTTACAACTTGATCCGTAATCTTCGAGATAATTTTTCAAAAGTTTTGCTCGATTCGCTTCGGTTAAATTTCTAAAAAATCGCAAAAAAAGTGTTTTTTTCATACTCAAACCCTTTACCCGTACTCCCACCCCCTGATACAAGTTTTAAACATGTTGAATTTGGCTTTCCGTCAGCCCCGGTGCTATGGAACCTCATGTATGACGAGGTTCTGAGACTGAAGTTCCCTCCTGGGGTCAAGATCGTCGGCTTTGCCGACGACGTAACCTTAGAGGTCTACGGGGAGTCAATCCCTTAAGTAGAACTAACTGCAGAACACGCGATCAACACGGTGGAGGAATGGATGAGCGCGAGAGGCCTAGAGCTCGCTCAGCATAAGACGGAGGTAGTTATCGTCAACAACCGCAAGTCGGCACAACATGCAGTTATCCATGTGGGAGAAGTCGTGATCACCTCACAGCGGAAGTCTCTCGAAGTTATTATAGACGACAAGCTGACCTTCGGCAGCCACGTCGACTATACATGCAAGAGAGCGTCAACTGCTGTTGCGGCTCTATCGACGATGATGTCCAACAGCTCAAAGGTGTGCTCCAGTAGACGTAGGTTACTGGCAGGCGTTGCCGTATCTATCCTCAGGTACGGCGGCCCGTCCTGGTCAAGAGCACAGAGGGTAACCAGTTACCTACAGAAACTGGAGAGCACCTATCGTGTGATGTGCCTCAGAGTGATCTCTGCCTACCGCACGGTATCACACGATGCATCCTGCGTGATAGCGAGCATGATGCCAGTCGGGCTGGTCATTCGGGAAGATGAGGAGTGCTTCGAGCTACGTGGAAATAGAGGAGCCCGCGAGCGCACCAGGGTGACCTCGGTCGCCAGATGGCAGCGTGAGTGGGATAACTCCTCGAAAGGTAGGTAGACCCACCGGCTGATACCTAACATATTGAGCTGGGTGGGAAGACCCCATGGGGAAGTTCACTTCCATCTGACACAATTCCTGTCAGGCCATGGCTGTTTCCGACAGTACCTCCACAGGTTCGGGCACGCGGAGGTCCCAGCCTGCCCAGGTGTAGACGAAACTGCCGAACACATACTGTTCGTATGTCCTCGTTTCGACGTCGAAAGAAGAGCAATGCTAGACGTCTGTGGCTGGGACACAACCCCTCATACCCTTATTCAGCGGATGTGTCAATCGGTGGAGAAGTGGAACGCAGTCTCGGTTGCTACCACCCAGATTACCTGTAGGCTTCAGGTAATTTGGCGAACCGAGCAACAGACGACGGACACGACTAACTAGTGATTGGTTAGTTGGAGCGAAAAAGGCCGAGCGCAAAAAAGGGAGTGAATGGTCTGTCCATGCTGAGGCAGGTTTGGCGCAGCGACTGGCAACCGCGTAAGGGTTAAACCCAGCCACCCCGAAGCAAGGCAGAAGAGCGCGTGTATAGGCGTATATGTGGACTGCCTCATGCCAAGATGGGAGGGTCGTAGCGTAGTATGTTGGGACTTAGCTATCGATGCCTCGTAGCGTGGCAGAGGAGTGAAAGGGTGAGCATCCAAGTCAGTCTCGCACGGTATGTTAAGGGTGAGTACAAAAGACTTACATGGTATGGTAGAGGCTAGCACAAAAGTAAGCCTAGCAAGGAATGAAAAAGGTGAGCACAAAAGTCAGCCTCGTGTGGAGTGTTAGAGAGTGAATCAAGGTGCGATAGAGAGAGCACCCAAGTAAGCCTCATACAGGACGTATGAACGCGTGAGCGAGAGTGAATGAGTACATCAAGTACAGCCATCCCCCCAGAAGTAATACCGAGAGGTAGTCCCTGGGGGGAACGATGGCGGAGCCCAATGGAGTTTAGTCAGTATTAATGGCAGCGTCACCATTCGAGCCCGACTCGCCCCCAGTACACCCCGTGTGGTAGCTTGGACACCTACTAATAGCACGTGTACAGGGCTAGTACGTAAATGTCTTCTCCATAGTAAAAAAAACACGGACATTTGCCGAGCTCGACGAACTGAATCGAATGGTATATGTCACTGGGCCCTCCGTTAAAAAGTCGGTTTTCAGAGCAATTGCAATACCTTTCTATTGAGAAAGGCAAAAACAAATAAGAACATCCGACCGTGATCAACATGAGAGGAGTACCGATGACGACACAGACGAGCACGAAAACGCGAAAGAAAGCGTACTCAATGACCCCAAGATGCGGCAGACAACGCAGATAATGTTTCATCGCCAAGGAAGAGGATCTCAACGCGCAGTAGCAAGCTGCGTCAACAAGACCCGATGGACAAGCATATTGAGAATTAACTTTTATTTTTATCATATTGTAAATATCAACAAAGACCCACGGCTTAGTTTTGCTAAGGACCATTCATAAATTACGTAACGCAAACATTTTCAAAAATTAATTAAATTTCTCTATATTCCCCTCCCCTATTACGTAACAAAATCTTTTAAAAGCATTTTTTCCTTGGTAAAAACGGAACGACCTAGCTTACTCCCCCTCCCATAAATGTCACAACATATCACATTTTGTTCTAACCAACTGTCCCCTCCCCGTTACAGAATTCACAGCGTCTCTATTGTACGAAGCTCAATGTAAAAATAAATGTGTGCGTGCATCATTATGAAAAATACTATCTTTACTCGAAAGAGATGTTGCTGTAACTGTCTCCAGATTCTTAGAACTCTAAGCACCTTGCGTACACCTTTATTCTTGTTTACGACGAAAGGGAGATTCGTTCAAAAGGGATTTCTATTCCCGTTTACGACAGCAAAATCCAATAGGCTTACTATTCGTTCGAATCGCTTTCGAACGAATCTCTCATTCGTTGTTAACAAGAATAAGGGAAGTGGTCTTCGGTAATAACCAAGAACAATGACTAAACAAGTAAAAATATCTGGTTTGCTGTGTCCAACCCAACATTTTCATTGCAGAACCTTGCCACAAAATTGGAAGCATCAACACGAGGTGGCTCAAGCCGGTGCGGACGCCATCGTAGGTGCGTGTGGTGTCAAATATCGTTGTGGTAGTGCATCATCCTTCCTCAATAACGCCGTGGGAGGTTCGAGCATCGATTACGCACACGACATTGAAAAAATCCCTTTTGCGCTGGTGATGGAAATTGCCAGCAAGGGATTTCATCCGCCAGCAGAAGACATTGCTCGAATATGCCAGGAAAGCTGGATCGGTATACAAGCTATGGTAATGCAGTTGGCAGTCAGTCCGAGGATTTCTTTCACACGTAGTAAAACGGCCATTTAGGTTCCAAGGTATTATTCCATTACATACTTTTGCATCCTGTACTTCAGTGTTGTCAATTATCTTTTGCAGAATTTCTAGTGAAATACCAAAAGGTCTTTTTTAGAGAAAAGAAAAGCGTTTCTCCTGTCAAACGTTTGTGTTCATAAGACAAAATTATATGTAATATAGTAATGTCAAAAAATACATCAATGGGCCTGCGTTCTGGTAAAAGAAATTATCGTTTCCACTAAATACATTTTTATGCTTGAGGCTCATCCAATCGTTTAGTGCTGCTTTAAACTAGGATGTTTTAATGAGGACAGTAGAAAAAAACTGGTTTCTACATCTCGAATCTGAATTAGCTCGTTAATTTAAAAAATTAACTTTTTTCTAACTTTCTGACTACGAGTAGTAAGGTTTGTTTCAGTATTTTGATTCTTAATCACTAAAATGCTAAATCATGTCCTTAAAATTTCTATGTCGCTTCCCTGCAGCTTATTGCGCTGCTGGTGTTCCATACTTCAGCTTCAACCGTTCATAATGCTTCTTGTCCTATAAAGTGGAAATGATAATAAAAATGACTCACTGTAAAGTCAAGTTACAGTTATTACCTCTTCATTAACGGACGGTTTGATGTTCCGTATCGCTGCCTGAAAGTGGACCAGTCCGACTGTGAGTTGTTCTTCCGCTTCGGCTGAGCTGTTGTCTTCACTGCTACACGCAGCTATTGAATCCTTGAGGGTTTGCAAAGACGCCTGTCGTACGAGACCTGCCAAATCGGCACCGGTGTATCCCTCGGTTAATCGTGCGATAGTGCTTAAATCGACATCCTCCGCCAGAGAGGGTTGAGTGCGATTCTTGGTCAAAGCACGCAGGATATCCACCCGATCCACCTCGGCCGGAAGTCCTACATACAGGATCTTATCCAACCGGCCAGGGCGAAGAACGGCTGGATCAACAATGTCCGGTCGATTTGTGGCGGCCATCAGGAACACTCCCTTACGATCTTCGATGCCATCCATTTCGGTGAGCAACTGATTTACGACACGGGTTCCAGCACCGCCCTCGCCGCTGTCCGATCGTTTTGGGCACAAAGAATCGAACTCGTCGAAGAAGATAACACACGGAGCGGAATTGCGGGCACGCTGGAAGCATTGACGAACGGCGCGTTCCGATTCGCCAACGTACTGTGGAAAAATGAATTATTATGTTGACATCAGTTTTAGAAAAGTATTTGCATATAAAATTTATAAATCTTACCATATTCAACAGCTCTGGTCCCTTAACGGAAATAAAATTGATACCAGCTTCGTTAGCCACAGCTTTCGCCAGAAGGGTCTTACCACAACCGGGCGGACCACATAGCAGCACTCCCGAAGGAGTGTTCAGTCCCAACAGCTTCAAACGATGCGGAAATTTAACCGGCGCTAAAATAGCTAGCTTTAATTCCTCACGAATGTCACCCAGAGAACCGATATCATTCCATGTAACATCCGGAACGGTTATGAAGCCTTCTCGTTTGGCCGAGGGTTGAACAGATTTTAGCGACTGAATAAAGTCGTCCCTTTCAATGCATAAGTTATACAGCTCCTCGTCCTGTAGAGGACTAGAATGGTCCAGTAATAAATTTAACAACTTGTCCAGGGTGAGAACGGCATGAGGTAATTGGAAAGGAACATCCACAACTGTCTCTGGTTCCATTTGTTCATCTACGGTTCCTTCAACTTCCTTCGCTTTTTCTGACTCCTCTACAACTACCTCAGCTTTCTCCTCAGCCTCACTGGTTTCAGCAGGAGCTTTTTCGACGATATCGGTGGTCGATTTCGCTTCCTGTGTTTCAACTTTATCCCCGGAAGTGCTACTGTCCGCAACCATCTCGATATCGTCATCGATTTCGACAGGTTTAGCTTCATCAGACTGTTTTTCTGCTTCCTTTGTTATTGGATCTTCTGTGGTAGCTTCCTTAGCCTCACTATCGTCCATTTTTTCCACCTCAGCAGGTTTAGCTTCAGCAGAATCAGCCGGTGTTTCCTCTACCTTTTTGTCGTCAGCTTCCTTTTCAGCAACAGCCATTTCCGCTTCTTTTGCCTCGTCATTCTTTTTCGATTCCTCTGTCACTTTATTCGGTTCTTCGGAGGATTTTTCCGCATCAACCTTTTCAACTTCGACTTCAGAATCTTTCATTACAACTTCGGATTCCTTCTTTTCCGCTTCTTTCGCTTCCGGTGCTTCATCTTTATCATCATCTAAGTTGACCACCTCTTCGATGTCATCTTCCAAGGCAACGACGTCATCTGTCGAAACATCGCCATTCAAATTACCCTGTGTAACTGTTGCCGGTCGAGGTATATCTTCAACTTCCATAATGGCGACATCATCATCATCCTCATCCTTTCTCGATAGCACTTCCGCTTGCTTCTTACGCCGGTAAGCTTCTATTTCAGCTTGTCTTCTAGCTTCGGCAATCATCTCCTGCTGTTCGTGTTCTGTGAGCATTCTGAAAATTAAATCGAATATAGCGGCTTTCGGAAATAGGTTATTTTTAACCTACCTTTTGATAGCAGTAGTAGCTGCCCTGGTGGCCAAAGCCAACAGATCTGCTCCAACATATCCCGGCGTTAGTTTAGCTAGCTCATCATAGTCAATCGTTTGCTGAATCTTAAGGTTCCGGCAAATAATCTTCAGAATTTGCGCTCTGGCTTCACGGTCCGGAATTCCAAGTGAAATTTCTTGATCAAAGCGACCGACACGTCTCAATGCCGGATCTAGCGCATCAGGGCGATTGGTGGCACCAATTACCAACACTCCATCACCTCCTTCCATCCTGGACAAGCCATCCAAACTGCTCAGCAGTTGGGCAACGATGCGTCGTTCCATGTCCTTCTGGGCGTTTATGCGATTTGCGGAAATAGCATCGATTTCATCAATGAATAACACACAGGGCGAGAGAACAGCTGCCTGCTCAAAAACTTCTCGTATGCGTTCCTCTGATTCGCCTGAAACTCCGGCGACAAGTTCTGTGGCAGGTATTTCAATCAAGCCTATTTTCAGTTGCTGAAAGGTGGATTAATGTTAGTATAGTTTACTAATAATAGTTGGGTGTACTTACCCCCGCGATTGCTTGGGCCAACAGAGTCTTGCCCGATCCAGGCGGTCCATGTAGCAAAAATCCACGCGGGGGTGGCAATCCAATATGACGGTAAACTTCGGGATGTTTAACGTGTAACAGAAGCTCACACAACTCCCGCAGAATCCGATCCATTCCACCAATATCGTCAAAGTTTGTTTCGATGAAACGAGCGCAAACTTCTTTTTTGAACCGTTTGGAGCGAGCATGACTTGGTCCCGATTCCTGTCTGGGTGCAACAGACTTCCCGTTTTGCGACACGGGTCGCGGTTGAGCATGTACCACCGGTTGCAAGTGTTGGAGCAACGGATTAGAACTGTTGCTGATTTCGGAATTCTGAGCTAAGTTACCCTGTTCCAATCGGCGGCGCTTGGCTTGTTGCAACAATATCGGTTCAGACGCTTTACGAGGACCGTTGGTGCTTCCGTTGCTGGAATCAACAGCTTCATCTCCGGATCTTGGTTTCTCAGCCCGGGTCACTTTTGTAACGGTAATATGCTTGTTGGACGCGATTTGAGCTGCAATTTAAGCACAATTAATCAAATCTTGAATAAATTTCCATATGCTAAAACTCACTTTCAATCAACTTCATCCTATCGCTCGTGGTTGAGACGGCTTTCTCCTTATCCCGCGAGTTTCCACCTTCATCGTCCTCATCACTACTGATATCAATTGCCTCACCATCGTTACCACCTCCAGCAGCTCCGGTTCCACTTGAAGCCTTATTCTTGTTGTTCATGTACATATTGGTTAGCGTATCATTCATATGGTTAGCGTTGTTGCCTGCGCCATCCTCCATCACCTCAAGGTCCGAGTTTCCGTCTTCTTCATTTTCGCTGGACGGGTTACTGTCCAATCCATAGCTGTGCAGCACCGTTTTGTACGCTTGTTCCACCAACATCCGGAATGGAACGGCCTTCCGTCTAGTATATTCACGATAGCGATCCTGTAGTTCACGGGCCATCACTCCTACATCCACATACGTCTGATGGACATTTTCCTCTAGGTACTACGGACATAAAAAACAGCAAAAGTGTGTTTGCAAGTGAAAAAAATAGTTTCGGTAACATTATTCCGCGGAATGGACTCAAAACAAGGAACCATATTGATTGACAAGGAGGGAAGCCAAAAAATGAATGTAAGGCTCCTAACCTCAAAACAACAACAGACTCCATTTTGGTTCCATCAGCACATGAAAAAAGCCCTCTCCGAATCGACTGATTACAAACCTGCTTTACGCGTGGAATAATCATCGGATCGTACAATCCTCCACCGGCCGACTTTTTCTGCAGCATTTTCGGGCACTTCGATACTTGTTCTTATAACACTGGAAATGACGAAAATGCTTCCCACGACACAGCGTCTATTCTGCTGAAGTGAAATCCTTGGGATAAAATTTGACACTTTCGTGTTGACTGCCTGTGTGCAAATTTGATGCTTTTTGCACTAACACAGCCACGGACACTCTTTTATTTCGATTTGCTTACCGGCTGTCAAAAGCGTGTGGAACTCAAAATCCCACACTCACACACTAAATCACGAATTGAAGCATCAAATCGAATTTTTCCGAATGACGTGAAATTTTGTTTCTGATCTAGTTATTAGATTTCAATACAAAAAACCGAAAAATTAAGGCTGACAAGCAGTCTTGTTCTGTAAACAGTAGATTCAGTACCAAAACGTCGAAATAATCGTAAGTAATACACTTTTTCCCGGATTTTATCCGCGCCGACGTACCGAACACTCACTATGTACTTGTAACAATATGTGACGTTATTTTTTTCGGAGCACAGCGTTGTCAGATAGTATTAAATAAGGAATCAAAATGAAAGATGCAAGAACAGAACATATGTATGTATTGTAAAATCCAGTTTAAAATTTGAGAATGTAAAAATCGGATATAAACTTCAAGCGTAAAAAACGGGCTGGATGCGAGGGTTTAAAAAAATCCTTAGTAAAGAAACCTGAAAAGGACTATCGCTAGTTTCCTTTAACCGAAGTAATCGTGAATGTAACGATGAACGGTTTTCCCTGCGTATGGAAAATTCTTAACTGGTTTTTATACTGAAGATTCATCCTTGTCAAATCTTTCGGGTGAGAAATTTTCAAGCGATTTTTATTAAGAAATAGAAACACTAATTTCCGGGACTGGTTGAGGCACTTGAACCAGAATCTTGATAATAGCAATCAATTGCTTAGAAAAGATTCGTGTTCCTTTTTAAAATATACAATATAACATCGTAACTTCCATGAACAATATTGGAAAATCTCTTAATATGCTAAATCAGTCTATCGGAATTCAAATTTGAATTTTATTAATAATAGTTTAACTTGGAAACTTCGACATATCTGGCAGCGCTGTTGTAGAACAACTGCGTGTAAATGGTATGGGTACCTGCTCCGAAATTAAACAACCCTGATTTGCACTCATCGATATTTAGATCAGAGCCGCAGTCAAGTAAACCAGACAGATACAGCCAGCGATGCCAGATTTACAGACATGTCAGCATTTTACAGACTTTTGATAGTCTACTACCCGACCAGTAGAAAATAACTGGCCAATAATCCGAGCATACTACTTTCTGGTATCATACCAAAACCTGTTATTAATTGATTATTAATTCCTCATTTAATACTACATTTTTCAATACCTGCTATTGCTAGGTATTACCTCAATGAGGTATAATACTTTATTTTGGTATTATTGATGTATTCCAGTAATTTTTACAAATACCAAATCAATACCTTAGTGAATACCTCAATACAGTGAATTTTGTTATTGGACGGTTGAAAAGGTTTTGTTATTATTGAGGTATTGTCATAACTCGTCTCATGTCCGAGCTTTTCCGAAGGAGACGCGACGATTATTTTTCGTCGCAGCAAGATTCGTAGCGCTATTCGGCGCACGATTCGTCGCAATGTATTTCTTACGGGATGAATGACACTTTAATAAAAGGTGGTACAATTTAGTGTAAAAACCTTACTGTAAATAAAACATACGAAAACCTGAAACTTTAGAAGAACAGTTTTCAGTAAGTTTTATTGTCAAATTCAGTTAAAGTAAATAATTAGCACACATTAAACTTGGGTAATACATATTTTTCGACGTTTTTGAGCATTTATTATCAAATGCGCCAATTCAATTCGTCGCATCAAAATGATTGAATGGCTCGTTTTCAATGAAACGTACAATATCAACTAGTTATTCCTAGTACATGTCTCAGTTATTATTTCAGGTATTTTACCTCTTATGCAAGGCTCCTCAATACCTTATTGTGGTGCTCAAGTAGTGGGTGCAGTATACCCGAATTTAGTATTCTGAAGTTATTTTCTTCTGCTCGGGTATACAGACGTAGCCAGACATCTACAGACTTTTAAAAGAGTAATAGTGCTTAGAAAAATTACACTAGAATAACTGTATTCAAATACGAGTGATTCCTTCACAATCATTTCCAATCTACACCTACGTCTACAGACTTTCACAGACATTTTAATTATTCTTTTACAGATATTTCACAAAAACATGTGGCATCGCTGGATACAGCGCTTCGAAGCGCACCTCGTCTACCAAGAGCAGTGCTAACTTTGATTATCGAAATGTTATTTTCCAAAAAATGACTTTTCCGTGATTACGATTGTCGAAAAACTAATTAATTGTTACATCCCAATAAAAACAACGTAAAAGAATCAGATATGTTGAAAAACATACAATGAAAATACAACCAAATTTGTTGTCACTACAATCAATTTCTTTGTGAAAACGATGTTTCCATCGAAAAAGGGGGTCGTTAAAGGATGCAACAATGAAAAAATCGATTTACAAAAATTTATGATGTCATTCTGTTTTAGATTTTGGAAGTCAAAACGTTGTTTTACATTGTTTTCACAACTTTACTTGTTTCGGCGGATTTACTGTTAAATTTGATTCCTAGAACAATTGCGATATAAAAATATTCTTTTTTTGCTTCCATTTATTTTAACCACTGACTAACAGACAACACTCGAAAACAATGCTCCGTCCGCTTTAACGGTCATTTTAAATCTATTTGTAGTAGGGACTGTGGCCACATTTGCAATTATGGCGCTACTAGCATATGAACAATCATATGAGGGATAGACCACCAGTGAAGAATTACGAGGGTCTGCCCCAAAGGGAAAAAGAGCGTGTCCGGATAAGAATAAGAATAGTGGCAGATTTGACAAACGCAAAACAGATTCAATATAATCTGCATAAGGTGTATGCATGTATGTACAATAATATTTTTGGTGGCAAACGCTTTGAGAGGCTGAAAGCTTTAGTTTCTATATTCAAAACATTGTTTTAATTAATTTCGTTTTTATCAACCTCTTTTTTGCGAAGTGAATCAGTATTTACGCAATGTCGATCTTGCCAATCGTAAAACCAAAGCTCTTGCTTTACGTATGCCTATACCTTATCTGGTACCATCTTGGGTTTTCACGTCATTTGCAGTTTGACAAGACCATAATTTGATGTTGGAACGGTCTATCCCTGAGAATGATTATAGGAAGGGCAATCCCTCGAAAAATTATTCCCAAGCCTGAGGGGTAACCCACCAGCAAATGAGTAGTTTGGATCGTGAAAAAAAGGTGGAGCTAGTGTTCTGGGAAAATTGCCGAGTCGATATTTTTTAGGGAATTCCCTCATGGTGTTCTGTCTGTTAGTTTGTGTTTTTACTACATGGTTGAATCAGTCTTTATATGCTTTTACTATAGTCACATTGCAGAGTTAAACACATTTTTTTAAATAACTGGTAACAAGAAAAATGTCACCAACGTTAAAACACGTTTTAATTCCTCAACGTTTAAATCGATTTCTTCATGTCAAAATCACATTGCATATGGAAACTCGCAGCCTTTTATTCAAGTTCCGAAACGCCACGTGAACCCTTGTCCGGAAACAAAACAAAATCTTGTCAGCTGAAAAATTCATGAAATATAAAGTAAACACACAAATCTTTTAGCAGTCTTGGCAATATTGAATTGTATTTCTACTTACTTTATACAGCTTGTCATGTTCCGTGAAAAAATCTCCAGTGCCGACAAGAGTTTTGTTAGCATTGTGGCAAGATATGTCATGTGTTCTTTAGATAATTCAAAAAAGACATTCTGTTTTTTTACATCGGGTTTCTCCGGGTTTCCTAGATGTAGAGAATAAAGGATCAATTTTTTCTCTGTTTGCCCTGGAATACTTCCAGTTTCTTCTGGTACTGGAACTAACATTATATGCCTGGATAGCGCATAAAAATTTAGAATGTTTCAGAATGAACTTTTGTTACATTTGATGGGGTTCAAGTCAAGTCAACAGAATTGGCATTCATTACGGGCCTTTATCATATTTTCGAATAAGCACTTATTGGCCACGTTAAAACATAGTAGGTAAACCGCATTGGTTACATTTGTTAGGCGAATTTTACTACCATATTCAAGAATTTTTTACCCAATGAGTTTGGACCGCGAATTTAAAGAAAAACCGTTGAGAGAATAAAAATATGCAGTGACAAATGATGTAAAATTTTTCAATAAATCGAAATGCAAGGTAAGGCGATTGAAATTATATAATTAACGCACGCATTACATTTTTCTTTTACTGCTCTAGGTACGTGCACGTAGAGAATTGGATTTCCGCTAGATTTTATGGAAACGCTAGGAAGAAAGACAGGAATATAGATAGAATGGAGCAAGACCACTTTAATACTTATTGACTTCCTGCACGGAAAGCCTCAGTTGGGTAAAAATAATTCAATATTTGATGCTTTTCCGGTAGTGTGCACATAACACCTTTCCCTATCACTTTGGGCTGATTTATTTATTCGTGTAGATGTTCATTCGTGAACTCTTTGAAAATGACAGTTGATCGATGTAATCCTAAGCTGCAAATTGCAACCATTTTACTGGCTTTCAACTAATAGCAGAAAATTTCGGAAGGAGGTAGGTTTTGATTCCAAAAGAAATTCGGCCATTTATTAGTTGTTTGAATTCAAACATGCTGGTGCTCATCACTAAAATATTCAGGAACGCTATTGCTTAACGAAGCTATTGCTTCATTTAATTTGCGCAGTTTTTAAAGCCTTGAATTTATTTTGTATTGTGTCAATTACGGTATCACAAAATTAGAAAACAATTAGAATAAGCGAATGTTTATAGATTTCATTCTTTTCATTCCCTACATTCGCGGTCTATTCGGCTTTCTATGATGAATCATGGTGCTAATTAGTAAAATTTGAGATGTATGAGTGATTGTGGTTTTATTGTCAATTATACAGTGCATTTAGTATTCGCATTCAAATTTAACTTCAGCTCTCAATTGTACTTTGGTGTAGCTCTTCGTGAAAGAACTATTAGCTCAATATTGCTAATATTGATTTATAGCGTATCCTGGTTTTTCTTGTCTGATACGGACCAAATATTTATTTACTCTGTAGCTAAAAATGGCGGAAGTGCCATACCAAAACATGGGGAATTCCAGCGAAGCGGATAAAAAATTCACCGCCCAACTCGATCCAGAGAGCCAGGTTGAAATTCGTGGAATGGCTTTCTCCGAGGAATCTATCAGAAAAGCTTTCATAAGAAAGGTGTACCTAATTCTGACTGTAAGTATATCGTTGCTTTCCCCAGTCATATATTGCAACTTGTCAATTATGTTTCAGGTACAACTAGCAATCACGATGGCCTTCATATCGTTGTTCGTGTACAGCGAACCGACCAAGCTGTGGACCATCAATAATCCGTGGATTGCTGTAACTTCTTTCATCACTATGTTCGCGGTGCTCATTGTTATGGCATGTTGTGGCGAAATGCGACGTAAAACCCCCCATAATTTCATCTTTTTGGGATTATTTACTATTGCTCAGGGGCTTATGCTCGGTATATTCACCATTAGATACGATGCTCAGGAGGTAACATCGAGCTAAAATTGTTTCTCAATGAATGCCCTATTTAAAAACGTTCTTTTTTAGGTTCTCACAGCGGTCGGCATTACTTGTGCCATCTGTTTCGGACTGACTCTATTTTCGCTGCAAACTAAATGGGATTTTACAATGATGGGAGGATTTTTGTTTGTCGGATTACTAGTTGTGTTTATGTTTGGAATCATAGTTGCATTTTTCCCGGGAAGTGTTGCTAGTTCTGTTTATTCGGCTTGCGGTGCATTGCTGTTTTCGTTGTATCTAATCTACGATACACAGATTATGATGGGTGGCAATCACAAATATTCAATCAGCCCAGAGGAATACATTTTTGCTGCATTGAATCTGTACTTGGATATTATCAACATATTCATGTTTATATTAAGAAGATAAATATACCTAAGGTACTTTTTTAATTTCGTTTAGTTCTTGATCGTGTTGACTGGAAGCAATCACAGTCACGTTTGAGTTTCTTTCCACAGTGTAGTGCTACCATTTGTAAAAGGTATTAAATGAAATTGGTCAGCCAACTCATTTTTGTTAAACGGTGATAATTGTCTTAATTCTTAACAGAAAATAAAATAATAGATATATGAGTCCGATTATATGTTATTTTCTAGGGAACTCTAAGAGAAGCTTCCGTTCCTGAATAAATGGGACGAATGAAACTAATTTAAAGTCACATAAATAAAAATAAGTGAGACATACCTTAACATTACCTTGCTTGCATCTTCGAATCTCCATGTTAGAATGAAATTCTTACAAAGCTCTATCAAACTGCATTAAAGGTTTTCAAAAATTGAGAAATTGTATTACGTGTTACCAATCGTCGTTTAGATTTTACAAGACATCAATAAATCATTCTTATGTTTTCGACAAACGAAAGCGTATAACAATTAAGCAAGTGACATCATAATTAAACATCTACTCGACCAATCGTTTTGAAGTTTTTTACAATTTTCTGTCACGTAATTCTACTGGTAACAATGGGATCATTACATAAAATTTTTATTTTTACAATACCATGTCAGCCAAAATATTTTACCGAAAATCAGATGTTCGGTTCCAAAGTTATACTAAAAATTCAAAATGGAAAAAAGAAATTTTTGATAATATTGTTATGTTATTATACGGAAATAAAATGACTATTTTAAAGCCCTCTGCATCGCTGAAGCAACTTTTTGAAAAATTTCTTTCTTACCGAATAAAATGCAATAAACTTCCTTTAACCCTTAAATACGCAATGTTGTTTTAGACCAGAGCTGATAATTTTCAGGAAATTCGAAAAAAAATGGTTTGCGCCTTTAAGGGTTAAACAACTTCAAGTCACACAGGTAATTTCGGATCATCAAAAATACATTTCAGAACATATACGAACCATTTCTGGCTGCGGCAACAAATTTTCGCAAACCACACAAAAATTATTCAATCTTATTGTTTGGAATGTTCTGTATGTAGCTTAGAAACCATTTTTAGCAAAACAATTTTTTTATTTGAAATATCAAAACAATATGGCAACCACGGTCTCATTTGACAGGCCTCCTCCGTACTGTCACTTCTTCCATATACTGTTTTTATTTCTCGACAAACATATGATTACGGCCTAAAAGCCAACTGTCAAAATCCACTTTGAATGGAAATACCAGACAAACCATTACTAGTCGAACACAGCTCACAAAAGTTTATGAAGGAGAAAACTTTTCTCTTTCATTTACTACCAACATCTGTGATTGGCGTGTAACGGTTTGTCCGGAATTTCCATTCAAAGTGGATTTTGACAGTTGGCTTTTAGGCCGTAATCATATGTTTGTCGAGATTTCCCCTTTGTCACATTATATACAAACACTTTCAAATTTCAAACGTCTTCCTAATGACGTCCATTTCTAGTGTCGCTTGAATTGTGCACACCGTTGCACCGTATCTACTCAGTATTAATTAGTGCCTATACTTAAAGTGCTGTTTAATCCTCACAATTCCAGTAATGCACAATACATTGCATCAAGTGTACCAGCTATTGCCATGGCAAAGGTCAGCTCTTTTGTGTTTTTCGATTTGGAGACAACCGGTTTACCTGGACTGCAGACGCCAAAAATAACGGAGATCTCACTGATAGCATGTTCCAAGCAACACATTCTTGATACGAAGCATGGCGACCTTCCGAGAGTTCTTCATAAGCAGACCTTGTGCCTAAATCCACGGCGGATGATTCATCCAAAAGCATCGGAAACTACAGGTATCGACTTGATCCAGTTGAACTAGTGAGAAAAAAATCACTTTCCATCTACTTTTAGGACTTTATAATGACTTATTGGAGCATGAACATAAATTCAACAGCAAAACAGGTAAATATCGATAGTTAACTTGGGTAGTTCGGTGCAAGAATGACTACTGCAGAAATCTCATGAAAGTCATGATTATGGGTCAGTCGTATATTTTGCTTTTATGCCTTAATATTCGCAGTAATTTCCAGCAGATGTATACACATGCATACAGTTAATTTATTCTGCCAAATTTACACAAAACGTTTGCCGAGATCTAAATAAAAGTTTTCTTGAAATTCGGAAAATATGGCGCCTTATATCAGTAAATAAGTGTCACTTTTCTGATGTATCAGGGGCCCTATTCTCACAGTCAAGTCGCCTAGTGACTAGAGGCACATATTCTTCTAGTCACTATGTGACGTGACTGTGAGAATAGGGCCCCAGTTTCAAAATTTGCTGACTATTCGGTTATGTGAACATTACAAAACTAGAGCGTGCGTACAAAGTGATGCTGTCAGCTCTGTTAGGTGTAATGCTCCCATTCTTAATGATAGTAGCAAAAATATTCGACAAATAATTTCGTTAGAATTTGAAAATTAACGGGATGACCTATACAATACAATGCAAAAAAGTATGCAACTAACAAATATTTTTCACCAATTTTGTTTTTCCGTTATTTGTTTCAGTTTAAGCGTTCTTGTATTGCCTACTTTTTCATGATGATGTAATCTAATCCAGTTCTGAATACGTGAAAACATAACATTACGCATCTCTTACATTCTTTATCTTCTGTATTGGCTTATCATTTGATATTGATAGCCTTCTCAGAAGTATTTTCGTTATCGAATAATCAAATAAATTTCCACTCACAGCACAACTGATAGTACTATTTCTGGAACGCCTGCAAAGCCCAACGTGTTTAGTAGCGCACAATGGAAACCGGTTTGACTTTATCATACTAAAAAAGGAACTGGAAGCTCTAGATGCCAAACTACCCGATGACGTTTATTGCGTCGATTCATTACCGCTGTTTCGACATCTGGCACAGGTCAAAAAACAAAGCGAAAGGGCAGCGAATGAAAATGCGAAAAATAAACTGGCTGACCTAGAATTGACGGCCCTCGCCGCAATGGAGGAACTGCAAGGATCCCAAAGCATGCTGACACAAAAGCAAACGCAGAATGAAGTCACTCCACAGAAGAACAAGTTGCAGATAAATTTTAAAAAAGCTTTACGGTCTTATCTTGATGTAACTCCAAGCCAAGAGCCACAGAGTGAGGAACAATCAGTGCCCGCAAGACCACCTCGCTCGAAACGTCAACTCTTTCCCGATGCCGAAGGAACCTCCAGTTCAACACAGTCATGCAGGTCGCAAACGTTTAAGCAAACAGACTTTAAAAGGTTTCGCCTATGTGATGTGTATGAGCGGTCCTTTGGGGAGCCTCCAAAGTGCTCACATTATGCCGAAAGCGACGTGGAAACCTTACTTAAATGTGCAATTGCCGACAAGGAAGGTTTTGTGGCATACGCAGAAGATCAATGTGTGAAATTTAACCTGTTTGCCGGAACATTTTGACTGTCTATTTTATTTGGCTATATTTTTTAAACATTGTTATATTATAGGTGCATGTGATTATATTGTTTATGAATCATTCATCCACTGATTGTGTTCCTTTTTCAGTAATATAATTCCTTGCTTATTTGGAATACAGTCGTGATTCGTTGGTTGGGTCATAGCCTTCGTCCAACTAATGAATTTTATTCGCTAATTTAACCGCATGATATATGTTAGAAACTCTCCAAAAGAGACATTAGTAGTGTAAATGCATCTGTTCACATCTCAAATTATTGACAGATTCATTGTCAAAGTAAATTTGCCATGAGCTTTTGGCATTCAGACAGATGCTTTTTAGTTCGACAATGGTCCAAATAGCGGAGATCCAACTAAAAAGCGGTCCAACTAAAAAGGACCCAACCAGCGAATCACGAGTGTAGTGAAGAAAGACGATCGCATAAATAAATCGTATTTACTGAGTAAAAAGTGTGAATGCCAGTTTACGTCTGTTGTTCATGTTTGTTCTTCTATCCCTTAGGGTGATGAGCCATTTGAAGCCGTTGGTTAGAGCAATGTCTGCCATCTTTGTTCAACGCATTGAGTCAAATGGTAGCGCAACAATAGGGGCACTCGATTAGAGTGTTCATTGTACTCAAACACGAGAATTTTACTGTTTTCAACACATTTGTGTTATTATATTGGTTCTTAACAACGAAGCAAAGCGGTTGATGCCAATTTTTACGCGTTCCATTAATTGTAAGGCAAGAAATTACCGAATTAGTGAGACACCTTGCTTAGTATGGTGAAAATAGGCTCATCACCCTACATTTAGTTTTGTAGTCTTCATCACTTCGATCTACAAATCTTTATTCTTCTGATTCTTGGGAGCCAGGAAGATTTCTAAAAATGGCATCCATTGCACGCTCGACATATACCCCAACGACGTTGTATACCCTGTGTAATCTATAGTGAAATCTAAAAAATCAAAACACGGTTTCTTAATTTTCTAGCTTAATTGAAATCGAAAAATTAATTTCGGCATGGACAACCTCAAGAATGTATGATACATCTTAGTTCGGTATCTGGATTGACACAATCCACAATAAATACATGTTTCTGATTTTTCGTATCCGAAATGCCCAAGCTATACAAAATTGCGGTTATTATAAGGGAAAACAGTCTTTCAATCCCGTAATTTCGAGTAAAATACATACAATACAATAATACTAAGTTAGTTCGGATCTGAGACGAGACGTGCAGATAGCAAAAAATCCAACGTCAAATGCAGTCAGGGGGTACTGTCAATGCATCCAGCCCATTTAAACTATGTGAGGCAAAACGCGACGATAGAATGACGAACGATAGAATGAACAGAAAAAAGAATACATCTATCGGCAAGTCCCGTCCCAGGTTCGGATACGGGTGGTCTCTTACAAAAGCCTTGGGTTAATTTATTTTCACGTGAAATGTATCCGAAACTCATATTTTTGACTAATTCCAATATTTTATTTCTAGTAGAACTTCTAATATTCTTTTAGTCAACATTTTTTCTCCATTTTGAAAGCTGAACTACTCCTGTCTAGAGTTGCCACCCCTCCGGGTTTGACCCGGAGACTCCGGCTGTTGGGGGCGATCTTCGGATTTTACATAAATTTCTCCGGGTCTGATAAGACGACGAATAAATTTAACTTTTATTGCACTGAATTTGTTTGTTTTAATCGAGCTTTGCCAGTAGTAGTGTTGGGTGTTTATGCAGCAGTCCTAAACAGTTGTTTGCGGAGAAGTGCTTTGTTTCTTCGTTGGAACCGCTCTGGCGACTGTGATGACTAATGCCGGATGCCGAAAGACGATGCCGCTTTCCTGCTTCCTTGTAGAATGATACTTCCAATGTTAGCGGTTGAAGAGGGCAATGTTTCGGCTTGTCCTCCACAGCGAGAGTGGGTGGTGCTTTTGGATTATTTGTGGTTAGTAGGGGAAGTGACCAAATCTATCTAAATGGATTCACAGCTTAATGAGAACAATTCGAAACAGTGGAACGCCAAACAAAGCTCTCCACGGTGAATGTGAGTCAATTTTGGTAATTGATACCCCTACGAGTTACAAAAGAAATGAAAGAGCTAATACTTATCCTATTTCAACTCTAATAGATTTTGTTAAATGTAAGGCTATTTGTTGTAGGGTTTTGACGTCTTACACGTAACGTAAAATACATCCCACGCAACGCAAAATTCATTATGAATTTCTTTTTGATGGAAAGACATGCATTTACTTTCACTGGTTTTTCAAAATGCATCACAAGCGACCTGCCCCTCGATCCCAGTCAATCAATTTTCCGGGTGGAAGCCTCACCGGAGGTGGCAACCATACTCCTGCCTCGTTAGTATTGCAGAAATTGTGAAAATTTGTGTTCCCTTGATAGAGCGGTTGCCGAAAATATGTTTGAAAATATCAGAACCTTTAAATAAAATAAAAAGGAAACAACAAAGTAGCAAGTCTGACAGAAAAAGTTTTTTTTTGTAATTTTAGTCTCCAGCTGTTAGCAAAAGCAAGCTTTTTGATTTCTAGACACAACGAAAACGGTTTTGTAAAGGTAAAACCAATGTGTTAAACATTCTCGTAATACTAGAAAAATAATTTAGTATGCTTCATATGATAGACCTGTTTTAATTCACCTTTTTGGCTCCACTGTACCTCTCATATTCAAGTATTTTGGGATTCTGTGATTGGATATATTCCGTGTAAATTTTAATTTTTTTGCCATTCTAATTGACGGTTTGCTGTATTGTTGACTTAAAAATTTATTTTTTTCTATTTGTTCTGTTTGAACAACATTTTCAAATTTTGGAATTTTCAATCATCAAGTCGGTCAAGCAAACTGTTAAAAAACTATCTTTTCAGATGAAGCTCATTTTTAGTGCGCAGGTTATTAAAAAAATATCTTTTCACACTGATGAGCAGCCAAAGGGGATCCTAGAGACTCCATTTCATACTTATAAAGTCACTTTGTGATGCGGCTTGCTTACGAATGGCATCCTGGGCCAATGCTGAAGCCAACGTCAACATCACTTGCGAGCAATATCGAGGCATGATTGAAAACTGCTTGTTTCTAAGGTACACAAGATTTGGAAGACCTTTAGTCTAAATAAGATGCGGCAACACGTCATATGGCCGGAACGACCATCGATTTAGTAAAGATGCTGTTCGATAGACGAATCTTATCGAAAAACTATAATGTAGATTGACCGTCTCGTTCTTGCAATTTGACGTCCCTGGATTTTTTCATGGAGCTACTTTTACTCTCTCGTCTACACCGATCGATAAGAAACTAATGAGCCAGAAGCAAATGTTGAATGCATTATCCAGCAAATTTCTTCAGTTAATGTCAAAAAAAGACAGACCGCAATGAGATTTTTAAATACCCATGTTAAACTCCCATGAGAGTAGTCGGTGCAACAATTGAGCGATTAATCGGTTGCATAGTCGGCCGATTGTGCCGCTGCGAGCCGATTTTGGTGCTGGGAAAATCGGGAAGATATTTGGCTGTGCACGCTGACGAAGCCAACTGATAAATCGATATAATACTTTTAGTATGATTCATGTGTACCAACATTGCTATTAAACTTGTGAACATGGCTCACTGAAAAAGTAATTTTGTGTCGATTTAGTTCACTATGCTAACTTCGATTTCATTAATTCTCATCAGCTTAACCAGAACTCTTTTTCTTAAGGGACATTACGCAGATCTAGGAGTAAATCCGATGCTAGCTTAGTCTTGTAACTAAGTTGATGTTGGATTCTGATGAAATGAAGTTGAAGCGCAAGTTCCATAACTAATAAATTTAGTTTAGTTTATTTCGAATTAGGAATTCGATTTAGGAACGAATTAAGCGAACTTGTGCATGCATACGGTAGAGTTTGTACATGGTCGCAGATAGGTGAATGTAAATCGCACCAGTTTGCAATCCGTCGGCGAATCTATCAAGAACAGGTTTTTTCATCGTGATCACCTCTTAAATAAAAAAGGTTGCGGGGAAAAAGCTATAACTCCACCAATTATCAATCAAAGTCTGAGAAGACTGAGTACAAAAATATGCAGAACTTGCATATTTGTTATTTTCGTCTTTTTTGATTTGCTGTGATTTTTATGCGTTTTCTAGAACATACTTCTACATCGCAGATTCGTTAGTTGGGCCACGACCTAGCCCCAAATAACGAACATACTATTCGCTATTTGAGATGTTTGACAGATGTCAAAAACTGTCAAAAGAGAATGGTAGGAGTGTAGAATGCAAGCGCTCGCATTTTTACCTATTGTCTGCTTAATTGTCAAAGATAATTTGATATAAGATTTTGACATCCAGTTGCCTTTTAGTTGGGGCACGGCCTAGGGGCAGATCACTCTAGGAATGTATAAAAAAATTGCATCAACTTAGAAAAAATGCATTTAATTTCCATTTTTGCATCAACTTTGCACTCCTTCGCAGAAAAGATTACTTAACAATCGTCCTACGCTGATCCACTTTGTTCGATGTTTTGTTGGATGTAGGGCTGTTTTTTTTAGGGTTTTGACGTCTTACACGCAACGCAAAATACATTGCACGCAACGCAAAATGCATTACGTATTTCTGTTTTGATGGATACAAATGCATTTAATTTCGCTGATTTTTAAAAATGCATCACAAGTGATCTGCCCCTAGGGCAGGCTTGTTATTTGCTCACACAATGAGCCACAAAGAGCGAAATACACCGATTGAAAATAGAGCAGCACAAAAACACTGCGATGTGCAGAACGACCGCACAAAGAGACACTTGAAAACGAAAAAGAGTAAGATCTGTGCACCAAGAGCTGCACAATTTCGTTCAAAGAGTCACCTTGAAGAGCCACTTTTTTGTGCCTCCCCTCACTGGAAAGCAGGTAAGAAGGTGAATCAAACTACAATTCAGATAAAGTTTGACTGGAAGAACGTTTTAAAAATGTTTTTTGGTTGCATTCTCTACTTACGTGCGCGTGGGACCAAGATACACACTAAAGAGCTTCTTTATTTCTACTCTTTGTGGCGTGCAGCCATGAAGTAGAATACACGTGTGGGAGCAACACGCATCGGAGTGAAGAGGTTTATTGTGAAAGAGAAGAGCGGTGGTTCGCATGAAAAGTGCAAAGAGCGTTTGTTTTTTTCTCCTTATTTGCTCTGAGTTGCATAACATCCCTGCCCTAGGGCACGACTAACTAACGAATACCCCATCTAACGAGCCCTAACTAACGAATTTGCGCTGTAGTAAGCATTCGATGAGTGGATAGACCGAATGCGCACAATGCATAAAATCGAAAAATATGCTGTCGATGACTAAATAAAGTTTTCCGTAGTGTTGGTAAATCGATTGCCTTGTATTCACACGCAAACGAAAAACTACCTAAAATTGAGTTCTTTTGACTCAATCTTGGGGTATCGTGAAGGAAGGTAAAATTAGGTAAACCGTGTCGAAGTGGTTTCCATTTAACCACGGCAAAAATTACAACTCATTGATAGGTTTTTCATACTCAAAATTGAGTTGAATTCACCTAATTTTGAGTATACCCCAAACAATCAAAAGTACCTTCCTCCGTGAAAGACCTCAACTGAGGCGAATCCTCCGTTTTGTTTTTAATAATACTAATTAGTGCGAAAGCGACGCACAACTCAAAAGTAAGTTGAAAGAACTTATTCAGTAGGTTGTTTTATTTATCCGTGCAGCTCACCTGCGTGCGGTTTCCGACCCCGCACATTAGGTTACGGCCAATTTCTTCACTTGGATGAACACCGGAAAGGCTAATTGGTCACCAGCTACCTGAAAACTGGTTCTCAGCGAAAACCGGTTTTCATCCAGTGAAGAAATTGGCCGTTAAAAAAATATTCTAAAGAGATTTTCCAACCAGAAAAAAGAGGCGAATTATCCTATAGGATACGATACGATTAAATCCTTTATAATTGAAAGTCTCGATAAACATATGATTACGGCCTAAAAGTCAACTGTCAAAATGCACTTTGAATGGAAATTCCGGACAAACCGTTACACGGCAATCACAGATGTTGATATTAAATGAAAGAGAAAAGTTTTCATTTTCATAAACTGTTGTGAACTGTGTTCGACTAGTAACGGTTTGTCTGGAATTTCCATTCAAAGTTGATTTTGACAGTTGGCTTTTAGGACGTAATCATATGTTTGTCGAGAATTAAAAAATCTATTGCATACCGAAAAATAGAATTTTCTGGCATCCCTGCGTAGTGTAATTCGCGTAATTCGATATCGCTTGTGTCAAGAGAATTTACGTTATGCGCGATTCGATCAAGATAGTATATCGAAAACCACATCACACCGTGCCAACCCTGTGTGTGACAGTCAATTGAGTGCTTGTTTTATTTAAAAAGCGAAAAGAAACAAAAAGATTCGTTAGGCGCGAAGTTAACAGAAAATTTCTTTAAAATTCTTTAATAGTAAAAAAATTAACATAAAGTGAAATTAAATCTGAGTTTAGGAAAATCATAGCAACCATTCGATCTAAAATCCGGAAACCAGTATGTCTACGAACAAACAGCGAACAACCATGCCCCGTAGAACGGAGGAGTTTGATTTTTCCGCGCCGTCGTCGTCAGTGAAGAAACAACCTGGGCAACGGTAATTATTAGGTTTGTTTTAGTACACGGAAGTCACTCCGGAGCAAACAGGAGCAAAAAATCTTTGCTTCTTTTTACTCCGGTTTGCTACCAGAAGAAGAAAAAAAAGAAGAAGAGAGTACAGGAACGATTTTCTTCGGAGTACTTCCAGTTTCTCCTGGTACTGGAACGGACTTATTGCTTCATGCTTATCAGTAATGCTCTTTCATTGTCTATGTTTATTCTTAGTTTGAGCCGCATCGCCCAACCCGTCCGGAAACTTTCAAAGGCTGGCTTAGCCGTCCCTCACGGGTTGAATGAAAATTCCCGTTCAAATTCCATCGATCGCCTATCGGCTCTGCCAAATTCAGCCCAAATAACTCCGGCAACTACCCGCAAGACAGGACTGTCCACCAGAAGTCTAAACTACACTCCGGCTAGCAGAACTCCGCTAAAAAGTTGCGAAAATGCTACCTCGGTTCCATCAACCGTCGAGAGAGACAAACCACCGGTGGAAAACCGTGACTGGCTTGCGGCTCAGTGTGAACGTATCTGTGACTATCTCGTAACGGTACCAGGTCTTCCGCAGGATTTCATCGAGCGCAGAAATCTAAAAGCGATGTCAACAAAACAGTTTCTGGTTATCGTGGCCTATTTATTTCGACAGATCGGAGGCAGTCGCTACAAGCTCGGTACCAATTTCCTGGAAGATATAATGAAAACAATGAATGAGCTAGAATATCCATATACGATTAGCAGATCGATGCTGAAAACTCCTAACGTGCCTCATTCCATTAACAACATAATCGTGATGATTGGTTGGCTGGTGCAGTTGGCTCCGCAGGCGGACAGGAAGGTGATTATCGATCCGTAAATAATTTTTGTCCTAATAACCTGATAACTTTTTTTTCTAGGTAAATTCTTTGAAGCGCGACGTGCATATTTCGGAAGATTTTCCTACCACTGAATATCAGGAGTTCTTTTTCAAAAAGGCTGAAGATGGTTTCGGTCTTTGGAATCTTAAAAAAGAAGATGAGTTTGCTGCAATCGTACAGGAGCTAACAGATAAACTTGTGGCAGCTCGTACTAATGGCATGACACAGCAGCAGGTTTGGAAACGTATTGCTGAACTGGAACAAGAACTACAGGAGATCAATAATCAGTCGATTCAGCAAGGTCGCGAACAAAGCATGGATGGGATAAATAAAGCTATCCAGGAACAACAACAGTTGGGGAAAAAACTAAATGGCGAGTTGAAATGCTTACTGGAAGAAGCAAATAAAGCTGAAGAAGATTATTACCGAAATCAGGAGGAATTTTATGTTATAATGAAAAAAATGGAACAATTGAAGCAGGAGATTGAAGCGCAGCAGTTAAGTGCCAGCGAACGAGATGAATTGGTACACTCGATTGGTGCCAATAAAAACCTATTGACAGCAAAGCGACTGGCTGTTAGCACGCTGGAGCATACTTGCTTCGAGCACCAGATTTCTGTCTCACGACTAATAAAGCAAAAGTTTACACTGATCTCAACTTTAAATACCCGCCTTCATCAGTTCGCAGACAGTCTGAAACCAATGATTAATTATTCCGCGCCGTTGGTCGATTTAAAGACGGAAAACTACACCGATCTTCTAGCAGATTTACATACAATCAAATCGCAATTAGCCACCGTCATCACCGAGCAATCTATCCTGTATGGCAGCATGAACGAAGAAAAATCCGAGCTAGAACAGAAACTTTCCGATCTGCAAATTCAGCATATCGCGATTGAGAAATCTCTTCAGGAATGCACTGGCCGATACGAACAGCTTCAGAAACAAAGGGAAGACATCGTACAGCAGCTAAGCAGCGCGTCGGTTGAAAATTCGCAGGCATCTTACCGGAAGCAAGAGGACCGCGAGCAGTTAGATCGAAAGATTGCCGATCTTCAGCAGCAGTGCGAGCAAAATCGGAAAGCGATCGAGAAGCTGAATTACGACAAGCAGAAGCTGATGGTTGAGAAGTTGGAAGAGTGTCAGGAGGTGCTTAACGAGAAGAAGCGGATGCAGAAGGAAATGACGGATATGATAGAGGCAATGGAAGCGGAGATTGCAGGCATGGAGCGAGCGCTTGATGAATAAGCTTTAAGGTTTTATCACTTTTGAATGCTGTTAATTTTAGGGGTTAATTAAGTACAAATTAGATACGAATTTGGTCTTTACGCATATGGACCAGCAGAATACATTTTAACAAAGAAAACTAGAAAATATCTAAAATTATTCATTCGAAATGGACATTTTAAATAATCCCTCCACTAGGTTGACGGTATTGCAAGTAGAGCCGATTTTGATTTAGGCCGAATATATGGTACACCGAATAATTAAATAATTAAATATTCGGTATTCGGCTGAAAGCCGAATAGTACTATTTGGTGCATCTCTAATTGCAAACATCAATTATCAAGCATATTTCGTGCATCAGTTTTAAAGAACCTCTGACAGAGAATTGCTTTAACATGTTTATTGAATGTTTGCCTCGATAGTGGTGCATCGAGAAGAGCGAGAAGGCTTATGGGCCTTTCTAATGTTTTTTTTTTATTTTTTTCATGCTGCCCAAGCTAACGATCAACCATTAGCTTGTGCGGTCTGGCGTGGCCGACTGGTGGGTCGAAGTGGATTGACTTTGGTGTGGGCTGTGTATGTAAACATTGTAAGTGAAACGATTTGCATAGACCTCTATGCTAGTCGTATGTCTATCTGTGTATGTGTTCATCTGAGTATTTGCTACAGCTGGGTCAGAGTATGGATGTAGAATAGGTCCCCTCACGAACGAAACATATTTTTTTCGATGGGGGAGTTTTCATTTGCTCTCTTATCACGTCAGAATAAAGCCCCAGGAACAGACAGAATCAAATTTAAGTTGTTGAAGAAAATGCCAGACTCTGACACTGAGACACTCGTTGAATTTATTTAATAAGTTTCTTGAGGCTAACATTGTCCCTCAAGATTGGAGGCAGGAAAAGGTCATCGCCATCCAAAAAAAACATGAAAACAAGCCTCCGACCACAATTCGTATCGAACGATGGCAATGCTGCCCTGTATCCGGAAGTTTGGAAGTTATGGCTTACTGTCAGATACACAATTTGGCTTCCGCAAAGGCAAAGGGACGAATGATTGTCTTGCGTTGCTCTCAACAGAAATTCAAATGGCCTATGCTATAAAAGAGCAGATGGCATTAGTTTTCTTGGATATTAAGGAGGCATTCTCTCTGAGAAGCTGCAACAGCATGGTCTTTCACCGATTTTAAACATCTTTTTGCTAAACCTGTTGTCTGAAAAGTACATGCACTTTTCGCATGGCGATTTAACAACATCGCGATTTAGCTACATGGGTCTTCCCCAGCTCATGTCTAAGGCTCACATTCTACAGTTTGTACGTGAATGAGATTGACAATTGTCTTGCCAATTCATGCACGCTAAGGCAACTTGCAGACGACGGGGTGGTCTCTGTTACAGGGCCCAAAGCTGCCGATTTGCAAGGACCATTACAAAATACCTTGGACAATTTGTCTGCTTGGGCTCTTCAGCTGGGTATAGAGTTCTCCACGGAGAAAACTGAATTGTTTGTGTTGCGTTTCGGCTTCGCCTCATTCTGCTCGAACGGGACATCACGTTTGATCAGTCGTTCGATTGAAACACAAAGTGTGTTTTAGTTTTAAGGGATTTGCGTCAAGCCGGTGCTAATCTATTCCGACAATAAGTTAGTGTTGGTTTCTGATGAGGCGAAGCCGAAACGCAACACAGTATGAAATAAGGATTTTTACCCTCCTGTACAAAGACTGGTTTTTACCAACAAATTTTCACCCTAGCGAGAAATTTTGGTTTTTACCAAATTTTCCTCCTTAGGGTGAAATATAGCATAGTGAATTGTTTGTGTTTTCTAGGAAGCGTGAGCCGGCGCAATTCCAGCTTCTATTAATGGGTTTCACGATCAATCAGTTCTTCACATTTAAATATCTCGGGGTCTGGTTCGACTCTCTGTTGACTGAGCCAATAAACACGGGACCTACAGCACAAATATCACACGCACAACGCGGTGTGTTGCCGATCCGCATCTGAGCAGTACTACGAAATCATCTGGAAAAACCCCTCGAGAAGGACCACCCGGTGTCCCAATACATGTTGCCTCCTGATGAAGATCATCCGAGTCTGTAATCCATATCCTTGATTTCGCGATTCCGGAAACTGAAACTTAATATCTTTCTCGGCCTATCAACTTTGTTCACCCTCTCTCCCCTGTCTCTGATACCCAGATGTAAAAATTCATCAGCCAACCTCCCACCCTACCCTCAATATTTAATATCTAATAATTTAATATATCAATATATTTATTGTTCATCATATCTACCGCATAACGAGTCATCTCCTTCTGATAATTTCAAAACCGTTGTATCATATTATAGCTGAAATGGGCTTTCGCTCATTATCGGCAGTGATGCAAATGCTCATCACATCATTTGGGGGAGCTCAGACATCAATCTGAGAGGATCTGAACTGGTGGAGTACATAAGTAGTGCAACACTCCATGTTCTGAATGTGGGAAATCGACCAACTTTTGCGAGGTGTTAGACATAACGTTTTACTCTGAAAGAATTTTGCATGAACGTGATAGGATCTAAACGAAACTGAATCGTCTCCATGCGATCATTAATATGTATTACATCTTGATGCCACCCTCAATATAGTAACGTAATCCTAAATCTACAAACTGGGACCTCTTTTTGGAAAATTTGGCGACCAAATTTCATGGATATTTTCCAACAATTAGTCAACTAGACGACTTAGATGACGTCGTGGATACGACAAACTCATTCATAGTAGCATACTACGAAGAAGCTTGTCAATTCGTACTGTTAAATCGACGTACTGTTAAATCGACCCCTTGGTGGAGGGCTGAGCTTGACAGAATGAAAAAGCATATGAGAAGAGCTTGGAACCGGCGTCAGCATATAACAAATGTCTTAGATCTGCAGAGCGGGCTGGCTGGCACTAATGTTTCTAGTCTGAACGAGGTTGGCAGGTTAAATAAAATTCTCTCGAAATCGAAAGATTTTCACGTGATCTCTTTAACAACCAGAGGTGGTGTTTATGTGACGGACGAAAAAGATGTTATTAATAGTCTCTTCGACGCACACTTTCCAGGTTGTATCGATCCGGAGCTGAACAATGTTCACAGATCTTATTCTGGTGATTCGGACTTGTGCTAACTCGCACATTGGTTGTCACTGAATCGGTCAAGTAAGCAGTTAACAGCTTTGTTCCATACAAATCACTCGGAAAAGATGGAAGACTTCCCGTGCTACTGCAAAAGTGATTTGATATTCTCAAACATGTCTTGAAAAAGATTATGCTTTCCAGTGTTGCTACCGGGTATATCCCGCAAGCATGGTGAGAAATAACTGTTACATTCATTCCCAAAGGGAGGCGCTCAAGCTATGAAGAAGCCAAGAGTTTCAGGCCAATCAGCTTAAGTTATTTTCTTCTGAATGCTTTGAAACGGATAATCGATCATCACATCAGGAGCGTTAGTTTAGTTGAATAATCACTGCACAAAACGCAACATTTATATTAGTGTGGGAAATCCACGATCACTCTGTTTCACGCTGTTGCTTACAACATTGAAAAGGCCTTCTCGCTCAAGCAATCTAGCTTGGGTGTATTCCTAGATATTGAAGGTGCTTTTGACAATGTGTCCTTCCAGTCTATTCTGGAAGCGACTCGCGGTCGTAGGATGTCTACATGTATCTCGGATTGGATAAACGCAATGCTTAGTAACCGCATACTTTGCTCGTCACTGCGACATGCTGTGATACGGAAGTTGAGTATTTGCGGTTGTCCTCAGAGTGGCGTTCTGTCACCTTTATTATGGAATCTGGTTGCCGACGGCTTATTGAGGAAACTCAATGAGCTTGGATTTTCAACCTACGGGTTTGCTGACGATTGCCAAATACTAATTACTGGACTTTGCATCGGAACAATCTTTAACTTAATACAACAAGGTCTTAAGCTCTTAAGCGTTTGAACGACTGAAACTCAGAGACACTCTAAAGTTTTATATCCAATGGGGTAAAGAGCTTTAGGCTTACTCGCAGGCCAGTTTACCTTACCTGCTGTTTCTTTTTGTTTTTGTGCCGTTATTTTTCCCACTCTTCCAATTCCACTTCCTCCCGCCTTCTCCTTTCCTTCCGCACAGGAAATGATGAAAAAACACGGCAAGGCACAAATCGCCGATTACATAAAGGGAACGTGCCATTTGAGCCAATATATTCTGATTCTGGATTCTAACTATCTTCAATCGATTACCTAGATTTTTTTTACATATGAATTGCTACTTTTGAAAAGCTGCATTCAGCCTCTTTCCGAGAAGCACAGCCAGGTTTAACCTCCCACTTGAGTTATGGTAAGAATTGGGGTAAAATGGGTACATACGTTTCCTGCGGTCATTCAAGTATGTTCAATCGATTCCCTGGACTGTTTTACGTAAGAAAAACTACTTTAGTGAGCCGCTTTCAGCCTCTTTTTGAAATTATAGGTAATATATAACCACCGACGAAACGACGTGCCACATGGAACAAAAAATGCGTCAAATATTGTCCTAATTGTTTAAATTAAAATACGTTGTTACACAAGCGGCATCTGTATAATGGTTCGCGTGGTAGTCTTCGTCGATAACACAACAGTACGCGAAAACCAAGGTGTATCGACGTTGTACCAGGTATGCTAGAACAAAAAACTTTCTTAACATGTTGAAGATTGTTTTCGCAGATTTGGTTATCCTATGTATGTACTATTTAACAAAACTGTCCGTTACAAGCAAAAAAGTAACAGAATACATGCATTTTTCATGAGTTCTGAATATTATTTCGATGCATATTACCACTACATACGCATCTGAGGGAATTGCACACCTTTTGTAATATCGACATACTTATCGAGAAAATTACCCAGATTCAAACATGGCGGAGCGATCTGTCGCAGTTTGACAGTAGTGATCGCTTCATTTCTAAACAATCGTTATTTTGTATGGGACACTTTTCGAATGCCTCTGTCATGTCGGTTCGTCGGTGGTATAACTTCACACATACATTATATGAAGAATTAGGGTAAAAACAGGTTTACACGTTTCTTGTTCAATCGATTCCCCAGATTTTTTACATAAGAATTACTACTTTACATCAGCCATTTTCAGACCCTTTCTGCACTGAAAAAAATACAAACGTTAATTCTATTTGCTTCAAACCGCTTAAAATTCATATGAAGAAGAAATACTATTGTTATCACGCGCACACATATCTTCTATGTGTCAACTGTATAAACTATGTATGCACACACATAAGTTATATGTGCATATTGTTATAGAATGGGGTTTTATGTGCCTAATAGTTATGAAATGTGAATGTAAGATTAATATTTCTTGTAAATACACACATTAGGTTTATGTGCCAGCAAATAGTGTCTATATGCCTCCGTAAATTGCAAAAATCTATGTGTAAAATCAATAGGCATAACGTTTACTTTTTTTTGAGTGTGGACTCTAGGTCCAACTTTCTACTTGAGTTATGGGTGGAATTGTGGTAAAACGAGTACATACGTTTCAGGCCGTTAGTATTGCTATATTCAAACGATAACCTGGACGTTTCTACATATGAATTACCACTTTTGATATGCCGCATATAGCATTTTACCGAAGACTGCATATCAAGAAGACTGGCAACTCTGTCCAAAATCGGGAGACAGCAACAGCAACGCCACTTGCGGGTAAAGGTGGTACTTCCCATAGTGATGCACACAAACATATATACTTTTACATTAAGCTTCCTACCTTCCTCCAATAGATGCGATGTAACGTGTGTCGCTTCTCGTTTGTATGGGGGAAGAAAAGAGATATCAGTCTTCTTAATATGAAGTCTTCGATTTTACCGAAATATAGAACCAGAATTAACTTCAAACTTTAGTTGCGCGAAGAGTTGGGGTAAAACGGAAACTCATGCTTCGAGAGATAAATCTAATTATCTTCAATCGATTTTTTGGATTTATTTATATAATAAATACTAAGTTAGTTAAACTTAGTTTTTAACTTTCCTCCGAGTTATATATTCAGTTTTAACATAAACTCAAAGGAAAGAGGGAATTGGAGTTAAATGGGTATGATGGCGTATCGTGCGGGTGCGTAACATACCTATAATCAGTGATTGTAATTTTTAATACTACTGTTTACGCCGGGATCTGGCCGATACTCAACTATAGTCAAGTCACAGCCGGGGGGTTCTGAGAACCCACCCGGCGAGGCTTGTGCTCTTTACAGATGCTTCAGGAACTGCTCGATTCCCCCGAGCTTGGGCCAGAGTCTCGTCTGGCGACTCTATACCCTGAGTGAGGGCCGGGATCTCGTCCGGCGGGTGTGTTTGCTGCTATGGCTTCGTTGATGGTGGTGACAAAACCACTTCGTCGTAACTTACTGTGTGTAGTGATGCGATGTGATCAACTTTGTGGTGCAATCCGTACATCCGTGGACGGATTACACGCAAAAAATGGATTTCTCCGGTCCAACCACAAGGAGTGCGTTGAGGAACAGAATCCCACGGAAAGTTGATCCAGGATGGGGTGAGCTGACGGATGACGTGGTAAATTTGGCAAATGTCACTTTCCGGTTGCATGATTTCTGGCGAATACGCGATCATAAATCCATCAAATCGCCCTTTGGTGGGACCAGAAAACACCAACGGTAAAAGGTTGTGCGCATTTTGGCCACCAGAGATCCTTAACGAGCCTAGTGTGCGCGTACGGGGTACGAAACAGCTCTAATTCAGGTAGAGCAAATCCAGTGCAGGCTTATGTAGGTAAGACACGATCACGCGCCGTTTCGATTGATTGTCTGTTGGCGATACATACGATGAACGGCGTTCTGTGCTGCACTAGATGAAGCGGCCGTCGGTTGCCGCGTTTTGATGACGTGGGTTCGTTGGTTTGTGCATCTGATGCCACAAGATGGCTGGTTTCGAGTGCGAATCGGGCTGGTAGTCTTCGTCGTAGGGTGTTCACTAACATGTGATGACGGTAAATGGCTCACAACGGTGCTCGTCTCGAAGAATCGCAGCGAAAGCGGGACGTGTTGTGGCCACGAATCGGTCCTGCTTGGACCTACTGTTACAGCGCGGTCGGTGTGTAACTTTTGAGAATTGGGTTTGCTCGTCAACGGCAAGAAAAAAGGCTACCAGACGCACCGATCTATTCACACACTTGAATGGAACTGCACTCACCCATTTCCGTCGATGATGCGATAGAAAACGCGTCCCACAGCTGGCAGATTTGTTGCATAGCTCTCCAGCTGGCCGCCGATTCTCCAAATCAGCAGCGAAAGTAATCTCGATCCGCGTCTTCGCAGTATTGGAAAATGGGTGCAGTCTCCATTGCATTTTCTCCCACAGACCGGGTAGATCGCGATGGCGCTCGCGAAAACAAAAGCACGATCGTTGCGCGCGTGTTGCAGCGGACCGCTTGGCTTGCGGTAAATGGAGCGCCATCCTGCGGACTTGAGAGTCTATCCGGTTCGAAGGACCATGTTTACGCCGGGATCTGGCCGATACTCAAGCCTGGGAAACAGTGAAACACAGGGCGGACGAACAGCACCAGAAGACGAAAACAAACTTGGCTGGCCCCGCACAGGCCAGCAGAAGGGCGTTCTTTTCCACCTGCTTTGGACAACTTTCAGTCCACACAACACTGAAAGTCTCTTATAACATAACATTTATTTACACTATTTACATATGTTACATTCAAATTTCACTGCTTCTAATATTTCTAAGTCCCGGTCTGTGGGGATCCGGTCGTGCGACGTATGCACGGCGAGCGCGACGCACAGTCAGTTGTGCTGGACTGTGTTGATCGGCGATAAACTTTGTACTGCCGTACTGCCCTGCTGCTCCCACAGGACATGCGACGGCTGAAGAGGAAGATGACCCAGCCGTGTGCGATCATCTGCTCTCGGTGCTGCTACGGCGACGAATTTGCATGGAAACCGTCGGATTGCAAAAAGCATTGTTCATCTCCAGTGGCAATTGGCAGCAATCAGCTGGGTAACGATGATGAGAGCTTGCCTTCGGTTTGCGTGTGCGCCAGCTGATCGAAATTGAAGGATAATTTAATCTGTGCCACCAGGGTGAAAATAAGCGATTTGGCACACTATCTGCGGGTGTCGATTTGGGGGGTCAAAATAATTATCTGGTACGATGTTCACCTCGGCGTGAACAACTACCTTAAAAGTGTTTAATGTCAAAAAGCCAAACTATATCAATGTTATTGTTGTTTTATAAATCGCACCAGTTTTTTTTATTTCGGCTGCTAGATAAAAAAATATTAGCTCCTCTTTTTTCAACGAATTTTAAGGGGAGGGAGATGGCGTAATTTTTTAAAAATACTTTTAATGGTCTATTTAGCTTTAATAAGCCTAGTTGTGTGAACGCGTCTTTACCATGGTGAAAGCTGATAAATGGCTGTGAAAATTTGGGCTAAACAAATGAGACCTCGTTTTGGGTGTTATAATGAGTTAACTTTTCTTATTAATGAATGTGAGATTACTGCTTCGGATAGTATAGTAATGGATTTTTTCTATTAGTGGTAAATAAAACTTTTTAATAGCGCTTTTGAAAATAAGTTTACATTGAAATATTAAATATTCACATAGTACAATCGGAAATAATATACAAATACTAATACAGATCTTCACTAACAAATAAAACAAATGAAAAAAAGACAAATCGCGAATATCGGTACAATATTTTTACTTTTTCAAAAGTAAAATGCTTAGCTCTATAATATATACTTTTTCGCCATAAATTATCTGTTAAATAATGTAAAATAAAAGATACGAATGTTCGTTATAATAATATAATGTCGTAGATGTAATGAATACTAGTAAATGTCTTATAGTCGTACCGCAATAAATCTTAAAATAAAGCTTTTTATCTCGAGTAACTGCAGTTCTAACTCAGCTTTTTAGGTATATTCTTAATAAGGAAATTGGTTCAAAATAATGGCTTCTCGCGGACTTATGTAGATGTAATGCTTTCATTTTTATATTTTCTTTTATTTATAGCGCTTCTCTTCCTTATACAGTATAATATGCTATCTCAGCAGATTTGCTAGTGCTGTTCGGTTTCACAGTATCCCCTAGTTGCAAGCATTCCGTACATGCTAGATTAATGTTCTCATAAATTAGAATTTCAGTTTCACTTAAATGTATTCGGAAAATCAATCAATCAATCAAAGAACTGATTAAAGTGATAATGGTTGATTATTTCTTAGAATATTTTCTGGAGGCTTACATTGTAATTTCAAAGGTACACTCAATACACACAATTGTATCAGATTCATCAATAAAATACCAGGTGCATGAAGCATTGTATTTTCCTAGTGTAGAATATAGTCTATTAAAACATGTCACTTAACGAACAGTATAGCAAATATGTTTGATTTTTTTTACGGATTTGTACAAAACAGATCACTCGAAGGTGAAGGAACAGACAGAACCGTTGTTGTCTATCTTCAAAGATGAACGGTGATCGTGTCGGAGGTGTTAGCGGTGCTGGAAATATGGTTGCTGCTACTAGAGGTTGTAGTTTCACTTTCTGCTGATGGATTTATTTTTTCTTCAGTGGTTTTGTTATGTTCCTGACTGGTGGATGCAACGCTATGTGATTTCCGAAGCTGGGTATGAGTTTTCTGTTGGGGCCAAATCGGATTCTCCAGAACCTCATCGGGACTTAACGAAATATCGGCTATGATGCCACTTTCTGTAATTGCAAAATAAAATTGATTGGTTTATAACAGTTGATATATTTTTTTTAAGTGTTGATGAACAAAAACCTACCCATTGAACATTGGCTCACCAGCGTGGTCGATCGTTGATGTTTCTTAAAGTTGGTCTTCAGAGGTGCTGGAGCGTTGGGGTCTGTAATGCTGAGGGTGAGACGTTTGCAGGTGGTGATACTTGCGGTTGTGCTGTTTCCGCTGGAACTGCTAGTGCTACAGCCGGATGAAACTGCCGAGCTGCTTCCGACACCACTTCCGGTGGTGGCTGTTCCTTCGCAGCCACTCGCTGTCGAGCTGGTCCCGGTGCTTACAACCGAGCTTCCTGACGATGAACTGCTAACCGAAATAATTGATTGGGGTCTTTTTGAACTTTTGGACTCTGGCAGCGTTCCGATGAATGAGTTGCGCAACTTGGGGGCTGTTGAAAGATTGTAAATATCTCGTATCGTTGTTACAAGTTGCAAATATGTCAAGATTACTTACTTTTCCCGAATAACGAAATACTGATGGAACGATCATTGATCTGATCTTGGCTGGGACGGATATCCAGGCACGGTTTACTGCCGATACCCATCGAAGACATCTCGGCAAGACGAACTTCCCGATTCCGTTTCGCCTGCTTCCAGAGCAGCTTGGAAATTTCATCGGTCCAAACATTTTTGATATCTTCGCTCATAGTTTGCAGAGTCCAGGTGTCACCCGGTTTTCGTTTCCGGAACCATATCTCAAATTTGTACGGTGAATCTCCGACGTGAGCTGTCAGTCCGATGTCGGACGTTTTAATGCTGTTCTTGTAGATGTAAATATCTAGATTCTGAAAAGTAATCGGTACCTTTAGCAGTATGCCACCAATTGGAGAATTGTTTTCAGTTACCTTCCGATCAGGAAATCGCCGTGCCTTACTAAACAGAACCAGTTCTTCGAAAAGGAACACTTGCCGTATTGATTTCTTTCCGGCTTTACCTTCCCATACAAGAAACTCGTTCTGTCGTAACAGACGACCTTGTTCCTTCACGTTGACGTCACAATCTCGAAGGGAGTCCATAGCGAGTAAATCATTGCCGTGCCGCAGTTGAAAACGGACCATCTCTTCAGCCTTTTGCAGCTGCTCAAGATCTTCGAGGACCTCCGGGTTGGCGGTATTCTATAAACAAAGGAAAATATACTGTTAAATCGTATTCAAAAACCGTAAACCTAACAATCCAACCTGAGCAGGAGCACAAGCTTTCATCAGCTGCTGCAGCAACAAGGCATACTTTCCCATCCGTTGAACTGGCTTCAGCAGATATGACGCCAGATCCATCTTGTCGTTCAACTCCAGTTGTTTCGCTTTGAAAAAATGAGTTCCATTCTCGCTCATCAGAGAATCACTCTTTGGTTTATTTTTGTTGTACAATGCGTACAGGTAAAACTTGGATTCGTGACGAAGGAACGCACTACCAACCTTCATCGGATGATGTTCGCAACTGTTGGAAAAATCGATTAGTTCACGTCACATGCCCTATCACCTCCCATCGAGACAATCACTTACCTTTCCAACTCGCCTAAAAAGTGCTGCTGATGGAACTCGCATATTCGTTCGATGTTACCGAAGATGACGTTCCGCTGGCCTCGCAAAGCCTGCGGTATGTCTTCGCGTAGAAGTTCTTGCATGTAGTTTTCGATTACGTACTGCAGCGATCGCACGTAGTCGCGTTCTGTTCCAATCATCTCTCGCATGATCAATAGAAGCGTTCTGAAAGCAGAAAACTCAGTTTGATAGTTCGGCTCGAAAGCGAACGATGCACTTACTTTTGCGTCTTCTGGTCAAATATGTTATTCTCCTCGTAATCCAGTTGCAAGTTCGACGCGTGACAATACAGGTGTGCATTTGCCTGTAGCGGTATTTGTAGATCTAGGGACGGTTTTGACATTCCTTCAAAGCAGTCCTCATCTAAATCGTCACCGTTGGTACTGAAATTTGGGAAGTCCATAATTAGTTGCAATGCTTGTGGGTGACGAAATCTGCGCACTTACCATCCATTCTTCGGGTCGTTGAGGCTTTGACACGAACAGGTTCGTTCGAGTTTTTCGTTTCCCTCGCAACGATCACATCCACCGAGTCCTGAATCGGCCATTTTTGACTGTTCTTCTTCGTCATCATCGTGATGATGTCGATGGATGTGAACGTGGTCCGTCTTGCAGCGAGTTCCATTCGATTCGATCAACGCCGATACACATCCAGAAACTGTAGGACGCTGCCCGAATTTTCCCTTCTCCGGCGTACTGGTGGCCGTGATCGTATCATCGGATAAACTTATATCTAAACTGATGTTATCACTGGTACTGGTAGTGTTGGTATCTCTGTTAGTACTACTGGCTTGAAGCAGCTTCCGGCATTGTTCTGTCAACAAGGTAACGTCAATCTTTTCCGCTAGCTTCAGCATCTCCATTTGGACAGCATTGTCCAGGGATTGCGCCTCGATCAGCGAATGCAGTCGAGCGGCTCCTTCGAGACGTTCGCGGGTTCGCTCCAGACGCTCCTTGTGCTGATCGAGGCAATCTTTCAACATTTTTAAGGTGTCTTTGAGGATCTCTAGCTCTGCGGAAGCGTCGTACAGATCCTTCCCCTTGGTAATATGCTTCATCGAGATGAAGTAAAACTTTTCAAATTCCTGACTAATTTCTTTGACACGATTAGCGCTCTCCAGCGTGGATGACTCATTGTAGCTATGCAGGGATTGGCTGCCGTCGTTTCGAATCCACGAGATTACCTGGTGACGAACAGAATATGCGTGAGTTTTCGCGGAGAATAAATGTTTTAATCAGTTGAATTAGCCGCAATCGTTATTGTTGAAGAAGGTATTTACATAATCTGTTGACCATTTCATGAAACCAACCCGTATTAGTACAACTCTAAAGGCTCTTTCTTCGCACTTACGCATGACTTACTGTATGTACGATGTTCATACATTTCATGTCATCTATGCGAACTCGGGCAGTTAATATGTTTATGGCTACTTCATAACTCAAAATACGCACGCAGAATAAATCGTGGTGTTGTACATACTATTCCCACGCTAAAAGTTTTGTTACAATTTTGATGGGAAAAAATCGAAACTGTAGGTTTTATGAGTTATGAATATCCAATACTAAACTACTTCAAAAAAGTATATATAATAGTCTTAATCATACTTGTTTAATCTCATGATATCATTTGAATGATTAAAGTTAAGATTAAAGTTAACCTATTCGGCATTGCTCAATTATATTGCCTGTTGGTTTATATTTGATTAGTTAATTACCCATGTGTAGTGTATTATACATTTTTGGCATATTAGCATTAGCTCGATCACTTTAAAACGGCATTTTATGTGTTGCACTGAGATTGGATTATTTTTGGCAGTTTTTCAGAATTCCTACATGTCGTCTGCACGCTCAAAGTATCAACCTTATCTATGTGGACCGTCGGGCTTATTAGTAGGTTGGTGCTGTGAGTATTTTTTAAAAAAATGTTTGCCATTTTGTCAGAATTCTTTGACGTATACAAATAATAATTTTCAAAATTGTTTGTGTGTTTCAACAAGAATACCTTGCGATCATGTTCTGCATTATGGCGAATAGGCAGTACTATAATAAATCCGAGGAGTAGGCATAGCGAACTTGGTAAGTCGATTGCCTTGTACGCAGCTCATCTGGGTTTGGTTCACGACCTCCGCTTATCGGGCTAAAGATTTACTTAACCAAAAAAAAGAGGGGTGGGTGATGTCAGAGACATAACCACCATGAAGTAGAATGCACTTAGGATTATTTATATTAATATGCATATACACAACGGAATTTTCAAAAAACGAATTTTCAAAATAATTCTTCATCAAAATAATGCTGGTCCTGTCGGCTTTAGCGAAGAATACGTTGGATGCTGTTGACTTCGGCTGTCTTCTTCCCGATTGGCATTTCGGATATGGGTGCGATGCTAACATGACTGGTGTAATTTAAGCCATTTAAATTATTTACATTTAAAAAATATATTAAACTGCTGGATCAATTTAAGAAAGTATTGCTCTATGGTATTTAAAATGCGAAATATTTTTGCGGCTTTCTACATTGATGTTTCTGACGAGTACGAGATCAACTCGATTACGTCGTTCGCTTTTCTAGACGACGGATCTCCGATAACGTTGATTGAGGATTCTAGAATGGATTTCCTTGATGTCGGTGACTAGGCTTATAATCTATATCTGGCCTGGATGGCAAATTTAAGCCGTTCCGAAGAGCAGTACTTTTCACTTGGTAATATGGGAGTGTCCTTACAACGAAACCTAGAGTTCGAAGAAAATTAACGAGCCAGGCGGACTCTGTAAATTATCACACTGCGTGTACGATGTATGATGTACGAAGTACGACGCCTTTGAATTTTGCTGATTGCTACTTCATGGCTGTCCGAAGGCTGGATCTTTTTTTAGAAATTACTGGGCACGGTTGTTCTAGAAACGCCGTTGTTTGGCGACACGTTAGATTTTTCCAATAATTGCGGGGCTCGGACTAAGCCCAGCACCGATTTCTTCTCTTATCCAACTTGTCAAAATTGGGAGGCCGAGCTCAGGACCAACGAAATCAATTACTGCACCTGCCCTGGCCAATTCGTCAGCATAATCATTTCCATAATAATACCGGAATGTCAGGCCACCCAGTGGGTGGCACCCAGACAAGGTAGATAGTGCTGATAATGTTTAGTTCTTCGATTTGGGTTTGGCACACGATCACTAACTGGGACCATGATTTCTGAGTCTGAGCTAAGGGTCTTGATTGCAGCTTGACTATCGGAGCAAAAGTTTATAACTTTGCCTCTGTTGAAGAGCCGATTGTACCACGCACATAATTGCGAAGATTTCTGCATGGAATACAGTACAGTATCTGCCTAGCGAGTGAGTTGACTGGACCGTGATCACTTCTTCCTTCTGCCAACACATAAGGCACAGTATTGGACGTACAATTGTCGTGTAAATTTAAGGCCATCGTAACTCGCGCCGCAAAACAGTAGGAAAAAGTTAGTTTTTCGAGAAAATAGACGATAAAATTAACTAAAATCCCAAAACAAAAAACATACGTCCCTGCAGAATTTATTCAGCTATCATCTGGTTAAAATTTTCCGTGAAAATTCTCCCGATTTTCCGAATGCATTACCTTAGACCGGAAAAACTTTTGCCTTTTTTGCATTTCCACGCTAATATCTTCGAAAATAAAGCGATGACATACTCTTTTTAGTATTTCAGTGTGTTTCTATTTCTCTAAAGCACACATTGGAACTTTAGTTTGATGGAATTTTCCGACTTTTCCATGAAAATTTTACGATTTTCCTAATTTTATTCATAACCTATCTATGCATTGTGCATACGCTCTAATTGATTCAAAAAATATACTGGAGCATTCTACGTAATATTTACATCTAATGTATATTCAGTTTTCACGAAAAGTCTAAGATTTTCATTGGGAAATTCCATATTTTCCATCGATTGCATATCAAATCGTAAACTCCGCGGATGCTTGTTTGTATGCGTATACATGAACCGGCAGTAGATGGAAAACACAAATAATAAACGTTAGTAGGCGTTTGCGTTAGTTTCACAAGTTGCAGCATTTCAGGGATTACATCTTGACTACGATGTTGCGAACAATGAATAACAAATATTTGTTTTCCATTCAAATATCGGTACTTAGTTGATTGTAACATTAATTTCAACATAATTACTGAATTGTGCTGTGCTTTTCATAAATAACATTAGTTTTTTTTCTGAGCTAGAATATGGTTTTGATATTTATGTACAATTGATGAAATTTTTGAAGACAACGTCCTAAACATGAACAAAACTAATTGAAAGAGATCAAATGTGACGTTGTAAAACATTATACTAACATGATAGCATATTTCGACTGGCTAAAAATCCCCTTTAGGAATCCGGAAGAAAATCGTGTGAGTCAGTGAGCTAATTTCATATGCAAGTGATCTACCCAAATTTTCCAAATCTATCATATAAATCACACATTATGAGAAATTCCAGCATCGTCAAAGAGTTGTGAGTTGGTGTGATATTGCGGACATTGATAAAAAAAAACATGTTCATAATTTATTTCACTTTTTGGAAATCAACCAGAATAGGTTGGCAAAGCTGTATTATTGTGCAATATGATGCCACACTATGCCACCATTTTCTTCTGATACAGAACTCCTATCCCTCACCTTCCCGCGATGTCAGTTCCTACATTTTGACAGCGGTTGGGGTTGGAGCCTGACTCAGATTTGTTTCGGATGGAAGCGGCATTAGTGACCACGGTGGGATTTGTGGTCGTATGCTGACAGGGAATGGGAGCAAACGACGCGCGCGGTCTACCCAAGCTAAACTAAGCTAAGCTTTTTGGAAATCAACCACAATAGTTTCTAATGTACACTCGCTAGCCAATAAATAATATAAAACGTTTTTCAGTAAGCATTGCCGTCCTGAGCATAACCAATCAATAGATATTATAAATATTTAGAGGAACTAAGCACGGCGAAGACTGACTATTCATATAACCATTAGATCTTCAATGTCCCAACAATGCTATGTGGCGGTGACACTATACCGACGACCCATAGTGAATTATACTGCCAACGATCGCACATTTGTCCCATTTTCTATGGAATTCTTATCTTTATGGGAGTGATTTGCGATCATGGTTAGTATATGTGTATATAAAATCTATTCTGCTCTACCTAAGTATCAGTGATTTGTAAGTTATGCTACGTAGATTCGCCAACTTTGTTTGAAAAAAGCCATACGATTTTTTTACTGATAGCGTATAAGTACAATACTTCGCATAAAAGGTACCATTTGATATAGCAATTAGATATGTATATGTATTTCAACCTGTGAACATACACTTCGGTGCGCTATGTCCCACTACCGTGCAACAGATCATAGACATCGTGAAAGTATCAATCAGACGTAAAAGCATAAGATTTCCATAGTGAAAAACAACAATCCGAGAAAAACGTTATTCAAGATTTACATTTTCTTTGAGCCAAATGGATGGGACAACCATGGTTTGGTATTTTTTCGATATTTTCTAAACAAACCTGGTAATCTTATTTGTTCATTGTGATTCAGTGGTGATACAGAATACAATCCAACAGATAACTCATTTTCAACAAAAAATTCATATGGGACTCTTATGGTTTTATGGACAGTAAAGCTCAACGCAAAGACACTATGATATAGGCACCGGTGCCGGTTACAGATGGATTCAAAATAGATCATTTACCTACATTCTCTAAATATGATTTTGTAGTATCAAAGGCTGTGATTTTTCATTAGGATTTTAAACCGGTTCTACACTGTATCCAACCCATTTTCGGAATTTTGTTCTGATTCTTATATCGGGGCAGTAGATTGCACTGGTTTTGCACTTTCTAGCAAAAGTGGGAATGAAACGCGTCTAGTGGCTTGCTCTACTGCTAGAAAATGCAACACCAGTGCAATCCACTGCCCCGGGCTTTTTCAATGAAAAACCCCATTAGTAACCTTTTCTTCCGACATAGAATCATATCTGCATTAAATTCGAACATTTCGGAATATGGTTTACCGGACCAGCAGTAACTTATCTTCTGTTCCACCCAGTCTAGGTTATCTATAGATTGCCCTTACCACAAGTCTATGGATACCAAGCAGAATATCTAGTTATAAGAAATGGTTCAGAATGACTGCCAATGTCTGATTGATTTGAATTCAGTTATGTGATGACATCTTCCAAGCAAAAGTTTATGAAGTCTAGGATGTCTTCGATTGATTTATTGTAGTTGTGTATCACAAATAATAGTTAGTACATTATAAATTGTGGTGCACAACTGGATATTGTTTTGCCTTTCTTATATAGAAAGGTTATGCAATCGGTCGGAATTTCGACTTTCTAACCGCGGCCCACAGAGCCGAATCTCTTATACCATTCGACTCAGTTGTTCGAGATCGGTAAAAGTGTGTTTTTTACTTGGTGATAAAGCTTTTATGCCGACCCAGCAAACGTTCGACCATACTACCGATTTCGTCCATCGTGTGTTAGAGCGAGGGACTTTGAACAGAGAAGATAATTCTGAACACTACTCCTCTAAACTCCTGCTAATGCACTTCACATGATTCCAGGTCTAGCTGTTCGCGCTAGATTTCGCTGGTCTCATAACCGCCATAACAGTCCTGCACGGCATGATATTCTACATGCCCTCCTCCCTACGTTGACCAGTTGGATGCCGTGGTCGATCGTGCGATTCCGGTTGAAGGGTGGCTTCCGGTACACTGGTGCCCCGACGACCCTATACTGGTGGTTTGTTGTGTTCGGTGCTACTCGGCGTAGTCCCCGACGGTGGAGCTAGCCTACCTCGGCGGAGAGTTCCTCGACGAAAGAATGTCTCCCGCAACCGTTGACGGACGCGTTATTCTTCTTTCGATGCAGTCCGGCAGAATGCCGAGGTCAGTCCAGCGATTCCGGGTGGAGGATTGCGACCGGTTCACTAGTGCCCCGACGATTCAAGCCGGCGATTCGCTACGGACTACTCGGAATAGTCCCCGACGGTGGATCTTTCCTGCTTCGACGAAGAGTAACAATGTGTGCGTGTATATGTGTGTGTATGTATGTATGTATGTATGTATGTATGCATGTATCAAACAATCTCACCGATTATTCTCAGAGATGGCTGGATTGATTTGCAAATACTTAGTCTCAAATGAAAGGTACAACCTTCCTATCGGTTGCTATTGATTTTTTTTAATTGATCCGACTTCCGGTTCCAGAGTTACGGGTTGAAGAGTACGATCACACAGCAAATTCCCTTATAAACTGGTACCATCATAATGTCCATATGATGCAATACATATTAAAATATGTGCAACATTACTTGGATTTGCGTGTCTAGATCACTAAAGACCCATCGAAGTCGCTTTGACCGCATTGGCCACCTATGACGGTTCTTGATACCCCGGGGAACTTTCCAAGTCTCTAAGTTAATGTCATACCTATTTCTCAGCTAATTATTTACCGATTTTTCCAAACTTGGTCTCAAATGAAAGTTACTACGTTCCAATTGAATTTTGAATTGAAAAGTTACAACGCTGCTATTGAATTTCTAATTGAGCCGACATCCGGTTTCAGAATTACAGGGTGATGAGTACGAACACACAGTAAATCCCGATTTCAACGTATTCGGCGATGGATGTAAATTTTTTCCAAAAGGCGAAAATTTTTCCAATATGTGACCACAACTGCTTGGATTTGTAGTTCTAGGTCACTAACAGTCATTCAAAGCCTCTTTGGCCACATTGGCAACCATCGACGGTTCCAAAAGCCGCAGCGGAAGTATTCAAAGTCAAAATAACAGTTACATCAATTTCTCAGTGATTACCGGACCGATTTGACCAAACTTAATCCCCAATGAACCCCAAAAACTGTTATTAAATTTTATTTCGATCCGAATTCCGGTGGCGGTGTTACGGGTTGTGCAATGTGGTCACAGAGAAAACTCCCATTCAAACCGATAGCGCTATGAATGCAAAAAGGATTTTTTTTCCCTAAAATAGGAGCCAAACATATTGCATTTGTAGTTCTAGGTTACTGACGGCCCATAGAAATCTTGTTGGCCACATCAAGATCCATCCAAAAATATTTAAAATCGTGACCGACCATCTTCGATTCCTACTTTACCCGTTTCACCGACATGGAAGACTGAACATTTTTCACAATTAGAAAGATTTTTTCGACCCAAGAGGAATTTTTTAAAAGGGCGTAGACATTTCTACGTGCCATAATTTCAAAAATGTTTAGTTCGATTACTGTATTTTATACAGCAAAACTTTCTAAGAATGAGCTACAGAGGATGAACATTTCTGTACGAAAAAAATATACACTGAAAAAAATGTTGTGTCATTTTCCACAAAAACAAAAAAATTGCGCTAAAGATTTAAATTGCAAATAAAACTAATTTTTTCTAATTTTTCATTATTGTCATCGAAAACTCAAAGAGAAAAGAAATATTTTGAACGTGATTGTATGATGAAAAACTTATCGCCAAAAATTAACAATAGCTTTATACATGTTTTTTTTTTAATTTCATGCTAATTGACATATACAACTGTAATTTTATTTCAAAATATAATTCTAAATATCGTTTTAAATTATAATGCATTTAACAAAAATCTTCCGAAATGCGATAGTTTTCGAGGTATTTGGAATTTTGTTCCAACAAAAAAGCTAATTCGTGCCTTTTTTAATAGATATTTGCGTTACCCCATCATTAAATGTCAAAAATCTAATGCTTATCGTTTTAAAGACGTAAAAGAAACTTTTTCAGTGTATTTGGACCATGGATAAGCTTTCAAAAAATGTCCTAACTACAACTTTTGACATATTTCCATGATTCATACTATTTGCATTCAAAAATACAATTTTCTTTTTGAATATGATTCTAAACACCATTTTAAATCAAAATGCTCATGACAAAATTTTTCTGAAATGTAGTAGTTCTAGAAATGTTTCAAATTTTGTTTTAACTTCACAATTATTTTATTTCATTGAGACCATTTCGCGTTTGTCCATCAACAACAATAGGTTTTTGAAATGGCCCATAACATTTCCTGTAACTTCTCCTTTGAATTCAAGGCGGTATTGTAACCCATTTGAAAGCTACATGAAAAAAAGCATGATCGTATGATCGAACTATTTAGTTTAATCATCAGATCCTTTAATTGAATAGAATTTTGATTGTTTTCGTATAGCTTTCAAATGGTTTACAATATCGCCTTGATGTCAAAAAGAAAGTTCCAGGAAATGTTATGGGCCTTTTGAAAAACCGATTGTTGTTCATGGAGATACGCGAATAAATTCTGAAAAGGTAGTAATATAACAAAAGAATTGTGTTTTTAAAACAAAATTTAAAATATCTCGAGAACTACTACATCTACATTGCAGAATTTTTTTGTTATTAGCATTTTGATTTAAAATTGCGTTAAGAATCATATTCAAAAAAATGTATTTTTGACTGCAAATAGTAATAATTATGAAAATATGTCAAAAGTTGTTGTAAGAAAAACTTTTTTATTGAAAGCTTCTCCATGATCCAAATACACTGAAAAAATTTCTTTTGCCTCTTTGAAACGATAAACATTAGATTTTTTATATTTTATGATGGGGTAAGGCAAATAACTTTTTAAAAGGACATAACCAGTCGAATTAACTGTTTCTGTTGGAACAAAATTCCAAATATCTCGAAAACTATCGCATTTTGGAAGATTTTTGTTAAATGCATTTTGATTTAAAATGATACTTAGAATTATATTATGTAAAAAAATTTGTATGTCAATTAGTATGAAATTTAAAAACATGTATAAAGTTATTGTTCTCTATCATACAATCATATTTATTTTTTTTCTCTTTAGGTTTTGGTTGACAGAATATAAAAAAATAGCAAAAATTTTTTTTTGCACTTTAAATCTAAAAATAAATTTTTGTTTTTGTGAAAAATTACACTTTTTTCAGTGCATTTTTTGTACAGAAATATTCATTCCCTGTAACTCGTTCTTAGAAAGTATTGCTGTATAAAATACAGTAATCGAACAAAAAAATGAAATGTATGCACGTAGAAATATCTACGCCCTTTTGAAAAATTGCTTTTGTATCAAATTATTGCAATTGTCAAAGAAAATCATGGAGATTCATAAACCGAACACAACTTCAAAGTTTCGTTCGAATCAACGATGGTCACACGAAAAAATCCGTTCATAAATTCATGAACAAAAGGTCACGATTTCATGAACTGGACGATTTACGAAAACCATTCGTGACATCTGGTTTTGTGAATTATATCACGCACACTATTTGAGGTTCTCAGTGCAGTTTTCGTTTTCTGTCCGGACATCACAATGAACCTTATCAAATGAATAACGATGTTCTAGGTTTTAATATTTTTTATATCTACTGCTCGTACCTATTACTGGTGGCTAGCAACTGGGTATTTCATTAAAAAGTGTATGGAACAAAAATGATTGCACGAATAATACTCCAACTTTTGTGATAGAGTTCACGTAAAAATTTCATTACCATGTTGCATGAAATTGTAAATGATTAGGGATATCTTCTAAATATCACAAGCACGCAAATAAATACTAGATAGTTCGTAAATCATGTACTAAGAATCATGAACCAGTTCACGAACACATGAATATTTTATGATTTCGTGAACTTTTTCACGAAAACGAATAAGTTGTGACTATTATACTAGGTATCATGAACCGGTTTATGAAAACATGAATAATATTTCATGATGTCGTGAACTATTTTATGAGCACGGATATTGAATCGTAACTAATATATTAGGAATCATGAACCAGTTCACGAATGCATGAATAATATTTGATGATTTTGTGAACCATTTCACGAGCACGGATATTGGATTGGAACTAATATACTAGGAATCATGAATTAGTTCACGAGAATTGAATGGGTTCATGAATAAAATTCCGAATTTCGTGAAATAGTTCACGAAAAAATAGCCAGAATATTTCGATGTTGTGAACTATTGTTCCTATAACTATGAAAAAAAATCATGAGTCAACCATTGGTTTTATGAATAATGTTCATAAAGTTGTGAACTAGTTCTTGGCGGAAACCGTGACCGAAGTTCACAAAACAAATTCAAATATTTCCACAAATGAAAGCGTTATGCGGGCGTTACTGAAGGGAAATTGAACATAATTATAAAAGCCATGATTTTTAGCCAAGGTCCTGTTTTCGTAACGTAAAGAATTCAATTCACGACTTTGGGAACAATTTTTTTCCGTGTATATTTTGTGGTCGGCCGGTTTCTCGTGGAATCCTTCAATACAATCAGGCCACTTGGATAAGCACCCCACCAAGATCCAGTTATTGTTCGAAGTAAATTTATCCTTTGTTAGCACTTCGTTTAGCCTACCCATTTGCCTTATGAATCGAACTAAATTTTGAGATATTTGAAGGCAAGGACTTAGGCTACCGTTCTATCAGCCAGCTGAAGCTGAAGCTGAGCTGAATTACGCTTCATTGAAAAAATTACCAGCTCTGTTTTCCCCGTAGATAAATCGATTCCCCTTCTTTAAAGCCCATTTTGAAAAAATATTCAAGCTGTCTTGCAGTGGTTATTGTAATTTTAGAGTACATGGGTTGACAATACAATCAATTACATTATCAATGTCATTAACATGTGTGTGATTTTCTGGCAGTAAATTGTATAATTAATTATTTAATTTTGGTGAAAGACCACATTCATGTAGATTCAACGAGATTGTAAATCAATGTAAACTGAGTTGAACTTTCCTTTACCTAAGCACACGGACGCCATTTGATCTTTTTTGCCAGACAATTATTCGTTTCCTTGACCCTCCGAAAACCAAGCTGGGTATCTGATAGCAAACCATTCGCGTCAATTCAATTTTCGAGACGTCCTGCAATTTTCTGATGCAGGATAGCATTTCAATCGGTCGATACGAGTTATGATCGGAGTGTGGTTTTACCGGATTTGGAATGGCGATAATTCTCACTTATCTCTTGTCACGCGGGACAATGTTCTGCTCAAGAAACTTGTTGAATAAATCCAGCAAGCGTCTTTGAGCTTGAGCTTGAGCTTGTGCGACCACCCCTGGCTGCTACTACGTTATCGATCGGGACTAGCTGAAGTTGCACAGGGTAGATAATTATGCTTGGGATTAGCGAAATATCTTTCAATGTGCAACTCCTGGTAATCCTAAAGTGTTTCTGATCAATACCGACGCCGGCCAGGCCCGAACATAGATCGCAGAAGGAAAGTGAAGGCATGGTTAGTCCGATACTTGCTTTTGCTAGAGGCCATATATACTACTGCGCACTCCACAAGTATCACGGGAAGAGGATATTTTTGTTAGTAAGAGTATAGAAGTAGGATATACTTCTTCTTTACCGACGCCAGAGAGGTGATTCCACTACTTGGACTAGATATCTATCCACCAATTTCATGGACCGAGGACCAACGGTTTTACTTCCCTTCCGAAGGAAGACGTGACCACAGATTTTTTCACCTCAGAAAAATCTCAACGACCTCGGCTGGAATTGAACCCAGGCCAACTGGAATGAGTGGCGGTCACGCTTACCACTCAACCACCGGCGCCGTCTTAAATCCAGCAAGCGTCTTTGGCAAAATCAAAAAGACTCTTCCCCAAGTTGAATTTAATTCAGTTGTATGAGAGGAGCGCAATTGAAAATTCCTTCATTATCAAGGGCTAATCAATAGATTCGTTACTTGTGGGAGCATCACAATTGTTTTTCTACGCAAGAGAAGAATCTAGACAAAGTTTCATGGCAAAATTAAATATACATCGCTTCCTAAAAACTTCGTTTTCACTAGTCCCGTTTCGATCTCTCTTTCTTCTGGTTGTGATCCAAAGAGTACTCAGTGATGTTTCTCTAGACAAATCATCAACGAAGCGGCTCTAATAACTAAACTTCTTGGCTCGACGTAGACTGACATATCTTTTTTGCAATATCGCATATTTTTCAAAATTCATGCGACTATCCCCTAGTTTCAAAAATTCTTTGTAAGCAATATGTCTAACTTCATACGCATCAGAGCACTCCTTGTTCCACCAAGAATTAGGAGCAAGGAGCATTTATTCTCAGGTAATACGATTATCAAAAAACGTCGATCAGCAATATTGGTTTTAAAAACATTTTTTCTTGGATTCCAGTTAGCATGCAAAGTTGTTCGCTGTTACTTTTCCCATAGCCTGTTGCACGTTTACCTCACCTTCTCACCTAGTTACTACCAAAGACGAATCACCTTAGAACTCTAAGCACTTTGGTTAGGAGGTCGTTTAGTTATTGTCATGCCAGGATTCCCCAACAAAGGAATTTCTCTCGGCACCGGTGTTTGTTTCGTAAGCCAATTAGCTCCTATTTTTGTCACGTTTTAGTCGAACAGTCCTCGGCGGCGAATCTACCCCACTGTGAATTCCTCGGTGGTAGATTTCTCCCGATGCTGATGTTCGTTTCCGTGAGCGATTTACCTCCCCACTACCCCCCGATCTACTCGATCTATTCCCTAGTGGTGGATCTAGCCTACTGAACAGGCCAGTAGGTGCTAAGGTCCATCCAGCGATTCCGGGTGCAACGTAGCTTGCGGTTCACTGGCGCCCGAACGACCCACTGCAAGTTATTGACCGCGGTCTACTCGGTCCAATCCCCGACGGTGGATCTAGCCTACTCACGATCTACCCGGTAGAGTGTCGAGGTCGGTCTGGCGATTCCGGTAAAGCCAAACGTCCGGTTAGCTGGCGCCACGACGACCCCAACCCGGTGCTACGGCGCGTACTACTCTACTGGTGTCCGGCGATGGACCTAGTTCACACAGCCGAAAAGTTCCCCGGATGCGGAATTTCTCCCGAAACCCTACTTCAGGTTTCAGAGTGGCGTTCTAGCCAATGAAGATAGTTTGTTTGTCCCTCGTATACTCGTATACTCGTAACCACTCTATTGTTATCGTTTTATATATGCTCTTCATGGTACATCTCTTGGACGATATTATCGACTGTCACACTAGGCATATCCTTTCGGACTTCTTCGCGCCTAGGGCATTCAAAGACCGCGTGTTCCGGTGTCTCTTGCATGTTCACACACTCCAAACAAATGGGTGACGAAGCGTGTCCAAATCGATGCAGGTACTTCCGGAAGCATCCGTGCCCGGACAAAAACTGCATCAAATGGAAGTGTACCCAAGCAGACACATTTGGGATAAGTCGGTGGGTCCTCCTTCCTTTCTCTGCGTTGTTCCCCTCTTGCTGCCACTTATCCAACGAGTCCGACCAGTCTCCTTGCATTACATGCATTTCTCCGCTAGTAGCATTCCACGTCCTCAAGCAGATGGGAATCATCCTGGCAATTACGCATACCGCCTCCGACGACATCGTTCTGTACGCACTCGCGACACGAACAGCTATTTGGCGAAACGTGCTTATTAACTTCATCCGGTTCCTCTTTGAGTTCAGCGCAGCAGCCCAGGCCGGAACGCCATAATGAGACACCCGCCAGGAGACGTCTCGTGTTGCCTCTTGCTCCTCCGTGATTCGACATGATCCTTGCTTTAGTTGTCCTCGTAGCCTTCTCACACACATAGTTGAAATAGCTGTTATAATTTAATCAATCATCGACCATCACACCCAGGAGCTTCAGCGCACGCATCTCCACCTCCTCAAGGGTCTCACCGGTTATCTCCACCTCCTCAAGGGTCTCACCGGTTATCGCTAGGGCAACAACATCTGCCAATGTGACGACCTCAACTCCCCTGGGCAGTTGCAGTGTTAACACTCCATTGTACATTATATTCCGTTGGGCTAAGTGACCCTAATTGACCTCTTCCCCATTTTCGTTTCGTAGACCAGTACTTGGTTCTGAAAATAACTTTTCAGAACCTTGCACAGATAGTCCGGAACCCGCATTCTGTGCGGCGCTATGGCAATCGCCCCCTGCCCCAGCTGGCACTATTGAACGCGTTCTTCACACTGATCCTAACCACGGCTTAGTAGCGATTACCTTTTCTCTTCTGCTTCGATGATTTCTGTGCGCTCGCGATGACTGTGCGGATGGCTTTTATCGTCTATAACGTCTGTTGAGGATGACCCTTTCCAGGAGTTTATTAAGAGTATCCAGCAGGCATATAGGCCGATACGATGATGGATCTCGTGGTGGTTTCCCTGGTTTTGGCAGCAACACCAGTTTCTGGATCTTCCACCTATCCGGAAAGTAGTCATCGTCCAGGCATTTCTGTGGGACTATCCTGAACATGTCCGGAAATGCCAGTATCGCGGTCTTCAGCGCCACGTTAGGGATACCATCGTATCCGGAAGCTTTATTCGCTTTCAGCTCTTTTGTCACTATAAGGAGCTCGTCGTTCGGGACTCGATAATCACCAGCATTTCCACCGTCTGCATCAACGTATGCTGTAGGCGGCCATGCGGTTAGGTCGTGCTTCGAGAAAAGACTCTCCACGATAATTTTCAGTTTGTCAGCGCGCGTTTCTATTGGCGTCATTGGACCTTTGATACTGGCCATAACGACACAGTCAGCATTGCCCCACGGGTTGGCGTTTACTTATCTGCATAGCTCCTTGTAGCAAGTGGACTTACTTAGCACTATGCCTGGCAAAAAAGAACAAATGGCGTCCATGTTCTTAGACGTAAAACTAAAATTCAACTCAGTTTACATTGATGTTCTCTCGGTGAATCTACATCAATGTGCTGTGGGCATCAAAAGTCAATAATTATTTATACAATTTACTGCCAGACAATCACATACATGTTAATGACATTGATAATTGTATTATCAACCTATGTACTCTAAAATTACAACAACCACTTCAAGACAGATTGAATAATTTCCGGCTTATATGGAAACTTATTATATGACTGGACGATTCATTCTATCTTTCCGAAACCATATATCTGAAATTTCATAGTTGTCTATAGGGGTAATATACCTTACATTTCACCAAAGATTGTGAAAATCTCCAACCATCTCCGAGAAACTGATGAGTTTTTTAATTTTGAAAGATGGCCATCTTTCCGCGTACTTCCAAAACCGTTTTTGGCGGTCAATGTGGCCAACAAGATTTCTATGGGCCGTCAGTAACCTAGAACTACAAATGCAATATGTTTGGCTCCTATTTTAGGGAAAAAAAATCCTTTTTGCATTCATAGCGCTATCGGTTTGAATGGGAGTTTTCTCTGTGACCACATTGCACAACCCGTAACACCGCCACCGGAATTCGGATCGAAATAAAATTTAATAACAGTTTTTGGGGTTCATTGGGGATTAAGTTTGGTCAAATCGGTCCGGTAATCACTGAGAAATTGATGTAACTGTTATTTTGACTTTGAATACTTCCGCTGCGGCTTTTGGAACCGTCGATGGTTGCCAATGTGGCCAAAGAGGCTTTGAATGACTGTTAGTGACCTAGAACTACAAATCCAAGCAGTTGTGGTCACATATTGGAAAAATTTTCGCCTTTTGGAAAAAATTTACATCCATCGCCGAATACGTTGAAATCGGGATTTACTGTGTGTTCGTACTCATCACCCTGTAATTCTGAAACCGGATGTCGGCTCAATTAGAAATTCAATAGCAGCGTTGTAACTTTTCAATTCAAAATTCAATTGGAACGTAGTAACTTTCATTTGAGACCAAGTTTGGAAAAATCGGTAAATAATTAGCTGAGAAATAGGTATGACATTAACTTAGAGACTTGGAAAGTTCCCCGGGGTATCAAGAACCGTCATAGGTGGCCAATGCGGTCAAAGCGACTTCGATGGGTCTTTAGTGATCTAGACACGCAAATCCAAGTAATGTTGCACATATTTTAATATGTATTGCATCATATGGACATTATGATGGTACCAGTTTATAAGGGAATTTGCTGTGTGATCGTACTCTTCAACCCGTAACTCTGGAACCGGAAGTCGGATCAATTAAAAAAAATCAATAGCAACCGATAGGAAGGTTGTACCTTTCATTTGAGACTAAGTATTTGCAAATCAATCCAGCCATCTCTGAGAAAAATCGGTGAGATTGTTTGATACATGCATACATACATACATACATACATACATACATACATACATACATACACACACATATACACGCACACATTGTTACTCTTCGTCGAAGCAGGAAAGATCCACCGTCGGGGACTATTCCGAGTAGTCCGTAGCGAATCGCCGGCTTGAATCGTCGGGGCACTAGTGAACCGGTCGCAATCCTCCACCCGGAATCGCTGGACTGACCTCGGCATTCTGCCGGACTGCATCGAAAGAAGAATAACGCGTCCGTCAACGGTTGCGGGAGACATTCTTTCGTCGAGGAACTCTCCGCCGAGGTAGGCTAGCTCCACCGTCGGGGACTACGCCGAGTAGCACCGAACACAACAAACCACCAGTATAGGGTCGTCGGGGCACCAGTGTACCGGAAGCCACCCTTCAACCGGAATCGCACGATCGACCACGGCATCCAACTGGTCAACGTAGGGAGGAGGGCATGTAGAATATCATGCCGTGCAGGACTGTTATGGCGGTTATGAGACCAGCGAAATCTAGCGCGAACAGCTAGACCTGGAATCATGTGAAGTGCATTAGCAGGAGTTTAGAGGAGTAGTGTTCAGAATTATCTTCTCTGTTCAAAGTCCCTCGCTCTAACACACGATGGACGAAATCGGTAGTATGGTCGAACGTTTGCTGGGTCGGCATAAAAGCTTTATCACCAAGTAAAAAACACACTTTTACCGATCTCGAACAACTGAGTCGAATGGTATAAGAGATTCGGCTCTGTGGGCCGCGGTTAGAAAGTCGAAATTCCGACCGATTGCATAACCTTTCTATATAAGAAAGGCAAAACAATATCCAGTTGTGCACCACAATTTATAATGTACTAACTATTATTTGTGATACACAACTACAATAAATCAATCGAAGACATCCTAGACTTCATAAACTTTTGCTTGGAAGATGTCATCACATAACTGAATTCAAATCAATCAGACATTGGCAGTCATTCTGAACCATTTCTTATAACTAGATATTCTGCTTGGTATCCATAGACTTGTGGTAAGGGCAATCTATAGATAACCTAGACTGGGTGGAACAGAAGATAAGTTACTGCTGGTCCGGTAAACCATATTCCGAAATGTTCGAATTTAATGCAGATATGATTCTATGTCGGAAGAAAAGGTTACTAATGGGGTTTTTCATTGAAAAAGCCCGGGGCAGTGGATTGCACTGGTGTTGCATTTTCTAGCAGTAGAGCAAGCCACTAGACGCGTTTCATTCCCACTTTTGCTAGAAAGTGCAAAACCAGTGCAATCTACTGCCCCGATATAAGAATCAGAACAAAATTCCGAAAATGGGTTGGATACAGTGTAGAACCGGTTTAAAATCCTAATGAAAAATCACAGCCTTTGATACTACAAAATCATATTTAGAGAATGTAGGTAAATGATCTATTTTGAATCCATCTGTAACCGGCACCGGTGCCTATATCATAGTGTCTTTGCGTTGAGCTTTACTGTCCATAAAACCATAAGAGTCCCATATGAATTTTTTGTTGAAAATGAGTTATCTGTTGGATTGTATTCTGTATCACCACTGAATCACAATGAACAAATAAGATTACCAGGTTTGTTTAGAAAATATCGAAAAAATACCAAACCATGGTTGTCCCATCCATTTGGCTCAAAGAAAATGTAAATCTTGAATAACGTTTTTCTCGGATTGTTGTTTTTCACTATGGAAATCTTATGCTTTTACGTCTGATTGATACTTTCACGATGTCTATGATCTGTTGCACGGTAGTGGGACATAGCGCACCGAAGTGTATGTTCACAGGTTGAAATACATATACATATCTAATTGCTATATCAAATGGTACCTTTTATGCGAAGTATTGTACTTATACGCTATCAGTAAAAAAATCGTATGGCTTTTTTCAAACAAAGTTGGCGAATCTACGTAGCATAACTTACAAATCACTGATACTTAGGTAGAGCAGAATAGATTTTATATACACATATACTAACCATGATCGCAAATCACTCCCATAAAGATAAGAATTCCATAGAAAATGGGACAAATGTGCGATCGTTGGCAGTATAATTCACTATGGGTCGTCGGTATAGTGTCACCGCCACATAGCATTGTTGGGACATTGAAGATCTAATGGTTATATGAATAGTCAGTCTTCGCCGTGCTTAGTTCCTCTAAATATTTATAATATCTATTGATTGGTTATGCTCAGGACGGCAATGCTTACTGAAAAACGTTTTATATTATTTATTGGCTAGCGAGTGTACATTAGAAACTATTGTGGTTGATTTCCAAAAAGCTTAGCTTAGTTTAGCTTGGGTAGACCGCGCGCGTCGTTTGCTCCCATTCCCTGTCAGCATACGACCACAAATCCCACCGTGGTCACTAATGCCGCTTCCATCCGAAACAAATCTGAGTCAGGCTCCAACCCCAACCGCTGTCAAAATGTAGGAACTGACATCGCGGGAAGGTGAGGGATAGGAGTTCTGTATCAGAAGAAAATGGTGGCATAGTGTGGCATCATATTGCACAATAATACAGCTTTGCCAACCTATTCTGGTTGATTTCCAAAAAGTGAAATAAATTATGAACATGTTTTTTTTTATCAATGTCCGCAATATCACACCAACTCACAACTCTTTGACGATGCTGGAATTTCTCATAATGTGTGATTTATATGATAGATTTGGAAAATTTGGGTAGATCACTTGCATATGAAATTAGCTCACTGACTCACACGATTTTCTTCCGGATTCCTAAAGGGGATTTTTAGCCAGTCGAAATATGCTATCATGTTAGTATAATGTTTTACAACGTCACATTTGATCTCTTTCAATTAGTTTTGTTCATGTTTAGGACGTTGTCTTCAAAAATTTCATCAATTGTACATAAATATCAAAACCATATTCTAGCTCAGAAAAAAAACTAATGTTATTTATGAAAAGCACAGCACAATTCAGTAATTATGTTGAAATTAATGTTACAATCAACTAAGTACCGATATTTGAATGGAAAACAAATATTTGTTATTCATTGTTCGCAACATCGTAGTCAAGATGTAATCCCTGAAATGCTGCAACTTGTGAAACTAACGCAAACGCCTACTAACGTTTATTATTTGTGTTTTCCATCTACTGCCGGTTCATGTATACGCATACAAACAAGCATCCGCGGAGTTTACGATTTGATATGCAATCGATGGAAAATATGGAATTTCCCAATGAAAATCTTAGACTTTTCGTGAAAACTGAATATACATTAGATGTAAATATTACGTAGAATGCTCCAGTATATTTTTTGAATCAATTAGAGCGTATGCACAATGCATAGATAGGTTATGAATAAAATTAGGAAAATCGTAAAATTTTCATGGAAAAGTCGGAAAATTCCATCAAACTAAAGTTCCAATGTGTGCTTTAGAGAAATAGAAACACACTGAAATACTAAAAAGAGTATGTCATCGCTTTATTTTCGAAGATATTAGCGTGGAAATGCAAAAAAGGCAAAAGTTTTTCCGGTCTAAGGTAATGCATTCGGAAAATCGGGAGAATTTTCACGGAAAATTTTAACCAGATGATAGCTGAATAAATTCTGCAGGGACGTATGTTTTTTGTTTTGGGATTTTAGTTAATTTTATCGTCTATTTTCTCGAAAAACTAACTTTTTCCTACTGTTTTGCGGCGCGAGTTACGATGGCCTTAATAGATGTATTTGGGTTTGATGCCCCAGGTCTTTCCAAAAGTTCGTTTGCACTGCATGCATGCTATACAAAAACATAGGAACTTAAATTCTCCTGGAAACGTGTATAAGGCTTATCAAATTAATAGATAAGAGGTTAGAGATTATGTAAAATTCCCCGGGCAATGGAATGCAACTATTTGTGTTATAATTTTTTCCTGCATTTTTGATTATTTGCTAACTGGTGGCAATTTAAAAAAAAACTGTTTTAATCTACCTAGTGGTGCAATTGTGCCTTTTTCATTTGTCCAAACTACGATTCCATGGCTGGTTATGTTCAATACAATGATGGAAATGTATATTACATATTCAGTACGATTTGCACATACATACAGTGGATCGGCAGCCAAAATCTTTAGATACTATGTGTCGACACTGAAATATCGCTTGAAACCAGCGGCGGATCAAGCATAAGGATCCGGGGGGTCCGGACCCTGCCGAAAATTTTGAACTTGTTAAGAACTTTTAAACTAGTTTTAATTTTAAAGTAGCAATCCCTCATTGCATACTCCTATCTTTACATCTTTATCCTAGCCTTTACAAGCCAAAAAAATTTTGGCCGGGATTAGGTTGACGATTTTTAGAGTGATTGCATAACCTTTCTATATGAGAAAGCAAAAATATGCCAAAGTCCAAAAAAGTAAATATTCGTCAAAATTTTTTTTCGAGATTTCATTAAATCTCAACGTCATTTGGCATCAAAAATGCAAATTCGATTTTGAAATTTACCCTTACTCCCCCCTTTGAGAATTTTTCATTTCAGTTTATATGGGAATTTGCTGCGTGGTCGCACTCTTCAATCCGTAGCTCCGGAACCGGAAGTCCAATCAATAAAAAATTTAATAGCAGCCGATGGAAAGGTTGTACCTTTTATTTGATCACTTTATTTTATTTGTGCAAATCGGTCCAGCCATCTCTGAGAAACAGAGGTCACATTTTTTTCACATACACACACCAGCAATCCGGCACAACCGGGACAGGCGGTCGAAAACCCCTGGAAGTTGGTCAGTAAGGGGAAGCAGATGTCGAACGCAGCTCGACCCGCAAAGAAGGCCAAGGACAGAGGCGAGGCCTTGTTGGTAAAAACCGACAAGAGCAAATATGCCGACGTCCTTAAGTCAATTCGGGCGGCCGAAAGCCTCTCGGCCCTCGGGCAGGACGTGTGCAGCGTGAAACGCACCAAGACCGGTGAAATGCTATTGGTGCTGAAGCGACACGCACAATCTAGTGCGGCGAACAAAACCTTGGCCCAAGAGGTCCTGGGTGAAAGCGCCCAGGTGAGATCACTAGGTGCGGAAGTGGCTCTCCAGTGCAAGCAACTGGACGACTTCACGACCGCAGACGATGTCGTCTCTGCCGTCACACACCAGTGGAGCGCAGTGATCGAGCGGGCCTCTGTGCGCTTAAGAGCGGGATTCTCTGGCACGCAAGTAGCCTACTTCAGGCTGCTGACTGCGGAATCTAAAAAGGTTACCGAGAAAGGGAAACTGAAGATCAGCTGGTCAGTATGCCCAGTAAGCATACCCCAGCAGCCTTCAGTGGATAGGTGCTATCGGTGCCTAGAATCCGGCCACAAGTCGTACGAATGCAAGGGACTAGATAGGAGCAAATTATGTCGTCGCTCCGGCGAGGAGGGTCCTAAAGAGCGGGACTGCACTAAGGAGCATTAAATGCTTTATCTGCACCGCTAAAAAGCAAGCCCGTAACCAAGCATGGTTACAATGGGTGGACCTTCGTGTCCCTTCGGTGAAGCCAGCAAGAGGAAGTCGTGAACGTCACACAGATTAATCTTAACCACTGTGCAGCTGCCCAGTAGGTGTTGTGGCAGTCGGTCTCGGAGTCGAGGACAGATGTCGTCCTCCTATCTGACCCGTACAACGTCTCTGCCGATAACGGCAATTGGATGTTGGACGGGTCTGGGATGGCAGCAATCTGTACAACGGGACGGTTCCCGGTTCAAGAGGTAATACACCCCTCGGCCGAGGGCCAAGATCAATGGTGTGTTCTATTGTAGCTGCTATGCTCCACCAAGGTGGCCTATAGAACAGTTGAACCAGATGATCGACAGGCTCTCTTCCGACCTAGTGGACCGGAAACCGGTAGTCATAGTGGGGCAGCCGCTGTGCAAATAGCGCTACTGGAGGCGCTTGCGAAACTCGACGCTGTGTTAGCCAATAATGGCTCCGCTAGCACATTCCGTAGAAATGGGGTGGAGTCATGGATTGACATAACGTTTGCCAGCCCAGGTCTGGTTCCAGGCATGGAATGGAGGGTAGACGAGGGCTACACCCATAGTGATCACTTAGCAATTCGCTTTAGGATCAACTATGGTGTCGCGAGTCCAATCACTTCGACATCGAAGCTTTCACCGCGACCCTGGGACTGGAGGCCAACACCGACAGTCTAAACGGGGATGCGCTGGTAGCCGTCTTATTACGCGCGTGCGACGCCACTATACCGAGAAAAACCCTGCCAAGAAACGGCAGACGCCCGGTATACTGGTGGAGTGCCGAGATTGCAGCCCTACGATCAGCCTGACTCAGAGCTAGACGTAGGATGCAACGAGCCCGCACCGAGGATGCAAGAGGTTCTCTCGCCGTGAAGTGTTTCGAGCTGCGAAATTGGCCCTTAACAAGGCCATTAAAAGCAGCAAGAGAGAGTGTTTCGACAACCTGTACGAGAGTGCCAACGCGAATCCGTGGGGTGACGCCTACAGAATCGTGATGGCGAAGACCAAATGGGGGCTCTCCACCCCCCGAGCGTTCTCCGGACCGGTTGGCGAGGATTATGGAAGTACTCTTCCCGTCTCGAGCCACAAACCCCTGGCCACCTGTACCGCAAGACATTGTGGGTGATGCCGAAATGGTGGCTCCGATAACGAATGAAGAACTACTCGCAGTTGCTAATTCCCTAGCAACGAACAAAGCTCCAGAGCCAGATGGAGTGCCAAAGAGCACTCTGAAGGCAGCGATCATAGCGAACCCGAACATGTTCAGGCTAGCTATGCAGCGATGGCTTGACGAGTGCCGCTTCCCCGATAGATGGAAAAGGCAGAAATCCCAGTGTGAAGCCCGGGAAGCCGCCAGGCGACCAATCGACGAACAGACCAATCTGTCCGATCGACACGACTGGCAAATTGCTGGAGAGAATAATCCTTAACAGGCTAACCCCGTACACAGAAGGTACGAACGGCCTGTCAAGCAACCAGTTTGGCTTTCGGAAGGGTAAGTCCACGGTGGACGCTATCAACTCAGTGATAAAGACTGCCGAGATAGCGATCCAACGAAAAAGGCGAGACATTCGATACTGTGCGTTAGTGACACTTGACGTGAAGAACGCATTCAACAGCGCAAGCTGGGATGCCATCGCGCTCTCGTTACACCGGCTTAGTCTACCAGTGGGTCTCGATCCTAGGCCCGGTGCTATGGAACTTCATGTATGACGTGGTTCTGAGACTGAAGTTCCCTCCTTGGGCCAAGATCGTCGGCTTTGCCGATGACGTAACCTTGGAGGTCTATGGGGAGTCAATCCCTGAGGTAGAACTAACTGTAGAACACGCGATCAACACGGTGGAGGAATGGATGAGCGCGAGAGGCCTGGAGCTCGCTTAGCATAAGACGGAGGTAGTTATCGTCAACAACCGCAAGTCGGCATAACATGCAGTTATCCATGGAGAAGTCGTGATCACCTCACAGTGGAGTCTGAAGTCTCTCTGAGTCATTATAGACGACAAGCTGACCTTCGGCAGCCATGTCGACTATACATGCATGAGAGCGTCGACTGCTGTTGCGGCTCTACCGAGGATGATGTCCAACAGCTATCTATCCTCAGGTATGGCGGCCCGTCATGGTCAAGAGCACTGAGGGGAACCAGTTACCTGCAGAAACTGGAGAGCACCTACCGCATGATGTGCCTCAGAGTGATATTTGCTTACCGCACGGTATCACACGATGCATCCTGCGTGATAGCGAGCATGATGCCATTCGGGCTGGTCATACGGGAAGATGAGGAGTGCTTTGAGCTGCGTGGCATTAGAGGAGTCCGCGAGCGCACCAGGGTGACCTCGGTCGCCAGATGGAAGCGTGAGTGGGATAACTCCCCGAAAGGTAGGTGGACCCACCGGCTGCTACTTAGCATATCTAGCTGGGTGGGTAGACCCCATGGGGAAGCTCACTTGCATCTGACAAAATTTCTGTCAGGCCATGGCTGCTTCCGACAGTACCACCACAGGTTCGGGCACACGGAGGTCTCCGTATGCCCTGACTTCCCAGAGGTTGACGAAACTGCCGAACACATACTGTTTGTATGCCCTCGCTTCGACGTCGAAAGGAGAGCAATACTTGTCGTCTGTGGCTGGGACACAATCGCTGATACCCTTATTCAGCGGATGTGTCAAGCGTTGGAGAAGTGAAACACAGTCTCGACTGCAACCACTCAGATTGCCTGCAGGCTACAGAGAATCTGGTGCACCGAGCAACAGATGACGGGCACGACTAACTAGTGATTGGTTAGTTGGAGCGGAAAGGGCCGAGCGCGAAAAAGTGAGTGAATGGTCTGTTCATGCTGAGGTAGGCTTGGCGCAGCGACTGGCAACCGCGTAAGGGGTAAAGCCAGCCACTCCGAAGCAAGGCAGATAAGTGAGTGAACAGGCGTATATATGGACTGCCTCATGCCAAGATAGGAGGGTCGTAGTATCGTAGTATGTTGGGACTTCGCTATTGATACCTCGTGGCGTGGCAGAGGAGTGAAGGGTGAGCATCCAAGTCAGCCTCACATGGTATGTTAGGGGTGAGCACAAAAGTAAGCCTCACAAGGTACGAAAAAGGTGAGCACACAAGTCATGTTTTAACATGATGATGAGTTATGATCTACCATAGACCATGCGGTAGAGGGGTGGGCGTAGTGTATTGGTAAATCGATTGCCTTGTACGCAGCGCACCTGGGTTCGAGTCCCGATCCCGCACATAGGGTTAGAAATTTTTCATAAGAGATTTTTCTAACCCGAAGAGGCGAATGACCTTACGGTTAAAACCTCTATAATCGAAATAAAAAAAAAAACCATGCGGTAGACTTGGGTACAACGCCCAACTCCTACTTAGCAGAAGGCAAATAATTCTTCACATTTCCTTTCGATCATGTCCATATGAGCCTGCCTAGTCCTAGTTTTCCGTTCTAAGTTTATAACTGATTCGCTCTAGAATACCTATCCGTCTTTCAATTTCATTGCTTTCGTTTCTCTTAGTCTCAAATTTGCCGAAAATAGCCAACAAAATCGATACAGTAGAATTTTTTTATGTTTGATAGTTGTGGATAACTTATGAAAAAGGCCTAATATTTTTGTTGAAAGAAAATCAAAATATTTTAGAATACTTTTTCTTAAGAGCATTTTTTTTAAATGATATTTAGTATCATATTGGTTATTCCACGCGAAGTGATCAAGGCACGTGTAATTTGGAGGAATTGTTCATCTAGGGCCAAATTTTAGTGTCAATCGAACCACCCCTCGGGCCATGAGAGCATCCCCCGTTTTGACAAATTGCCAAAACCCTTGATCCTTTGATCATATCTCCGGTTCTATTTCAAACCGCAAGATGGGTTTTGAAGAAAATTGTTCAAGGAGTCTAGAAAAAACATTAATTTTTCGAGGCAGTGCTGCCAACTATGCGTTTTTTTAGTTAAATATTAAAAGTTGAATTTGCTCTCAATACATATATTTTAATTTAGAAAATTCTAATGCCATCGTGTTCCTCAGACATTTTTATATAAAAAACACTTATAATCTCAATATAATTTGAGCTAATCTTGAGATAACAAAAATAAGAAAAAATCGCAATTTCCCATATAAAATCGCAAGCGCACAACACTAAACACCAGCTTGAGTATTCTGAGTTTAAACATAATTTTTCGTAAATTAGACGAGAAATGATGAAAAACTACGTTTTTAGTTTGCTTCTAGCAGATCAGGGTCGTTTTTAATGACCGTTTGAAGATTTTCTTAATTTTGGCCAATAAAAGTGGATTTTTATATGAGAAAATGCGAGTTTTTTTTTGCATAAAATGGCGTATCTCAGGATTCTCACAAAATTGTTTGGGCAAATAGACCCAAATTGAAAAAAAGTATCGATTAGAAATTCTGTACAAACTGTTGGCGTGGTCAGAAAAACTGTTTCAAAGTCTGTCCCGTTACATGTTATTTGTTTTCCATTACTTCACAATTAAAAATAAGCATTATTACATTTCCATCTAAAATTTTAGAGCGAGAGAATTTTAGATTTATAGATTTTATTGACATTAAAAATGTCTTACTCCACTATCTGGGGCTAGGTGTCATTCTAAAATCTAAACTATCTCCCATGTAACGAAACTATGTAAGGTTTGCACGCTTATAACTCCGATATTACTAGATGGATTTTAATCATTCATACACCAACCGATTCAGAAACACCTAACTAAAATATTGGTAATAATTTAATATCTCCCCAATAAAAGTAGACTTTTGGAAATTGGTAAAATTAAAAAGTTCACAAAAAACGGGAAAAATACCATTCGTGAGGCAGATTTCTCAGACACAGCCGTCAAAAGAGGGCAGCTTAGTTGCTCAATGAAACACGAAAAGTCATAAATAGAAGCAACGCATGTCCGTTTAAATCAGTTGTTGCTCTTATCCCTCACGAGCAACGTCGTCTCCGGGCGATGCAATAAGTGCTATCGATTTTCGGTAACGTTGGCATTTGCACACACTCGCACCTAAGTGACTAAACCATATACCATATTAGTTTATAAATAGAGGTGACGCGTACCCGTTTGAATCAGTTTTTGTTCTTATGTCGAACGGGTAAGATCATGGCTGCAGCGTCTGGGCATTACAATAAGCGGTAGACGCTATGCATTTTCGGCAGCGGTGGCCGTGTGCGGATTTTTCGGCTACCAGCGCGGTGTCACAGAATGATTTCCAAAGTGGGTGGGCGGGGTGGTTTGAATTTAATTCAATACGGTGTGTGCTGCTTAAGAGTGTTGCGTTTGAAAAAAATATATTTATTTTTATGCATGCGTGTGCGTTGTAACTTGTTAATCCATGTTTACGGCGCTTTGTAGCTGCGTAGGGTAAAGAGCCAATTGGTTTTCATGTTTTATATTTCGGTTATATGTTTTTTATCAGTAAGGCATCTGACAACGTGCTTCTGTAGTTATTGCACTGTTCAGCAGCGTAGTATTTTATATAGGAGAGTACACTCAGGTTTTTTACGCGGATTTTGAAATTTACGCGGTTTTCATTAACGCGTTTTTTTTAAATTTACGCGGTTTTCATTTACACGGCCTGTATCCCCTGCCTGAAAAATCTGAGTGTAATTGCATCGGAAACAATCACATTCCCAGCAGAACTTTTTGTTTTCTAATTTCAAACACTTTTGTTTCGTACTGCACACAACGGAAAATTTTAAAACAGAACTTACCGTCCCAGCAGCAGTTGAAGCGGGTGTTCTTTTTCAATTCAAATTCAAGCCATGTCTTAAGCGTTACTGGACTTAAAATTGTTTTCCCAGTTTAACCAGTCAGAATATCTGTCCTACCCTATGCATTTAAAACACAGTTCTAATTGCGTTTTAAGGTATACAACAAATACGGTTGGGTATACTAATTTAAATTTTAAAATAAATCTGTTTTAAATTATGAAACAAACCGCTGTACTGAAGATATAATTATGTCAGTCCTATTACCACATAAAACACCTATATAACATAAAACGTTGCAGAATTGGTTTAATAATACAATGTTTACACTACAGAGTTATAACACGTTTTAATAATTAGCAACAAGAAAAATGTCACCAAGATAGCATTAAAACCCGTTTTAACTGGTAGTGCGAACGTTGCATAACAATGTAATTTATCAAATAATTTAATTTTTCACCACTAATCGATCAAGAAATACTTACACTTAAGATTGTTTACTTAAGTTCATTAGTACATTATTGAAAATTTAAATGGAAAATGAAATTTCATATTTTATGGAGAATCTGTATATTTCCGTTGGCGGGCGTGGGTTTCCTTATCACAGCTCTCAATATGGAACTTTTCTTTTGAATATATTTTCTGGACAGACCAGCCTATTTTTACTAGATGGATCAGCCAAATAATGCCAATCACCTAGTGAGATACTTGATTAATTAATAGATTACCGTTAAAAGACCTTCAATAAATTATGTTTTAATGGGGAGGGTATATAGCAAATTGTAACATAACATATGAAAACAGGCGAGTGAACAAGAACGTGTGTCGATATGTGTGATAGATAAAAATGCTATATTTTTAATGTCACCGTGGTCGTGTCCTGTACACAACCCTTTAATTTTTTATATTTTCATTTCATTATGGTCTTTTAATAATTTTTAGGTTGAACAGAATCATGAAAAAGTTTTAATAAATGATCGGCATGGAAAATTGTTATGGGTTCGTCATTCATATTGTTTTATAATAGAAGATATATACATAGGGAAAAATCAGTTCGTCTATGGTTGTCTTTTTCGGAACCTTGACCATATTGTTTCTTAAATTTACTCTTCCTTTGAAATTTGATTATAAATCAAAGCAGATTTACATAAGCCTGTAGACAGTTTTGAAGAGGAGCCGTAATCTATAAATTGCAGTTCGATGCAATTTGATAAGTTGCAGAAAGTTTTGAAAAATGTATTATAGAAATTCGTTGTGGAATGGCAGAAAGGGCAGCGTGAGAATATTTCAAGATCCATCGCAAAACCATTTACAAAAAAAATAACAGATGCTCGGGGAAAAAAGCTAGCTCCAGGCAAATATTTTTTCCGTTATTTTCACTGTTATTGAAGATATTTTTTGATTAAAAAAAATTTAAGTGGTGTAATGTAGAAAAATCTTTTGTAGCGTACAAATTTCCCTTATGATGGTTCTCCATTCATAGAAGAACCTACGCGGAGCTAAAACTCAAAAGTGCTAAAGAGCTATTGGCTTTATCAGTAGGGTTAATTTTTCATTCGGGAGGGAAGAATTTAGGCTGTTCACTGCCATGTTTCATGCCTTATTCTTTCACTTTTCTTCGGGAAAATGATTGAGCTATATGGCAAGGCAGAAATCACCAAATAACATAAGGAATGCACCAATCGAGTCTATATATACTGATTTCTGAACATGTTTTATAACGTAGTTTGTTAATAAAATTACATTTGATACAGTAACGGTTGTTGATTTTTTTTTTTCTAAAATTAGCGTTTTCAACTTCTATAATAAAGTTATTTCATACTAGATGACGATCCGCTTGTTGAAAGCTAATAGAAAATATTCTGACAAAATGGCTAAACACTGCAGACGCTGCTTTTGATAAAATTCTGAATTGACCGCTACCAAAGATTTGTACATGTTCTTTCTGTCATGGTCAATACTTACCTGTATTTATTGATACTAAAACATTATTTATCACTGTGACACTAGCATATTTTCTCAAACATTTTTTTGGCGAAAATTAAATGAATATTTGTGACCAAAAGTGAATTTGAAAAATCTTACGTCGTTTATGATTGAGTCTGAAACTGAATCAGTTCCAGCAGTTTGGATAAAAAATCAATTCAGTTCAGTCTCCAAGAAAACCCAAATTATTATGAGTCTCACGAAAATTTACTGTTCACTCTCGCTTAATTTTTAAACCGGTTTAAAGTTAAGCGAGAGTAAAGAGATCGGCCCTTAGTTATTCAAATTCAAGTTGCATTTCGCTGCCGAGTGCGATATCAAAAAGGTGTCGCTCATTTGATTGCATTCGCTATGAGCAATTTTTAGCTTTGAGCTACTACTCTGGTGATCGAAAATGACTCCCGTTAGGTTGCACCAGATGTCTCAAATAGTGCGCGAAATAATTTAATTTCCACACTAATTTAGTGCTACAAACTGTTTTTAAATTGAAATATTTTCGTTTGGCAAAAAAAAAATGATTCATATGGATCGGAATGCTCGATCGATATTTTACGGAAGAACAAATTTGTGATTCTAGTTTTGTAATATTCAGAGGCAGAGAGCTTAATCGCGCAATCATTGAATTGAATGTGCCTAAAATCTCGATAAAAACTTATAGTTGAACAGCATCAGATTATGAAACACTTTTCCCGTCAAGTAACTTCTCAAGTCAACGACTTCGATATCGCTGTCGATACCACGGAAGAGCTTAGAGCGCTGATCAAATAGACCCGTCGCTCAACACTTTCCCAAAATGTCTGACTTATGCCCAAATTGGTAATCAAGTGAAAATTTAACACTTTTGATGCAACCTCTGCTGTTGTTCCCGCTGCTGCTATATAGCAATCAGTTGTGGCAGCAACGGAAAGTGAAATTTAACCGTGAAAAATTGAACACCTAACACGCATCATTACCTCATTGATCTCGTCATCCAGTGCGCGCTGTCGCGTCATTTCTCTTAGTCTTTCTCTCCTTTGTTCGGTCAGCTGTTCCAGTTTGCGGGCTGCCCTGTCGACCTCCTGGTAGATGGTGATCACCTCGCAAAGGCGAGCATTTATGAGGTCCTTTTCGGCACCGCCACTGACGTTGGTGACGTTTTGCTGATGCTGCTGCTGCTGTTGCTGCTGCTGCAGCACCAGCTGATGGTGGTTGTGGTGGTGGTTTCCGTTAAAACTATTGCCCACGAGGCGATTGCTACTATCTAGACTACACATTTTAACTAAATTTTTGGTTTGATTAAGCGTTTGTTTGTTGTTGATAACGGTTAGTTTGTCCTGAAGTCGTTGTATGGTATTTGGTCCTTTACGGCGGAGACTCTGCAGTTCGGAATCCATCAGAGCTCGGCTGAGGGCACGGTGCTGTGAGTGCAGTTGTCTCCGCGTTGGTACCGATCCCTGCGTCTCCAGGTTGCGAATATCGTTCAGTACGGTAACCAGCCGGCGACCGGTTTCTATGCACTGCATTTGCAGCGGTTCCAGCGTACGGAAGAAGTCAATCCATTCACGCTGATCGTGCACATAGAAACCGCAACATCGAATCGGCAGGTTGTCAGTGCCGACAAAGTTTTTGATTGTTTCATTGTTGAGATACTTGATGTGCACGTTCAGGTTGCGAATCAGCTCCTTCGGTGGGTGCTTGTTATCGGCTGGATCGTACGAACCGGACACGTAGATCGAACCGAACTTGAGATGGCCGCTTAGAAGCTGAAGCGCACTGTCCAGCGTTTCGAGAAACGTAAGCTGCGAACTTTCGCTCAGCAACAGGTGGATGCAGTACTGCGAAGGGCTGAAAGAGAAGAATGAAATAGTACAGATTAGATTGCTGTTTTCTTATTTTGAGTATTTCTGGATATCATGGCTAGTTGGTTTAGGAGGTCTTCTACTCGCGAGGCCTAAAATTGAGCACTTTTTTGGGAATAAATTGTAAAGCATCTACTCAATGGATATTGAAACTTTTTACATTTCTTACAAAAGAAATGTATAGGATTCGCTCAAACTTTGACAACTTTTTCCGAGGCCCGGAGGGCCGAGTCTCATATACCAATCGACTCAGCTCGACAAATTGAGACAATGTCTGTATGTGTGTGTGTGTGTGTGTGTGTGTGTATGTGTGTATGTATGTATGTACAAAATGGCATGTAATTATCTCAGCAATGGCTGAACCGATCTTACTGAAATTAGTTTCAAATGAAAGGCCTAACGTTGCCATTTGACACTATTATTTTTGATTTTCGATATGTTGTTTACTTTCTGAGATATGGGCGATTTTGTCAAAACACAGCAGGTTTTTTGCAAATAACTTTTGAACAATGCAATAATGTCCCACAAACCGCACATAAATAGAAAGCTTGTAAAAATACCTTTCTAACAAGCTATAGATTGTCTAAATGCGTGCACGAGCGGCGGAGATATTAGACATTTTGTATTTTTAGTCCTCGCTTACCAATTTCCACTAATTAAAAATGAGATTGTTTCATACAGAGTATTGCTTTACTGGTGTTTTTTAGGGTAAAACTAAACCGATTTTGAATATCAGGGTATGAAAACACATCTACGTGATTCAAGGAATTCGATGTTGAGAACATTTTGTGAATTACCTTTATAATAAATGAACTATTTCTCAAAAATCAATATATAAGTTCACTTCAAAGACAAAATAATGTGTTGATAAAGAAACAGTGAGTTCTAGTATTTATCCCTTGGATTAGGCATTGCGTTCAATCATGAGGAAAATATTGGATGTTATATCAATACACAGATCAACAAGTAGTTCACCTAGTAGTGAGATAAAAGATTTCTCATATAATTATACTCGTGGCGTCACCAAAAGCAACTGTATGTTTGAAGCCCAAAAATCTAGCGAAAATTTAGCTCTTTTCCAAGATTTAGGTTATACTAGTTATGGCACAAAAGTCACTACTCACATTAATTATGACAAGAATGAAAGGAATCAATATATCATAATAATATACCTATAAAAATAATGTCACTGCATTAACCATCATTTGCCATTCCTCACACGCCCCCCATCTCGCTCTCTCTCTCTCTCTCTCTCTCTCTCTCTCTCTCTCTCTCTTTCTCTCTTCTATCGCATCTATCTAGCTATTTCTGTATGCATTTCTAAGTTGTGTGATAAGATCTTCTGCCAATCTGAAATATTTATTAATTGTAATTGCGAAGGTTTGAGAAAACAAAACTATTTTTTGTCTGCTGCTACGTCAACTCAACTTTAATTCAATTGTATTCAAAGCCTGTATCTACACTATAATTAAGGAAATTCATGACTATATCAGAAAAATATTTGGCTTAACTGGGTAATATGAAAGTTTGACGATGGAAATTATCAAAAGAGACTTTCCACGTGCGATATTTAAACTATTCGTATCTCTATTGAATTTTGAATGAAATATATGCTCAAAGACTGAAAGCTGAAGCCAGGATTTCGAAGACAAAATACATGAGAGGAAGAGGTTCTAGAGACGACAATGTGAACCTCCCACCCGAGTTCGGATTGACGGTGACGAAATCGAGATGGTCGACGAATTAATGTATTTGGGCTCACTGGTAACCGACGACAATGATAACAGCAGAGAAATTCAGAGACGGATCATAGCAGGAAATCGTGCCTACTTTGGACTCCAAAGGACGCTCCGGTCGAACAAAATTCGCCGCCGCACGAAGTTGATTATCTTCAAGACGCTGATTAGATCGGTGGTCCTCTACGGCCACGAGACCTGGACTATGCTCGTGGAGGACCAACGCGCCCTTGGAGTTTTCGAACGAAAAGTGTTGCGTACCATCTATGGTGGCGTGCAGATGGAAGACGGAACGTTGCGCAGGCGAATGAACCATGAGTTGTATCAGCTGCACATTCGTTGTATTGGTACGAACTTTCATGAAAAATAACGGATCAAAGACCAGAAATATCCACAAATTAGATCCAGGAAAAGAAGTCCTCAAAGTACCCACTCTCGATGGGGGATGCAACTACAATGTGTCTTCTAACTTATCGTCGTCCATATTTGGATGTACTGAGTAGTTTGAACCATTTCTTTTTCACAATATTGGTCTGTATAGGACTTATTTATCCATATTTTCTGCACAAGAATTCCGAACGAAACAATACAAACACGGCTTTTATGCAATCGACATAGCCTAGACATTTCACACTATTTACTTCAATGCAAATAAAAACTTTGAAATATCTACCTGTCTCATTCACGAATCGCATTCTCCCTCTGTCGTTCTCTGTTCAAGGGGCTTGAAAGCACATGTGACCTTGTCTCACTTTACTATATTCAATTGCGCGTTAAAATACTGGACCAGTAAATTCTGTTCTGCACATAAATCTTTTTTCGGGAATATGTGACCAAAAAGTAAACTTTGAATTCGTCAAGTAAAGAAGCATGAAAACAAAAAGAATAAAACCAAAAAAAGATTGAAATCCCAGAAAGTCCATTTGTTCATCCATTCTTTTAATTCATTTGATCCACTTCATTAATTTGATTCATTGTATTCACTGGATGAATTAAATCAATTTGATTCATTTAATTCATTTAATTCATTTGATTCATGTGATTCATGTGATTCATGTGATTTATTTGATTTATTTGATTCATTTGATTCATTTGACTCCTTTGATTCATTTGATTCATTTGATTCATTTGATTCATTTGATTCATTTGATTAATTTGATTCATTTGATTCATTTGATTCATTTGATTCATTCATGATTCATTTGATTCATTTGATTCATTTGATTCATTTGATTCATTTGATTCATTTGATTCCCTTGATTCATTTGATTCATTTGATTCATTTGATACATTTGATTCATTTTATTCATTTGATTCATTTGATTCATTTGATTCATTTGATTCATTTGATTCATTTGATCCATTTGATTCATTTGATTCATTTGATTCATTTGATTCATTTGATTCATTTGATTTATTTGATTTATTTGATTGATTTAATTCATTTGATACATTTGATCCATTTGATTCATTTGATCCATTTGATTCATTTGATTCATTTGATTCATTTGATTCATTTGATTCATTTGATTCATTTGATTCATTTGATTCATTTGATTCATTTGATTCATTTGATTCATTTGATTCATTTGATTCATTTGATTCATTTGATTCATTTGATTCATTTGATTCATTTGATTCATTTGATTCATTTGATTCATTTGATTCATTTGAATCATTTGAATCATTTGAATCATTTGAATCATTTGATTTATTTGATTTATTTGATTGATTTAATTCATTTGATTCATTTGATTCATTTGGTTCATTTGATTCATTTGGTTCATTTGATTCATTTGATTCTTTTGATTCATTTGATTCATTTGATTCATTTGATTAATTTGATTCATTTGATTCAATTGATTCATTTGATTCATTTGATTCATTTGATTCATTTGATTCCCTTGATTCATTTGATTCATTTGATTCATTTGATTCATTTGATTCATTTGATTCATTTGATTCATTTGATTCATTTGATTCATTTGATTCATTTGATTCATTTGATTCATTTGATTCATTTGATTCATTTGATTCATTTGATTCATTTGATTCATTTGATTCATTTGATTCATTTGATTCATTTGATTCATTTGATTCATTTGATTCATTTGATTCATTTGATTCATTTGATTCATTTGATTCATTTGATTCATTTGATTCATTTGATTCATTTGATTCATTTGATTCATTTGATTAATTTGATTTATTTGATTTATTTGATTGATTTAATTCATTTGATCCATTTGATTCATTTGATCCATTTGATTCATTTGATTCAGTTGATTCATTTGATTCATTTGATTCATTTGATTCATTTGATTCATTTGATTCATTTGATTCATTTGATTCATTTGATTCATTTGATTCATTTGATTCATTTGAATCATTTGAATCATTTGATTTATTTGATTTATTTGATTTATTTGATTGATTTAATTCATTTGATTCATTTGATTCATTTGATTCATTTGATTCATTTGGTTCATTTGATTCATTTAATTCATTTGATTAATTTGATTCTTTTGATTCATTTGATTCATTTAATTCATTTGATTCATTTGATTCATTTGATTCATTTGATTCATTTGATTTATCAGATTTATCTGATTCATTTTATTCATATCTTTAATTTTATGCATTTCATGATCAGTCATTCGTTTTATTTCATTCAATTTGTTAGTATGAGTCAATTTATTCTATTAATCTTATAACTATTTCTAAATATAATCTTAATTTTTATGTAATAACCTAATAATTTGATTCGTGTATTTGGATCAAAATTATAACGATTTCCATTAATTTTTCTACTCATTTTATGAATTTAAAAACCTATTGTTTCATTTTTTGCTTTACTTTTCTATTTCGGTCGTTTTGTTGATTTCTATAATTTATTCAGTTTATTCGAGATTTTATTCGTGCAAGACTAGAAACTGTTTTCATCCCACCTCTAATTGGGTGCCTACTTCTCGTGAGTTCTGCAAACTAATCCAAAAGTGAAATGTGTAAGAAATGTCTCATCTCACTGCTAGGTGGATTAAATCGGTTTTTTATTTTGAAGATACATGTTTTGAATTTTCAATTTTACTCTTAAAGACGAAAAGAAAAATCTCTCGCGACCTTGAAACTTTATTGACGATATTGACGTTGAAGCTGCATGGGTCCCGCTTAAATAAAGTTTTGTTAAATAGGGTTATCTGTAATCAGAAAACTCATATTTTTTATAATCATAGTTACGTTGGCTATGTGTTCCCGAGAGGGATTTCTTTATATTTTATAATTTGTAAAAGTTATGTAACGATTTGTGAAAATTTCCAATATTTACGTTATTTTTTGGCCTATTAGGGGCCATAAAAATGGAAAAAAAAATGACATTTCGCAAATCCCTCTTCACCAAACATATCGGTATGTTTTCTGAACAATTGGAGAAAAAATTATTGAAATCGGACCAGTACTTCTATGAAAAGTCTTACTTGACCGCTTAGAAAACACTACTTTCGGGAAAACGCGTTTAAAAATAAAGTACGGTTTGTAACTCGATTGTAGTACATTACTAGATAATCTGCTATACGGGGGCCATAGAGTTCACCTTCCTCATCACGAAAATGTTCTTGATTGTCCACCTTTTACTACCTCTGTTGAATTCCGACCTGTTTTGACGCGACACCCACTTTGAGTTTAGAGCGAGTGATACGTGCACCGTTGAGTCGAGTAGCATAACTTTCGGCTTCAGTCCCCAACGTAATTCCCATTACCTCCATAGCTTGTAATATCGATCAAAATCCTTGATTGAAGATATTGACGGCCAAATAAGTCGCAATATTGACCACCTGCCTGCCAGAATTTGTGCAAGTGTTATGGCGCTAAGGCATGAATTCTACTATTCAGGGGCTCATTGATGATATGGGTGTGAGCTAGTAAACATCTTTCTAATAAATCATTAGATGATAGACTTTCGTAGGTCCTGACATATTCGAAAGTTTCTAAAGTTCCTTTTACTTAAGCCTGACACTTTGAGTGTTGGGAATTTTCGTTCGATGATGAGCAGTGTTCGAGAGAAGCCCAGATTGCATTTCGCATATATTCCACAAATTTTGAGTTTCTCCGAATCGCCAGCCTATAACATTTTGTTAGCTCGCCGGTTGATTTGTCCGTCAACTTTTCCTTTCCCACCGATACCTTTTAATTCTTTCTTCAGTTTTCGTAATCTCGTTCTCATACGCTTCTCAACCATCAAGAATGGACCGGTGAATTCTTTAAACAATGATTTTTCCAAAGACAAGCGCCATCGTGGTGCGCCAGTGGCGGATCCAGGAGGAGGGTCTTGGGGGTCCGGACCACCCCCCCCCCGAAAATTTTTAACATCTTGAGAATTTTTAAAAAAGTTTCTTTTTTAAATTCATTATAAGTTCAAAATCTTTGCAAACCAGATTCGATTACCAAAACTGAGTTTAATTAAATTAGGGTATTACATATTACGTATTGTACAATGAACATTTTAAAGTCGAAATTTTGGACCCCCTCCGAAATTTTTTTCTGGATGCGCTCCTTTGGTGCGCCGCGCTTAGTATCTCAGAACCGTCCGGAGATGGGCACCTTTCGGTTCTTAGAAACATGCAAAGGAATATGATTTTCCCCAAATCCTTTCTGTGGCGTATTCTCAGATGCATATAGATTGAAATTAAATATAGAAAAAAACCTTTTTTTTAACCACCTAGCGGTGCAATTGTGCCTTTCTTATTAATCCTAACTACACGGAAAAAATTGATCGCAAAATTGTGAATAAAGTGCCATGAATCCTGGAACAATCACGTTTTTACGTTATGAAAACAGGACCATGAACAAGAATTATGTGTTTTATAATTATGTTCAATTTCCTTTCAGTATCGTCCGCATAATGCGTAATTTAGTGGAACTATTTGTTTTGTTTTGTGAACTTCAGTTACGGTTTCCGCCAAGTCATTTCTAATGCGATTTTCAGTACGCGAACTAATTCACAACTTTATGAACATTATTCATAAAACCAAAGGTTGACTCATGATGAATTTCATAGATATAGGAGCCTTAGTTCACAAAATTAAAATAAACTGGATATGTTCTCGTGAACTATTTCGCGAAATTTAAAATTGTATTCATGAATCCATTTAATTCTCGTGAACTAATTCATGATCTCTAATATATTAGGTACGATCCAATATCCGTGCTCGTGAATTAGTTCACAAAATCATCAAATATTTTTCATATATTCGGGAAATGGTTCATGATTCCTAATATATGTCACGATCCAATATCCGTGCTCGTGAAATAATTCACGAAATCATGAAATATAATTCATGTATTCGTGAACTGGTTCATGATAACTAGTATAAGTCACAACTCACCTTCTTTTTTGTGAATTAGTTCACGAAATCATTAAATACTATTCATGTTTTCGTGAACTGGTTCATGATGCCTAGTACATGATTTACAATCCATTTTGCGTGCTGGTGATATATAGATGATATCGCTAATCATTTACAATTTCATGCAACATGATAATGAAATTTTCCCGTGAACTCTTTCCCAAAATTCGTGGAATCATTTTTGTTTCATGCACTGTTTTATGGAATGTCCAGCTGCTAGCGACCATATTAATAGACACAAGTATTAGATATAAAAAAATATTAGGACCTCGTACATAGTTATTCGTTTGATAAGGTTAATGGTGATGTCTGGATAGAAAACGAAAACTGCACTGAGAATCAGTTATATTTTATAATTCAGTTCATAATGTCACGCTATTCTGAATAAAAAAAAACCAAAAGTAACCAAAGAGTAATAGATCATAATTAGGCGAAAAGAATTTACGAAAACTGCTGATATTATGAATGTTAGTCATATTACTTCTCGTGTCAAATTTGGAAGTAAGTTTTAAAATAAAACATTACGATAACTTGAACAGAAATTACCACAACCAAGTCTAAGATCCTGAAATTATGAATATGAATTACTCTATTTATGACTAAAATATTACGATAACATGAACAGCAGTTACAAAAATCGTGACTTAGATCCTGAAATCATGAACATGAATCACTTTACTCATAACTAAAATATCACGATAACGTGAATAGAAATTACAAATACCGCGACTAAGATCCTGAAATCATGAATTTTAGTCCCGCTAGTCTGACAGAAAAATGAGATAGTAAACTCATGAATAAGATAGCACAATAACGTGATGAGAAATCACAAGAATCGTGAATAAGCTCTTGAAATCATGACCATCATTTGACTGTGTGCTGTATATTCCCAAATCATGAACTAGAATCACAATAAAAACTAAACATGTCCAGGGAACAATAACAGTACCCTAACCAAATATTCTAATGTAACGCCATATATATAATCTGGCCGAACTAGTTTTTTGGAAACACAAATGGTTTCATGAATTCGAGGTTTATTATTCATGATTTTCGTAAAATGTTCAGTTCGCGAAATCGTGATCTTTTGTTCATGAATTTATGACTGTTTTTTTTTCGTGTACGATTCCATGGCTGGTTGTGTTCAATATAATGATGGAAATATCCATCACATATTCAGTACGATTTGCACATACATACAATGGATCGACAGCCACGAACTTCAGAAGCTATGTGTCGCAGCTGAAACACTTGAACCCAGCAGCGGATCCAGGAGGAGGGTTCGGTGGGTCCGGACTCCGCCAAAAAGTTTCAACTTGTTAACAAAATTTAAATTATTTTCAAATTTAAAGTACACACCAACAAAATCTGAATTTTATCGTTGACGTAATTGCAAACATGACACAATTCAACAAACCGTAATTTACGAAATGACGGAACATTACCGTATTCCGTTTAATTTTACATGAAACATATACTTTACATGCGCAATGACATAAAATTACACTTCCTACCATTCAGAACAAACGCTGTATGATGAGTAAAATTACATGATTTACGAAATTAAACGTCATGTAAAATTAAAATCAAACGTAAAACTAAGTCATTTTTGATGCTCGTATATGTCAGGGTCAGGAGACGTAAATTTACACTATATTTTCTAGGTGTGTAGTTTTCAAACTCAAAATCATTTCAAACCAAATTTATCACTGGTTTTACAGACCTACTAGGTAAGTTTATTTAGGAGGAACTAGGAAATTTTCTTCGTGGAGGGGGGGGGGGAGGTTTATTAATTGATGAGGGAAGGTGGGTTTAGGGAAGGATGGTGTGTGATAGATAGGGGATAGACCGAGATTAGGTTGACGATGTTCAGATTGTTTGCATAACCTTTCTATATGAGAAAGGCAAAAAAGTAAGGTGAACTTATAAATATGGGACATTACTTTTTCACTTAAACTGCCATAACAAACGAAGAAAGCGCACAAGGAGTTCTAAATTTCGAGAAACGTCGTTGATTAAGCTTCAAAACAAAAATGAGTGTTTTTTTGCAAATCCCTAAAGCGGGTGCAAGGGTGGCCATTATTTTTGCATCATTTGAACATATCTATATGGAAATTTCGCAAGTGGCCGCATACTTCAACCCGTAACACAGGAACCAGAGCTCCGATTCAAAGGAAATTTAATAGCATTCAATAGGACTATTCTAGCTTTCATTTGAGACTATTTTGTGAAAATTGAGTAAGACATTTCTGAGAAGCAGATATGAATTCAACTCAGGAACATAACCACTTTCCCGATACTTCCGGTTCCGCCGAAGTTGTCCAATGTGGTCAATGTGGGTTTGATTGGGTATCAGTGAACTGAAACTATTAATTCAAACATTTTCGAACACATTTTATGAAATTTTGCATCTTTTAGATATCATGCTGATTCCGATGTACATGGGAATTTCATGCGTGACCCCGCTCTTCAACCTGTAACTGCGGAACCGGACGTCGGAATTAAATGAAATTTAATAGCAATTTAATGGTAACATACATACATAGTATTACATACACACGCACACACACACAGACATTTGCCTAACTCGACGAACTGAGTCGAATGGTATAAGAGACTCAGCCCTCCGGGCCACGATTAAGAAGTCGGTTAATAAACCAAATTTTACTTAAAATGGTAACGATTATATTGCGCACTTCCCACCAACCTGGACTCCGCACTTTTAAAGTGCGAGTGATCTCAAAACTGCGAGCTGTCAAAAAACATGTATTTCAAGTGATAGAGATGGTACTTTCATAGACAGACCAGTCGAACTAACCGGTCTATGAGATGAATTTAATGGAAGAATGGTAAGTGCGCAGTGCAGTTAGAATCCAGTTTTTAGTGCCACAAGCAATATGAACCAACGGTGAGCTTTATGTTGCCAAACAATACACTCTACGGAGTGGACAACACAAATTTGGGTATTTTTCAACCCAGTGCTAAATGGTTACCCTGACGAATTACAAATTTTTTAATGCACTCCGTATGAATTTATTGTGTAACTTGGTTGAAGCCACTCAAAGTTATAGCCAAAACTGTATATTACGACCAAGAATTTATTTTCCAATTGCCAATACATTGCTTCAGATTCGTTCTTTACTGCTTTAATCCGGGTTCGTAACATTCTAACAAATCCGGCCAATTGAGAACATTCATATATAATGTGTCAAAAATAAAAAAGTACTCCTGTAGGCTATTTGCTTTAGCATATTGGTTCGACACTGAACTGCTTCTTTCTTTCATTCTGCATGAAAGTTCATCCTCACATTATGCATACATACGTGAGCACCTAATTGCAGCCTTCTGGTGAATCATGATATATGATTGGACTAAATTTTCAATTACACGGTCAGCAGCAACATTTCGAAAAGGATGCCGCATGAAACTGCATTTTCAGTTCGATTCAACCACTGCAATTATAGTCTTCAAGCCGAAAGCCAGAATGCATTTTCACTTCAATAAACAGCAGCGGTCCTCAAGTATGAAGAACAGATAGCGCAAATAATCGCAACTGGTCGTTCGGCCAAAGAAGTTTATTAGTGAGGCGATATAATGTTCGGAACAGTAATTGATAACGAATTTTGGGGTTTTCAAACTCATAATCTTCAAAAGATTTTTTGTTCGCAGACCAAGAACATAAAAATTACTTTGTCGAGTTCACACGTGCTAAGCACGTACTTTGAAATCTTCAGGTATCGAAAGCTGGGTTAGTGTAGGTCGGAGTATAAAGATGTGATGGCGAAGGCGTCAGGACATTGAGGAACTCGCTAACTGGAATGAGACCATCTCGTTGTCCGAGAGTGCTAAGAATGCCTACGTAGTATGAGATGTGGTAGGGTTCGTGAATACAGTGGAGACCCAATTTTATTAGCACCCGATTCTATCAGCCCCCCGATTTTATCAGCTTCATATGAAAATTTATAGTTGGTAGTTTGATGGGCTCTAGCAGACGAACCAAGTTTAATTCGAGTAAATCCTTTCTTGGGCATATATTTCTTATCCTAGAGATCCGAAAAATGCAAAAATAAAAATATTTTTTTTTTAAATTTTGCATTGTCAAACCCCTAAAGGGGAACTTAAAGCAAATAATCAGAAAGGGTTGCGAGACTATATCTAAGGACCAAAGAAGAATATTTTAAGAGCTTCGTTTTATTAAAAAGATATGTCCCGATTTTATCAATGTCCCTGTTTTATCAGCCTAAAATTCGCTAAGGGGCTGATAAAAACGGGTCTTAACTGTATTTGCAGTAATAAAAAAAGCTTCAGGAACTCTCTACAGTACCCTGCCGTCGTGTTGCGGAGGGTCTGTAGTTAGAGGGTCTATCTAAGATGGATCTTAGGAATTTGTCATTCTTCAGGAAAGATATGGTCTCCTGGAGCCGGAAGAATACTTCTTGATCGAATCTGGCTCTTTGTATTTTTCAGAAAAACTTCATCTTTGAAAATATTCCCGAGATTCCTCTAGTTAGTAGTGTATCGATAAGAGTGCTCCTTGTGAATACCCCAAAATTATCAGTGGTTGGAACATCTATGGAGAGTAGAGCTCGTGCCTGCCATCGGTCTGCATGCGAATGATCGCAATGCTCAGAACCTAATCCAAGCGCGGTAAGCAAAGGATTGAGTCCATAAAAACACCGTCCGTATATTTTCAGGTTTCGCTGCGATGGTTGTTGCGATAGCGGACGCTTGATGGACAACACTGAAGAGATACAAGCCTCCAACTAAGAACTAGTAGCAGTGGTGAAATGTTTTAATGTCAGGCTTGGATAGGAATGCTCAACGTTGGTTTGTGAGCGTCAATTTTCGGACATGTTCCGGAACATGTCTAAAATTTTCTTCACCAGATGGAAGCAACGGAAGCTCGTGTAGCTGCCAAAACCAGGTAAGCTTCTTGAGGATTCTTCGTTGTATGGACCAATATGCTGGCTCGGGAAACTCTTGAATAAGATATTCCTCACTAGAATAAACCTCTCCAACATTTACAGAGAACGACACGGTGTGTCGAAGAAAGAACCGAGACGGTCCTCAAGCAGAGATATTTTAGGCAAAAAGTTAAAATTCATGCTAAATTTACATTTTGGACGTTGTTGAATAACGTAGAAGTCTTTGGAATTTGGTTTGCTACCCGGTTCACAAGAGTCTAGACGTGGTTTCTGAGTTGCACGGAATAGTAATTTTACTTATCAATTTGTGTTTAATTACAGCGAAAAATGTTATGAGCTAATAAAATTCGACGGTAAGACAATAACAGCATTTGTATTGCTGTGACCTCTCGGTATTGTTAATAATTGGGGCCAACGGGATATAAAGACATCGATTGAAATTCAATTCAATTAGATGAACTCAACAAAAAAACATTCCGTTGACTGACCCATAAAAGCTGTATATGGAATTGAATCGCAGCAGGTTCAACTATAATCTCATCCATTCCGATACTATGGCGGAGCTCATTCCGGTGTGACTAGAATGCAGTAAATGCATTCATAAATCAATTTCGCTTTGCCGACGTCTCTCAGCGTGAGAGAAGAAGAGCAGCCGGGATGAAATCTAAAGGAACTGAATCAGTCACGTACCGGCAACAGTATATACCCTAAGATAATCGATAATCCTTTGCACATTTTCACACTGTTACCCCATTGGTGCGAAACGTGGCAAAACTGGAGCACATGTGGTGTTGATTTTTGTGCAATCGAAACTAGTATATGGCAGCGAGACGGAGCTGGAGACTGAGTGGCGCGGAATTTGACTTCACGCCGTTTCCCATCGGAGATGTAGACACTGCACTTCCTATCGACAGTCAATAAGAGTTAATAAATTAGTCCGTATAACTGTACCTGATTTATTTAGCAATTTGCACCGATCAAGTTGGTACAAGAATCTCTTTTGCTTTCGTAGTTCGTTTGGTAATAGGAGGGAGGTTTGGGGGGATAATGAAAAAATATGGGATCTCAAATATGCGCCTTGCTGGTGTCAGATTAGTGCTATGCGTCCTAACTGCATGGGAATAAATCTTTTCGGTTTGAGTTGAAATTGCAAGCGCATGTGAATTAAGAGCTCCTACCAAGGGTCGATTTATGCTATGCGCAATTCGTGGTTCGGTGTGCAACGTGTAGACTTTCGAAAATGTGTGATTTACTGTATCACTGAAATCAATTTACCGGTAGCTTTGTACGCACTCAATCTTCGACGGGGCGCGAAATGTTTCCTACTGCACATGCGGTGCTCTTTGACGCTTCCCACAAGAAGATCACGCAAATTATCTCGGTTGGCGCTTAAACGCCTATATCAAGCGGATTAAGCGAAAATAATAGGTTGCTTAAACTGCAATAAATCCTGGCTTTGATCACGTCTCAGGTGGCAAGATTGGTGGTTGCGGGTGGGCATGGAAATTATAGCACTTACCTTTGGATAGGTAGCGTGTTGTAATACAGCAGAACGGTTGCGATTTCGTAACAGTTGAGTCCTGATGCGAGCACCTTCTCGACTTCGATGTATATCAGCGGGGAGCCTGACCGGTCGAAGGTTCCTGCAAATGGACAGAGAGACAGAGGGAGAGGAAAATTATTAGTACCTATGATTGTAGTGATTTCAGTTTGGGTTAGATTGTTATTTACACGCGCAAAACGCAGACAGATGTTTTCTTCAGCTTCAACATTTTATAAATTGGCAGTATGCGAGATTTGAAATCGTGCGCCTCCGGCTGACGAACCATATCCTAATTAGTAGAATGATGTTGATCCGCGAACCTCCGTCCGGATCCGAATGATGTTGATCAGCCAATATACCGTCATTTTGATCGTGCACAGCCAGGTCGTAGATGCTACAGTCTAATCATGGCAGCAATTCAATTGCAACATATTTGCACTCTTACTTTCTACGCTGATGCCAGCTGGGCGCGCATGGTCTTTACATTCCATTTCGATTTGTGTTTTTACTTAAATGAGCAAATACACAAGGCATGCAATGCTCCGCCCAACCAATCGGCATCAGTTGTAATGCATATTTCCTTCTTTTGTTGGCATAAGAATTCCGAATATTTTATCGGCTTCATTGGTTCAATCACCCAGGCAAGCTGAGCTATGTGGACAGAATTTTATCAGGATTACCTAGGCAATGCTTCAAGGTTGCTTATTCGCGCAACTAAACACTGCTAATAAATTGATTTTGAAATCCAATTTGGAAATATTCTAAGAAGACGTTCTTGTACCAAGTAAACAGTTTAGGGGGAGGAGGGTGCCCAAAAATGAATTAAGACAAACTTAGTGTCAATATTGCACCAACGTCATATTGTCGCTGTAATGCTATCTTATGACAAACACCATTTTGGGGTGTACTGAGTTAATTATGCCATGTTATTTGTTTGAAAAATCTCTACAAAGGGGCGATTTCGGAATTTTGAAGTTCTGCTTGGTTACTGAGATATATCGATGAAAGTAATGAAAAATTGCGAGTTTTTTGCTTTGAACTGCTGTATCTTGGTATTGAGTCCACTTTTATTAAAGTTTCAAATGTTTTTCTGTGTAAAAATGTTTAACGAACACAATTGCATAAAAAAATTTCAAAACGAAACTATAGGTATTGCGAGAAAAAAGCAAATTTTGTTTTTAACTGGAAATATTCCATATTTGGCAACACTGGAACCAAATATTATTGTTTTTTCCGGATTCTTTGACCAATTTCCTTCAAAATGACACTCACTGATTATTTCCAGACCGAATAAAATAAAAGTTAATAATTGCTGATTTATTTGTATGGAAAATTTTCAATGCACGATTATGACACGCCATATAAGTTTTGTCATCAATAATGAGTTATGCAAATTTTCATTTTCAAATGCCATCTTTCAGTTAAATCCACCCCAACCATGATTTAAGCTCAAAACCTCCCTTAACCGTTATGTGTCCAACAAAAAACACTTTTAACAGGCCAACGAAAAAAAAAACACATGGACAATTCTCACACCATCACCTCTCTCCTCATGGACCAGCGTGAACTTTCTCGTGACCCCTACCCTCCTCTAAATTGTCTACGTGGTATATGGATGCAGTCTTAACAATAGTCGTTATACACAATTTTTGTTGATTTTGCAAAGTGCTTCTCCATATCAAAAACAAAAACGTAATTCTACGTTAAGGCTCAAGTTACCTCAAGGCTTGGTAGTATGCGTAAGAAAAATTGTGTTCAACTTTGCCACCAGATTATCCATTTAAACCTTTTCAAAGCTCTAAAAGAAGAATATCAGTCGATTTATTAGATCATCACGATTCAATTCATGCAAAATACCTGCTGGAAAAACCATCGGCTTAGCTGGATGGTGCTTTTGAAAAAGTGGCTGTGATTTTTTATCACACTACCACACCGAGCTGGGGTACGCAACACAACTGCGCAATGAAAAAACCACAGCCACTTTTTCAAAAGCACCATTTAGCTAAGCCGATGGTTTTTCCAGCAGGTATTTTGCATGAATTGAATCGTGATGATCTAATAAATCGACTGATATTCTTCTTTTAGAGTTTTAAAAAGGTTTAAATGGATAATCCGGTGGCAAAGCTGAACACAAATTTTCCTACGCACACTACCAAGCGTTCAATTCTAACACATGCTTAAAAAAGGTAACTTGAACCTTAAATAAAGTATGTCATTTCAAGAAACTCACTAAAATATTGCTTGAAAGTGAAACATAAAAAGAAAGCCAAAGTGAACACTAAGGGGGCACGAAACAGGGACACTGCCAAGGGGGCAAAAAGATCACGCTACAGCTCTGCCTAGAACAAAGCTTCAATAGCCTGCCACTGGGCACCTATAATTGACTCGAATCATCCGTTCATCCCAGGCCCCTTTTTTCCATTTTTTTTCCTAGCCAACATCTGCCTTTGTTAAAATCAAAGCAATCTAATGCAATAGCATAGGCGACATGTGCCTAGGCTATGCCCGTCATATGTTGACTACTGTCGAAGTCTGTACACTGGTCTTTTTATGCGGTTTTTTAATGCGACTTTTTTATGCGGATTTTCAAAGTTATGCGGTTTTTTAATGCGGATTTTCAAAGTTATGCGATTCTTTTTATGCAGCTTCCTTTTAATTTTTAGGGCATCACCTGAAGCGACTTTTATCGAAAGATAGATCCTCGTGAATGCACATGCTTAAACAAAAGACATAAAGTGTTCATATTTTTACTTTACATTATAAATTACTAGTTTTTGGGTTAAGGATATGAGAGGCATTCTTGATGCAGTGAAAATATAAACAGAAAATGACTGAATACCTTTTTACTTTTCTCATAATAAAACTTCTGCAATCGGTCGGAATTTCGAGGCCCGCAGAGCCGAATCTCTTATACCATTCGACTCAGTTCGGCGAGATCGAAAAAAAGTCTCTGAGCGGATTTTTTTTTACTTGGGATAAAGCTTTTACGCCGACCCGACACACATTCAGTAGTTAGACTATACTACCGATTTCGTCCATCGTGTGCCAAAGTAAGGGACTCTGAACAGAGAAGATAACTCTGAACCCTATTTCTCTAAACTCCACCAAGAAGTTCGACATTTGCCTGAGGTCAGTCCAGCGATTCCCGGTGGAGGATTGCGTCCGGTTCACTGGTTCCCCGATGGTTCAAGCCAGCGATTTGCTACGGACTACTTGGAATAGTCCCCGACGGTGGATCTTTCCTACTCCGACGAAGAGTTCCCCGGCAGTGCAAGATCTTCCGAAACCGATGCTACCCGGGCAGATGCCAAGGTCGGTCCTGCGATTCTGGGTGGAGGGTGACTTCCAGTTGACAGGCGCCCCGACGAGCATATGCTTGAGCGACTTCTACTCGAACTAGTCCCCGCCGGTGGGCCTAGTCTACTCCGACGGAGAAATTTCCCGACGTTGAAATTTCTCTCGAAATCGTTATCTCGATGCTGGTCGGTTAGGTGCCGGTCTTGCGATTCCAGGGAGTCACGGTTCCGACAGCATAAGTCATTAAGTGACTTTACGCTTGTCTGGACATGCCGCAGACTCAGGTGATTCGCATTTAATGCCAAAAGATCCTGACTCCTGAAACTCTAAGCTTGTTCATATGACCCTACTCCACGCTTTTCTAAAATTTCTTACTTCAAATGCGTGCTCTTCCTTAAGTACTATGGCGCTTAATATTGAAAAATATTTCACACATTATGTGTTTTTTATGCGGATTTTCAAAATTATGCAGTTTTTTATGCGGATTTTCAAAATTATGCGGTTTTTTATGCGGATTTTCAAAGTTATGCGGTTTTTTATGCGGAAAAAATACTTCAGTGTATATCTTCATAACGTATGACAGGGATGACACCCCCTGATTCATCCGGTGTGTTAATTTCTATTTACATTTTACTAGTGTTGCCAATTTCATTTTGATTCCACCACCCAATATGGCACTGTTGGTGTGCTGTTAATCTAGGCATAGCCCCTTACTGCGAGTGAGCCGGCCAAACGAGTAGATCACATGTTCGCTTGCGAGAAGCCACTGCTTGCGAACTGCCGTCGCTTCCGACGGCGGGTCTTTGGCCACCTCGTCCGGCGGATCCTCAGTGGCGTTGTGCCGCTTCGGTTCCTAGGTCTCGGTTATGAGGCTAAACCGCATCGTACTGGCACACCCTAAACAGATGTTCCTGAAGGGTATCGGATGGTTACCGGAAGTTTCCTAAAATATAATCGGGGAAATAAAAATTTTATGGCGGCGCTGAAAATCCCATTCAAACTCAAACGATTTCGTTGCCTGGGCGCACGTACGGAATGAACTTTGTGTTGAGTTTTGATTCGAGGCAACAACAATAAACCCGGCATTCCCCAATAGAGTACTTCACAATCTGTAATTATATTAGTGTATTCAACGATTTGTTTTCCTTTACCTATCATAGTTAGAGGAAAATAAATCGAAAATATTATTTCGGTCGGATTATTTTCATGATGGAATCTGACCAACCGGTATTGTACGTCTCTGGAATAAGTTTAACAGCGACATAGAGCATTTCAACACTATGATAAATACTTTAGGCGAGCTATTTAAAATGTTTAAATTGGCTGACAGTTTCATATATGACAGCTGGAGGAAAACAAACCGCCAATTAGTGTCCGAGAATTGTCAAATGAAGTTCATCCGGCTCATTTTGTGGAGTTATGTCGGTCGGTGTAAAACTCAGCCCCCTGGCAACCCTATACCAATATATGGAGTTTGACAGCGACCTACATATATGGGGCGTTATAGCTATAAAGCCCCAAACAAAGAATTATATTCGGCGCTATACACAATATTCAAGCATTCCACACGACGTTTTGCATCTTGCGGGATGATTAGATACAATATCATTCAGAAAATCGACACTTAGTAACCAAATACAGCTTCTAATGATTCGATTCAAAATTATTGTTTTGGTTTTCGTGGCAGTGATATTGGCTGTACAGAGACGCCATCCTTGACAGGGGCTGGTAAAACCTAATAATAGAGGGCCGTTATATTGCCCTACACTCGTTTTTCAATTGGTTAACGTCACTAATGAAAAAATCTAGTAAATGTGAATCTTGATTGTGAGTAAATGAAGCATCAATAAATCATTTTGGTAGGATAGAGGTGGAGGAGTGGTCACAGTTGGATGATGTTGGATCAAAGCAAAATTCGTCGAATGTGAACAAAGTTCATTCTGTAGTGTCAACTGAGAAATGGAAAGTTGCCAGAAAATTATTATTTCTCAGATAATATTTTAGAAAACTTCCAGTAAGCATCCAGGCCCCTCCAGGAACATCCTTCAACGGTGTGCCTGTGTGATGCGTCTTGCCTGCATAACCGAGTCCCAGGAACCGAAGTGGCGCAAAGCCGCTGAGGATCCGCCGGGCGTGGTGGCCGCCATACTCGCCGTCGGAAGCGGCGGCCTTTGATCCACTCGTATGCCCAGCTTACTCAAACCTAGCGGCTATGGATAATTTAAGGATAGCACGCAGAAAAAGCGAAGTGACGTAGCTCGCACTATTTGCATGCAACTACGAGTGCTGCTACGGCCTGTTCAAGTTATTGTTCCATCATGTAGTACAGGTTCAATAGATAGACGAAGGCTGAAAGCTGTTGATGAATGTGACAACGTTAAAAAGAAGATTCCCGACAAAATCGAGGTAAGACCACAAATCCTGGCATCGTGCACTAAAGCAGAGTTTATTGAATAACTCATGTTAAAATACGAAAAAGGTTGGCAAAGCTGTATTATTGTACAACACGAGGCTACACTATGCCGCCATTCACCTCTGATACAGAACTCCTATCCCTTGCCTCCCCGCGGTACCAACCGGGTACGAGCTGCCTTATGCCGGTTTGGTTGGATCGGGTTTTGGCATCAACCGTTGGGGTTGTAGCCTGACTCAGTGTCGTTTCGAGCGAAGTGGCGTTAGCGACGATCCGGTGGGATCTATGGCCGTATGCTGACAGGGAAGGGGGACAAACGACGTGCGCATGTGCTGTTATTGTATTTTATCTTTACTTATTGTAGGCCGCTCAAGATTTTTTTCCATTTTCTTTTCATGAATAAATTCGATAATTTCCTGTTGTAGATTAATTTTGCTTACGACCATCGATTACATTTTTTACAAGTTGTTCTTTTCCTTTTGCTAGAAGGGGCGGTCACACAAGCTCAAGCTAAACGAAAATTACAAATTAATATTAAAAACACGAGCTAAAAATTTGAATTTCTTTTACTTAGCTTTTAATCTTATTTATAGAACTAACATTTCTTTCACTTCCCGGTAGAACATCATTGGACGTGGGCGTTATTGACCATTTTACGAAAATATTGAGTCCTCGAAACATGAACAGTGAGAATGATTTGCTCCTCCCGAGCACCATGAGCAAAGTATGTGTCCAATAACGAAGAAGCAACTATCAAAGAAGATGAATCCACAATCATAATCCGCAAGCGATATGAGCTATAAGGAATATTCGATGATGCGCACCAAGACAGAAGCGTCCCCAAGTTAAAATTGGGACGCAGAAAATATCATTCCTTCACGTAAGATATTTATCGCGCAGTAGCAAGTTGCGAGCGCTTGCAGTAATAGTCGTTAGAATTTTCTTTTTACAAGTAAATATGTTCACACACCAGACGACAGAACACACACCAAAAACATATTCAGTATAGATTTTGTTCAACCTATCCCAATGCTGTTGTTGTTGTCGCGTTGGAATAGCTAGAACAAAATCCATACTGAATATTTTATGTGGCGTGTGTCCTGTCGCCTCGTGTGCGTACAGCTTAACCAGAATCAGTTGAACTTAAGCATATAGAAACTCGAACAAATGTTGGTAGCACCCTCTCAGATTTTATCGATTTTATTTTATAGAAATACAGAATGCTTTTCATGCTCCATCAAATGGAGAGCCTCCTGTAACTTTCAGCTTTCATCAAGTTTTTCATTTGCATTTGTAGCGTCGCGTATATTGGGAAAAAATCCGGCGCTCCGACGTTCAAAAGTCCCTTTTGCGTATAATTCTAAGCAATCTCTGACCACCACAAAGTAGGAGACTGTTCACGGTTGTTCGCGTCGGGTACTCGTTTCGTCTGACCTTTAATCGTAGTGCAAATGCATTGTGTAAAACATGAGGGAAAATGTAGGGACTGAAACATAGGGACACTTGGAGTTTTTGATGTACCATGTAGAAATTCCTACAAGTTTCTAAGATTACCGAGACCAAGAACCACTTACTTCGGTTTTACAACAGCACCCTTCAAAGGACAGTCTCAGGCCTTTACGAGGAAGCTTAGCAGAGAAAACTGATTTTCCTCTTTTGGAAATTTATAGGATGGTGAACCAGAATTTTCACTGGCCGAAGCAAAGGTTTCTTGAAGGAGCGAACCCCATACTTCGCAATTAAGGCCCCTACACCATCAATCTCTACTTCCCAGGCGGGTACATAGACAAGATACTTCTTCGTACACAGCCAAGTGGCATTTAGTTAAATCTCGCATATATCGATGATGTTGTCTGGTATGCACTTCGACGGCTTCCCTGGCGTAATCGATTTGAACTTCCACCATATGAACATCGCTGTGCTCTCATCAACCTGCCTAAACTACGAAACAGGAGAGTTTTTCTGCAGCGACTTTTTATTTTCGATCTTCTCGCAGACAACATTGACTGCCCTGTGCTTCTTGCAAAGCTGAACTTCAACGTTCCTGGTAGATCGTTGCGAAGAATAGATTTCTTTCGGCGCTCTTCTCATCGCACGCAGTACGACCAGAATAACCCAATGGATGTTTGCTGACAGCTCTTCAATAGCGTTTTTCATTTTTACGACTATAATATAAGTAGAGAAATGTTCAAATTCAAAATAGGTTAAAGTTAGCATAGTATTTTAGTCTGCACGAAAATTATTTATTCGAAGACAATATAATATATTAAATGGATTATCTTTGCCCTCATTCAAGTTTGTTATGAATATATACCATATTCGTTACTGATACTTTTTGCATGTATCAGACAACTAGCAGTTCAGAAATTGGATTCTGAGATGATTATGACGTTCATTGGTCTAGTTTTCGATAAAAATACACTGAAAAAATAAATTTAGTTTCGTCAAGGAATTTTTTTTATTCATATAACTTTTTTTCCTTAAAGGTGCCATACTTGAATTTTTGACGGTAGGTAGGAAACATAATTACCTATATTGGAACCAAATTTCATTCAAATCAAAGATGGGGATTTTTTGTAGGAATTTTAAATTTTTAAAATCAATTTTTTCGTGTAGGAGTCAATGAAGAATATTTTTCAATATTTTTATTCAAAAATTTGACTAATTTTGTGCAAATCACTCCTATAACACTTTTTTGTAAGATTTGTCATTTTTAGACTATAGCCGTTTGAATTAAATTGGTAAAAAAAGTTTGACCCTTTTCAAAAGACAGTCTAGATCATTTTTGGAAAAACAATGTATGCAAAGTGGCTTTTTGTGACAAAGTTCTCATGTACAGAAAATTTCATTAAAATCTGAGAGGGTGCTACCAACTCTGAATACGATTTAGCGCGAAATTCGTCTATAGCTTTGATATGGCTATTTGCGTAAGTTCAACTGATTTGTAGGTCGAAATAAAATTGAAAATTAAAAAAAAATAAAAACCTATCCGCAATCTTCCCGCCAGTCACTGCAAGAAGCGTTAGACCAAAAAGGGAGGAGATCGACGGAACGGTTTTGCCTCATCCACCGTCAAGATGTGATGCACTCTTCCGCTGCAGGAATGAGATGCATCATTGATAGGTTGTTTATGGTAGTAATTATTGTTTATTATTTTGATTGCCTATCGATTGTTCCTGTCGAACTCTGGGGCTGCCCGCAATTGACATTGGTGGGCTGCACGGTGGCGGCACATTGCGTGCGTATTTCAGCGCTCCGTACACGGCTGGGAACAACATAGTCGGTAGCTGATCCAGCACCATGCGATAGGGGTCCCAGCGCCATTTTCACTTTCAACGGAGGAATGCCGAGTTGAGGAATGACTTCTACAGATTTGCATCAGATGCCGCGGTTTTCTGTGTTTTGTTTTGCTCGATCTCTCCTGCGGCTGCTTCCGAGCTATATTTGGCCAGTCGTGGGACAACTATATGTGGAAATGAATTGCGGCATTTGATGTTGACAAACATAATTTTCCCAGTATTGTGACATAAACCTTCAGTCGTATAACTGCAGCTGACGGTGGCTTTCGATGGAAGTTGCATGTATCGGAACGTGTTTTTTCATCAGTTATGGAGGAGTGGATTCTGTAATCGAAGTGATTTATACTCTCGGATTAGTTTCCGCTTTTCAGACCAGTATTGAAACCTTTGAAGGACAACTGAAACTATCCAAAAATACATATTCAACAGGCGCTAGTCACAGAAAAAAAAACACACAGCAGATCCGTATTTTTATGATTGATTGCACACATGTTTCTGATTAAAAACCTATCGTGAAGGTCTCAAAGCGACCATTCCCTTCTCAGTGACCCCCACAAGTCGATATGCCATGATACAGCATGACTGTACACTAGTATGATAGCGCAGTGCAATGGATCAAATCGAAATGACGACCGGGTCAAATTTACGGCTCACAGCGAGTTGGTTTGATTGTAATATTATTGTTATTGCGACCACTTATAATATTACATCGCGTCTTTTCGCCTTTTCGCTCGGTAGACCAGTTTCTCTGTGATGGGATCAGGGGCCTGGCTTCTGGCGACGACGATGCTGCTGCTGCTGCTGCTGTTGATGCAGTGCAAGTGACTTCTCGTTCGGGCGGGTTGCAAGAAGCACACTACACTACCTACAAGCATTTAAACTTTACGATTATTGATCGATATTGAATACGAATTTACGGTGCTTTGCGGCGGACGTGAAATATTTCGTCTGGTGTCGATAAATATGTTTTACGGTTTTGAAGTTGTTCCATGAATTGGAGAAATAAATTTGGATGACTGTTAACAAATTTTGTGATGGTTTGTTTATTGTTTCAATCAATAGAAGCTGGTTTGGTTAGAATTTGGATTGCCGTAAGGAAGGACAACTTATATATTTATGTGTCTCTTGGAAACTTTTAATTAGCACCGTTGTGTTACTGAATAGTTAATACTTTGCAATGACGTACAAGTGTACATGTTGATTAAAAAGTAATGCTTTTTAAATACTATTCCCATCACATGCTTAGTTCAATTGAATAGACATTACGAAGATCTACAAACATAGAGCTCGTGATCACTTGTTTCAATAGCGTTAAAGGGGTTACGCATCCGAGCTGTGAAATAGAAAGTTACAATAAACATAAGGCTTAAATTCGTCCCAAGAGGGGAAACCTTTCCATTCCATACTTTGCCTATGTAATCTTCGGAACTAAATCAATGTAAATCGGCATAGTTGAATCGATTAGTGACGTTCGTTTTCCATGCATCAATCAACCGAATGAATAGGTCAAAAACCGATTCGTATAGTGATATTTCACTTCTTTTTCTGTTAGAGGTCATTCAGACATTCGACCACAACGAAAAAGGCAGATCTATAGCTGCCTGCTCGGATCGGGCTCATCCTTTGTTGGGGTTTGTTTAGTCGGAAAGTAAAAGCAGGCCGATTGATTGTCGGACATGAATACGGTTTACTTCGGATCGGTTTCATTTCGAAGTAACGGCAAATTACAATAAAGTGACCAAACATTCCGGATTAGGCGGGATAGTCCCGGATTAGCGATGTAGCCAAAAATTTGGTTTGTTAGGGGGTTACGAAGGTTAACTTCAGCTACACTAAATTATTGTTCGAAATGTGCACTGAAGAAAGAATCCAATGTTGACATCAAAGACTAAGACTCCACCGAAGGCACCAGGAGACCACGCTACGACCCTGTCAGTCCCATCCAGATTTATTCACAATAAATAGTGTTGTTCTCGAATGTGATGTGGATGAAAAACAAACAAAACGATCGCTGTGTACGCGCTTATCTGGGTTTGATTCCCAAACCCGAGCATTGAGCTAAAACTTATAAAATAAAAACAAGAAGACAACCCAACGCCGTACCGTGGCCGATGCCCAACTTAACCCATTATTGCCCAACTTATTTTTCACGCGTATCACAAATTGAATTTTCCGATCGGAAAAAAATAATGTGGTCATTCCAGTAAAATTATTTTTGTACTCAAAGTAGCTGATATAATAAGGAACAACCAGTGAAAATTTCAGATTGATCGATTATTTGGTTCCTGAGATATCGTGATCGCCGCAAATGAACTTTTCAATAAAATACAACTCCGAGATAATCGAGTTTTACTGTCGGTGCAGCGAGTCAACAGCCTAGCATATCAAACACTACGCACCGCCTACGAGTGGTCAATGGGTAGCGGTCTATGAATAGATGTAACTCAAGTTGTAGTATTCCGATCTTAATGAAATTTTGAGAAAATTTTCCTCAGCGTATATAGTTTCAGAATATCTAAATATCAAAAATTCGATTTTTTTAATCCTGACAAAAATGTGTAACCCCTTAAGGGAAAATTGAATAAAAAGAAGACATAAACACCGGTTTAACCACTCTAACATCTCTAAACGCTTTCTGCAAGAGTATATGAACAACATTAACTCATTGATAATGTCTGTTCTGAGTTATTCTTATCACCTACTATATATAGTAGGTTGGGCAATAATGGGTTAAGCCTACCTAATAACGTACTCAGTTGAATTTCTGGTTGAAATGTTGTGATTTTTGATGTTCCGGAAAGCACTGGAAAGTTCTCGCTTGATATCGATTTTCTAAGATCATCCACAAGGGGATGTCAGAGTCACACTCTTCCTGAGTCAAGAGAGCATAATATTTTGTCGTGATGAATGGTGTAGCTCTTTTCTGTTGTTCTACAAAAGAGTGCTTGTGGCGTCAATTAAGGGAACGCTTCAAATTCTACAGGCAATGTTTGTACGCAGGGTAGCGTAATAGTTCAGGTGAACTCTTTCTGCAATAGGCACGCTACCAAATACAAGAGTCACCTAAAAAGATTCTCTGCGCGCTAACCATACCGAGCCTTTGTCATTCAAAATCTTTGCTCACTGGAATAAGTGGTCCTTGCAACAGCTAACCCCGTGCTTCAATTGATCTATGCTGAACATACTCGAATATGTGACGACGCCGTCGATCTTAACATTGTGGGCGGAATGTAGATACGCTAGTCTTTTATAAAATATCTGTCGCCAGTAATGTCTTGCTTGCTTTAGATAGAATATTACAATACTGAGCTTACCTTCGAAATCTTTAGAATACTTAGCGGATTATCTTTGATCCGAAAGAAGCTCAAATATGGTCCGACTGAGCTCAACGTGTATAGTTTTCAATAGGTCTTCGGAGTATTCGATGACGAATCTTGTACGACTTTCAGTTTGCCATACCATGATAGAAATTACAGAAGATATGAGAAATTGAGATAGTAGAGCAAAAATGTGGTCACCTATTCTTTCTTTATTTTTGACTGGATGGCAACCCATTGCCGTCAAACATCTAGCGTGAACTGATTTCTCGAATCTACAGCTCAAGATTGATAGCTGGATAAAATCAGCAACAGTTAAAGTATATTTAGAAATGGGGTTTTCAGTATTTGTTATAAGTTTCCAATCATCAGAAGTAAATATGACGGTAGGTGAAGGAATATATATTCAAACACAGTCTGCGAATTTGCTATGATAGAGGTAGGTAGATGCTCCCAATAAATCGTCAGCTCAGTTAGCCGATCAACCTGTATAGTCTCTCGGACAAATCCGTCGCCTTCAAAAACCCAATGTCAACTAATTTCGCAAAATCTCCCGAGAAAATGCTCCGTTCGTTCTCAAACACCGCAATAATACTATTACCGACAAATCTCCAGCGATCTTGCATTTAAAATTCCGGAAAACTTTATGCTCTGTTGGTGCTCCATTTTGATGGTTTTGCTCAAAACAGGTTGGGAGGTTTAGGTTCTTCGTGTCGTTTTCGAATCATTGTTTGAGGATTAGGATTGCACAATGCATTATATTTATGAATGCTGTTTAGCATTTACTTCGAAATTGTATAAAAATTGGTTAACATTTCTCCGATTGCTGTATTAATTCTGCCCACTTCTTCATCGCTGTATTTCGCTTTCTGTGCTTGCTATGTGAGCAAATAACAAGTCTGAAGGCCTGCAAGGGGTGCGTTTCTCAATTTTTAATCAGTTTAATGCCAGTTAGATGATATACTCAAACTAACACCAAATTGGCGTCAGTTAGAAATTGGCAGCAAGTTGGTGTCAGTTACTGACGAGTGGAACACGAAACATTTAAACCGAACCTCTCTAAGTTAGGTTTTGTGCCTTTAAGCGCAAATTGGGACATCCATTTTTTACTTTTAGAAAAAAATGAAGGTTTCATACTCACAGGCGTTTGGCTCTAATGCTAAAAGACAAGAGTTCGGTTCCCTGAAGTCTTCAGCGACCCAGAGCTTCTGTGCTTGGTAAACCGACACATCACTCGGTACCAGCAAGTTGCTTTAGGCGTTCACACGTGTTTTGTGAATTGTTTGGATTTGATGCCCAACTGACGCCAATTTCGTTGTAGTTTGGATATATCGTCTAACTGGCAGCAAGTTGGTATCAGTTACTGACGAGTGGAACACAAAATGCGCATATATTTGGAACGCGTAGCGCATGTTCGTTCATTCCGAAAGTCACGTTCGTCCGAATTTACATTGGTGTTAGTTCATTAACGACCATTGTTGGAAAAATGTGTTGACGAAGTCACGAAAAACAATAATGAGAGTTAAAATCAGCTTATTTTGAAAAATAGTGCAAAGATTCTTCCTGGAGGTGTTTTACCAGTCGAAATCGCATCTTTCACTTTCTTGTGGTTTTCATGCTTATCAGTTTGTCGCAAAGAAGAACGAGGCTAGAGACTACTATAGTGGAGTGGTACGTCGTCAACATCAGCATGACTTTCTTTGCACTAATGCGACCTCAGAAGATAATCGGTATGGCCCCGGAATAGATAACTCTATGTAGGTTAAATTTACCTCATTTTAACACTGCACAATATTGACGAGAAACTTTAAACGCAATTATCTCGAAATGGTGTTTTTTCGAAAACGGCTTAGCGGTGACATCAATTTCTTGGCAACAACGGATCTCCCGGTAAAGAGGGACAAGTCTGTCTTTGCCAGGAGACATGCTAGTGAACTTGAGTGATTCGTAGTTATGCTGCCTAAGCTCGACCCTCATCGGCAGAAGATAAAGTTAAGCCCGAAAGGTATTAAGCCTGTTCTAATGACCCTGTCACCGCTAGTTTTTCGATCTGTATACTTCACATCCTTGCTCTCACTAGAGTACAATGGCTCTCAATTTTCATAACTTTCCCTACCCAGTAATCTCTAGCTAATTGAATATTGTTAAAATGTAAAAAATATATATTTAACATAATATATAAAAATAAAGTCACGGCACTAACGATCATTTACCATTTCTCACACGCCCCGCCCTCCTCCTCTCTCTATGTGTTGCTATTTATCTATACATTTCTTAATTTTGTGATAAGATCTTCTGCTAATCCGAAAGATTTATTAATGTCCCAGCTAATTTAATGTATGCGGTGTAATTGTGTAGGTTTAAGAAGACAAAACGATTTTTGTCTGCTGTTACCCTTTAAATAGTTCTTTGCATTTTAGTGTAGAACATAAATTTTAACTGTTTTCATTCAAATTCATGTTCAAACCCTTAAGAACGTTGCACTATGGGAAGACAGGTGACCAAAAATCGAAAACTAAATCAACTCAAATTTAATTCAATTCTATACAGAGCGTTTAAATATACTACACTTAATGAAACCCTTGGCTATCCTAGAAAACTATTCGACTTAGCTGGGTAATATGGATGTTTGAAGATGAAAATTCTACGTGCGTTTTTCTTAGTATCTCTCTTTGTATCTCTCTTTGAATGAAACAGATGCTCAAATTTGTCATGTGAAAACCAAGAATACCATGTTTAATGATGATATTACTGAAAATGCATATTCATTGTATTGGTATGAACTTTTATGAAAATTAATGGATCAACGCCCAAAAAGTATTTAGGAATTAGATGCGGGAAAAGTCTTTCAAAGATGCCATGCATTCTTAATGGGGGAAAAGAAGAACGAAAGCGAAAAGGTGAAAACTTAAAAGATTGGAAACTTAAGAAAGTTCATTGTATATCAATTAGCCATTTTCAAATAATGGGATATTCACAACAATTTAAAAACTTTCTGAAACTGATTCCTAAATTCGTACAATTCATTTGATTCATTTGATTCATTTGATTCATTTGATTCATTTGATTCATTTGATTCATTTGATTCATTTGATTCATTTGATTCATTTGATTCATTTGATTCATTTGATTCATTTGATTCATTTGATTCATTTGATTCATTTGATTCATTTGATTCATTTGATTCATTTGATTCATTTGATTCATTTGATTCATTTGATTCATTTGATTCATTTGATTCATTTGATTCATTTGATTCATTTGATTCATTTGATTAATTTGATTGATTTGATTTATTTGATTGATTTGATTCATTTCATTTATTTGATTCATTTGATACATTTGATACATTTGATACATTTGATTCATTTGATTCATTTGATTCATTTGATTCATTTGATTCATTTGATTCATTTGATTGCATGTTTAGTCATTATTTTTAGTTATTTCATTCAATTTGTTATTTTGAGGCAATTTATTTATTCTATTAATTTGATAACTATTTTTAAACATTAGCAATCTTTTCTAATGAGCTAATTTGACTTGATTCATTCATTTTATTAATTTGAATTATATTAATCATTTCACTCATTTTATGAATTTAAATTTTTTTTAAATTTTTTTTGCTTTAATATTTTTTATTTCATTTGTCTATAATTTATTCAGTTTTTTTCGTGCAGAACTCGAAACTGTGCTCATCCCATCTCTAGTTGTGCACCTACTTCGCATGAGTTCTGCAAACTAATGAATAATCCAATAGTGATGTGTGTAAGAAATACCTCATCTCACTGCTAGGTGAATAAAGTAGGTTCTCCAATGAAGTGCTTGATTTTTAGCAGTAAGGGCGAAAATAACATAATTAAATCAGATTTTCCAATCCATTGGCACAACTAAATTATTTTAAACACAGTGTTTTACTTGTTTTTTGGGTCATTCCCTGCGAAAAGATAAAAAAAAGATGCAAACTCGAAATCGACATTCACGGATTTGAACCAAATTTAGAGGAATTTAGGGCCAATATATAAAAATCCAAATTTTGTGTCAATCGCCCACTCTTCGGGCCAAATTGCCAAAAACCCTTTTTTGATCATATCTCCGGTTCCATTTACTCTAGAATCAAACCGCAAGATGATTTTTCAAGAAAATTGTTCAAGGAGTCTAGAAAAATATTAATTGTTTGCGGCAGTGTTGCCAACTATGCGATATTGTCAGCTAAATAATGAAAGTTAATTTTTCTCTCAATACAGATATTTTAATTTTTAAAATTCGAATGCAATCGTGTTCCTCAGATATTTTACAAAAAAACACTTATAATCTCAGTATAATTTAACCGCATTCTGAGATACATTATTTGAAGGGAAAAATTCGCCTTTTCTCATCCAAAAATCCATTTTTATTGGCCAAAATCGAGAAAATCTTCAAAGTTTACCACTGATCTTCGAGAAGCAAACCAAAAACGTAGTTTTTCATCATCGATAAATATATGTGAACTCAGAATACTCACGTTGATTTTTTATTGTTGTGCGCTTGTGATTTTATAAGGGAAATTGCGATTTTTTTGCTTCAAAACAGAGTATCTCAGGATGCGCTCAAATTATATTGAGATTATTAGTGTTTTTTATGTAAAAATCTCTGAGGAACACGATTGCATTAGAATTTTCAAAATTAAAATATGTATTGAGGGAAAATTTATTTTCCATTATTTAACTGAAAAAATCGCATAGTTGGCAGCACTGCTGCCAAAAATTAATATTTTTTCTAGACTCCTTGAACAATTTTCTTCAAAAATCATCTTGCGGTTTGATTCTAGAGTAAATAGAACTGGAGATATGATCAAAAGAAAATCAAGGGTTTTGGCAATTTGTGAAAACGGGGGGTGCTCCCATAGCCCGAGGGGTGATTCAAAAATTTGGGTGTTTATATGTTGGCCCTAGATGAACAATTCTTCCAAATTTGGTTAAAATCCGTGAAGGTCGATTTCATGTGCCTAGATCAATTCGCGTGGAATGACCCCTATATAGCTTTTATAATCTTTTTTATAATCGTGCACGGAGCTATGAAAATCATGGTTTTCATAAAATGAGCTTTTTTTGGAAGGCAAATAATCAAATTAAAGAAAGCTTACATGTATGAGATATTAAACAGCTATACCCTGAAACTATCTAAGAATAGTCTGAGATGATCATTCTGACGATTGAAGCAAAGAAAAAAAATATCGAGCTGACCGACGAGAAGACCCCCTTAAATTATTCAAGCGTGGTTTTGTGTTGTATTTCACCAGACCTACAACCTTTATTAGATCACTTAAAGATTGGTTTAGGTCTCCAATATAGAGCAGACATTCAGTGGATCAATCATTTGCTGTTATATTTTAACCCACCGGATGCTACCTGGCTTGTCGGGTGGCTCGTTCGTAGAACCCATTGTATTCTATCCCTGTCGTAATAGAGTTAAGTCTACATACTGGGAAGTTTGCTCTGGTATTGCCCAGGTTCCGTTTACGATCTTTTATACCTCCTCGGCCATTTATTCATCAGTATGGGGTGCACGACACCTTGGAATTGGGGTTACTATGTTACATGGATTTTTACTATCGGAACAGGCGGTCCGTAGAGTCATTTTTAGTGGGTTGAAATAATAACTACCGACTCTACACGGCTTATCTAGGCTGCTCGGAAAAAAAATAAACTGCTATTAAAAGTCAGCTTTCATTCACGGCCGACCGGCCACCGGGCGAAACACAACCAAGCACCATAATTGCACATATATCATTAAACTTCTTCTAACTAAATTAAAATGTACTACTTTACAGTAAATGTTATGTCCTAGTTGAGGTGCAGTTTAAAAATGATGAAGATTTGAATACTCAATTAGACCATAAAAATATATATAGAAACGAAACAGTAAATCAAAAAAGTGTCAACAGTCCTTTACGGCGTCGTAAAGGATCGCAAAGAACCATAATTAGATCGGGGTTGGTATTAGTGGAAACCAGATACCGATACGACTAGCGCTACATTGCCAAGCAGTTATTCGCTGATACTACGGAGCGGAAGCGAAAACTATAGGGGGTGTGAATTATTTACGATCAGGAGAGCTATAAAATTTAGCGTGAAAGTGATTTATATAAGTGGTTATCATTGGAAAAATGGAGAATATGAACATGAAGCAAAATGTGTGGACACGATCCGACCAGTGATTTCGGGTTGAATTACGAGTTTAGTATTCAGCGTACGATCACCGGAAGATCCCCTTCTTCAACCTTATGCAGCGATTCCTCCTTTGGAGTTCTCCAAATATCGCTTTAACCCATTCTTTTCAATACTAAAATTGATCTTTCGAAACACAATTCGAATATAATCAACATAATTTGTCACGTGTGTATGATGAATTCTTCTGGTACTGAAACAAAATTCGCAACAGTTCCAGTTCACACAGGATCCCGTTTTTCATCTTGATATTTGTATTCTATCGCCTGGTTCGCTTCGGGGCAAATTTTCACCAGCTGTCCAGCGGACCTTCTTCACGCGGTACACAGTGCGTGTATCTAAATGTGTTGATGATAATCACCTTGAAATCACGCTGGTTTCATTCAGCCCGCAGTGTGTCGTAAATCTTCGTTTGCCAGATTTCTTGCTAGAAACTTACTTCCCCGTGAGACACTCGCACCGAGACGGGTCAGGCGGAACTGGATGTCGGTCTGTGCCGTTGTCCCCCCCCCCTGTTCCAGTCCAGCTATACATATATCAAGAGGTATTACATTGGCAGCAGCAGAGTCGGGAAGAGTTCACCGTGGTCAGTGCTGGACAGCCCGTTGCCGTGGGAATGGAAAGAAAGACGGTTTGCAGCTTTGTTTCACTTTCTTCTGGACCCGCACGGCAATCGAGAATTTCGATCTTGCACGCTTTTCGGTTTCGTTTTCGCTCCGGCCGTCCGGCGTGGGTGTTCGATTGAAACATTCGGCACTGCTGCAGCGAGAATGGATCCGACCTGTGGCGTTGCGTAATTTAAGGTAGACTCGAACAATCGATTCCACGGGACATTTTGAGCTGAGAAAATGAAAATAAATCGGCACCGCGTGCTTATCTAGCAACGAACAATCTAGATTAGTTTTCGGTCCGTGTTTGGAAATGTTTCATCTCCTCCTTGTTGTATGTCATCTGGGCACGTTTAACCGCTAATATAAATTTGTTTACGAAATCGATTCTGTTATGCCTATAGCATATAACGTATTGAAAAACGCCTTACATAAATTTCGTTAAGTTGTATTTATCCTAAATCACTTGTCACTTGTATCAGCATCCAAACGAACTCTATATCAAGCTGCAACAGGCACAAGGCGGAGTCAAATTTGTATTCCATAATATGCAACACACAAATCAAGCGTGCCTGATCAGCTGTTGTGGAAATAGCATCTACGCGGCTCTCTCAACTTGTCATCGACTGGTCTTTCTCATTCCCACACCGCGCCGCACCGGAGCAAAGCGAATAGATTAAAGCTTAACACTGGAAGCAGCGATGGAACACGCAGCGAAAACAAATAGTTTCCAGCTACCATATTGAACGTGTAGGTTATAAAAGCCGTTCAGCTACCGAATATGAATGTTTGATCGGTAACTGCGAGCCGTGCAACGACCGAAACGGTTGATCTGGTGGTACAGGATTAAACCGACGACGAAAAAGGGGCCGTTCATGGACTACGTTTATAGAAAAATCATCGTTTTCGGTTCCAATCACCCGTCGCCGTAGATCAGCAGGGGTAATGCATGTACCCCTAACACTTTCGTTCATTATGACACGTGAACTTTTGCGAGTTTTTGTTATAACGTAAAGAGATATGTTTGTAAATTTCACTAAGTTATGATCACAACAGGGTTCCGAGGAACGATTCGCAAATAAATAAATTAAAACATAACTAAAAATTAAGAAGAGCTTAGTCAATTTGGCTCGGTGAAATTGCTATGTTGAGTGACCGAAAATAAAAGTCAAAAGAACAGATAATGCTTTGTGAAATTTGTTTAATTCTATTAGAGTTGGATATAAGCCTTAACCGTAAAGTTTTGATCTATTTTTAGATATAAGAATTAGTTGGAGGAATATTTAGTTTCTTAAACCGAATCAAAAGATATTCGATTTTTACAGTATAGTTTGTTTAGCCAATTTTTAATTTTAATACCGGGGGTTTATTCTTGCAAATATTTTCGGCTGAGAGTTTTTCAAGCGTTTCATACGTCGAAGAATTGCAGACCGAGTTTAACGTTGGAAGGTCATAGTTGACTTTCACATTTTATTTTCGGTCATTTAGTTATTGTTTCTTGGATGTCTTTAATTGCCTCATCGCTCTTCCCAATGACAAATGTAGACTTTTTCGTACCCACTTCCTCCCAACAAATTGTACACGTGGTATATGGACAGCCCCAATCGATTAAAAGCATAAATATCATCAATTTGTGGTAAACCATTCCATGAGAAATGAATAACTTTTGCAGCCAATAGGTTCGTTCGAGAAAACTTTGGAAATGTGAAGGGCTTTGACGCGTATGAAAAGCTGTCGAAATAGTTCATTTAATAATTTCACGGTATCAAATGTCAGCATCCATGGCCGATGCTGGGTTCTCAATTCACTATGATGAACATAGAGCGCTAATGTGAAAACATTATTCGAAACGAAAAACATCAAGATGAGACGAAAAAAATACTCAGGTTAGGATGTGAAACGTTCAACATTTCAAGATTTAATCCGTCAGAGTTCTAGACTATTAACGATCGAACTTTGCAGTAAACGTTGCAATAAAAAATTATCTTCATTCACCTAATCTCAATCGATTCCAATAATTTTGAATTTTTATATCCATCTGGAAAGCTTTAAGAGAACGTAAAGGTAAACACTTATTTTTGAATTCTCAAACGACCCTTCTCCATCATACAGGCACGGATCCAGGGGAGGCTCCTGGGTGTCCAGATCGCCACCGAAGAAATTTTAAATTCGTTTCGATTTTAAATTAGTTTCAAACTATAAATTATTTGATTAAATTTTTCACTCAGTCTACTTTCTAATTCTGTCTGAGTCAGACTTTCAATCGAGCAAAGTGAACATTAGCTAGCAAGCTTTCGATCTAGAGTGTATTGTCTCGAGAATAAAGGCAACGTCCTAATTTTTCTTGCCATCATGACTAAAGTGAAGGCAAAAGATCTGCTCCGACCTAACGACGCTATCGTTGACTTTAAATTTGGTTCAATAAGACCGAGCTTTTGTGAAATTTAACACCTTCTGAAGGTGAAAATCGAACTTATAGGCTTAAGGTTGGACAGAGAATGAGCAAAAATCGAAAACGAAAAAAGCAGTTTTTTCCACACCGTGTGTCAGATCTTCATAAAAATCAATCAGCTTATGTAGAATGTTGTTACAGTACAGCTGATTGATTTTTATGAAGATCTGACATTATCTGTTCAACCTTAGGGAAGTCCTATCTTCAGTATCATTATCTCCGCAATGCAGTATTGATATAATTAAACTCGTTAGTCCAAGCCGAACGTTTCATTTTGCGGAACAACTTAATGGGGAGGGGAGGGATGCTAAGGGTTTCAGCGTGAAAAAAAACACTTTTTTGTGAATTTTTTAGAGCTTTGCGTGAAGCGAATTGATCAAAATTTTTGCACATTATAATGTATAATCTCAATAATATTCTGTGATTTTCTATACACAAATATCAACAATCAATTCGGTGATGAAGCTTTTTGTAGAACGTCTCTGGAAAAAACACGATTTGCGATGTAACTGCCATACAAAAACCACTTAGGGGCCGTACACAAATGACGTAGCTTTTTTCGGCGATTTTTGACCCCTCCCTCCCCCCTCGTAGCATTTGGTCACAAAATTCTAACCTCCTCCTCGCAAATAACGTAGCATTCATCTACCCCCTCCATTTCATCCCATGCACGGCGGCCGAGGGATGAAAAAATCAGTATGTTTTTCAATCATTTTAAATACATGTCCTTAAAAATGTTTGATGACTTTCATCAACATTTTTATTATAACAGCAAATTGCATGCAAAATAAGCCCATTTCATGACAAATGTAGTGTTGATAGTTTTGTTTTGAATTTTATTTCAAGGGGAGCATGAAGAGAAATTCTCTCAGTTCACAATTCTGCAGCTGCTAAGGGACCATCCATAAATGACGTAGCATTTTTTGAGTGATTTTTAACACCCCCTCCCCCATCGTAGCATTTCGTCACAAACCTCTAAATACCCCCCCCCCCTTGGTAATTACGTAGCTTGACGGTAACCCTGCCTCCCCTTGTCGCCGTAATTTTTTTTTAAAACTTCTATTCTATTCCCCTTTAAAAAAGCTACGTAGCATGACATGACCCCCTACCCCCTGTCGTCACACATCATCACAAAATACAAAACACCCCCCTTCCCCATATAATGCTACGTCATTAATGGATGATCTCTCATGATTCTAAGAAGCATACGATAATCTAAATAACTAAATTTTGGTTGGTTGAATCCGAAGTGAAAATTTAATTCAGCTTCCAAACAAAGTCGACTAGTTAGCAACATTAGCTAACTAATGTAGCAAGTTAAATCCGCATACTAAATCTTTCCGTATTTTTGCGAACTTGTAATTCCGCGAATCGTAAAATTTACCTCATGAAAAACCGCATCAAAAGTAACTTGTTTGAACTTAAATTTATTTCTCTTGGGAATGGAGGATCATTAAATTGCTTTCTCTAAACAATGGGTTTTAAACTTAATGCTACGTCGCACAACTTCTGACCCTACCCTCCCCCTCGTCACACTTGGTCACAAATTTGGTATACCCTCCCTACCCCCAAAAATGCTAAGTCATTTATGCATGGCCCCTTAACCGATTTCTTTAAAACTTTGCATACACATTCTATGTAAAAAATACCTAACCTCTATGTTGAGTTTTCGAAATAAATTTTCAATTAAGGGGGTTTTATAGTCATTTGAAAAAAAAAATTGCTAAAAAAAATTATTTCGAAAACTCAACGTAGGGGCAAATACAAATATGTTGTATTTGGTAGGGGTTAGGTATTTTTTACATACAATGTATATGTGTTAAGAAACTACGCTATGTACCCAAGAGAGACACCCTAGTACGAGCAAGAATTGTAATCAGACGGCCCAACATGGACAACTTTTCGCGGAAAATGCAGAGGAGACTGCATCACAACCGATTGCTAACGCATCTATGGCAAACCAACCCAAATACTAATACGTGAACCACAAACGCTCGCCCAATTTATGGCGGCCATAATGATAACCGCAAAAGCAGTATCTTGCCTCCCCAAAATCAATTGTAAGCAACATCGGTAAAGAAGTGAATAACAATGACGACGGATTTACACTGGTCCCTCGTAAGTGCAAGTAGCAGGGAAGAACATTTGATCGCGAGCACTAAGACAGCTTTAACGATGAAGACCTTGACGTGAAAGAGAGGAAATAATTCAATGACCCTCATGACGCAGTAGGCACCCAAACAAATATTTGTCCGCTGCGAAAGAAGGTTTCAGCGCACAAAAGAAAGTTCACGAGATGCAATGGAAATATATCAAAAATCCACGGCTCCGTTAAGCTACCGATATGAGCCGTGTGAAATTATTGAATTAAAGTTTTTACGATTTTCATTGATTAAAGTTAGTACGTATTATAATAGTTCAATGTTCATTTTAACATCGCAATTTCGAATCCTCCCCTAAAACTTTTTCTGGATTCGCCTCTGCCTTCATATTGTGACAAAGATCAAAGTAAGTTTACATGCCAAATTGCAAAACATTTGGACAATTTTGACCCCCGCCCATTTCGATTGAATACCATAACTTTTTAACAGTTTATATCATTTTAAGGAAACGACTTTAGTATTTGATTTAGAAAATTTTGGTTTCCTGAGAAATAAGAGAAGTTATGGTTTTGGGATATTTTGACCTCCAAATGCCCTATGTTTAATCATATATCTGCCGTACACCTCTAAATAACACAAAACCTTAACCTGCCGGTTTTTTCCAGAAACGATTATATCCCCATTCAAATATTAAGATTGTTGCTTAAAAAAAGCATAAACTATAATTTATCGAGTTTTACTTTAAAACTAACAGCATTTAATGTATACTTCTTTATTATATTCACAATGGTAAAAATTTCAATCGAAGTAGGCGTTGGTCAAAAATTGACCAAATGGTGTGAAATTTGGCATCTGAACTTACTTTGACATTTCGTCGCTGTCGCTGTGAATCTTATAACAAACGGGGGGTATGTTGCATAGCTAGTCTGAAAAATCTCTACAAAGTGACGTATTCAGAGTCAGGGATGGGAATTATCATTCATTCGCATGATTCTTGGCGAATCCGTTCATTGCTTTGACAGCAGCCAGTCGTTCATTCACGATCCGACTAAAACTGCCCAAAAGCACACAACTGAACGTAAGTAGAGATGAACTTCCGAAGATGTGAGGCAGGTAAAAGAATGACACGTACTATGTTGAATGAAGAAGATCTCGTTCTTCATTCGCGGATTGAATAGGAAGATTGTACTGTAAACATTCACAAGTGAATCAACTTTTAGTTCACAAATGAATGTGACATTGTATTCTCTGGTTGGGTTAGGTCAACTTTATAGTGCAAATGTACACTATAATCAATGTTGAGAAGTAGATTGCACTACAATCCACTTGAAATTGATATTGTGATATGCACGGAATCGTTTTAAGAAGTTATTTTTTTCAACAGCACATTGCAAATTACTTACTCAACAATAAGAGATCACCAAGTGAAAATTTCGTAAGTCTATAAACAAGAACGACAATTTTTTTTATTAGAACGATCCGGTGAATGTTTTGAAATAAATCTTTGTGAATGAAAGAATGCATTCATTTGCGATCCTTTCTGCTTTCATTCAAAACACTACGTATGCGATGGAGAATGAATCATAGCCGGGCGCTGTCACTTTTTTTCAGTTTTGTGTTTTGCTTCTCGCTTTCGCATGAACGCGTAACTCTGCACAAGAAGGGTTGCCGAGATCGGGTTTCACAATAAGAGCATGTTGGTGGATTATTTCAAATTGATCGTTTCGTGAAATGATTTTCCCCATGCCTGTTCAGAGTTTTAAATTATGCTTGGTTACTGAGATATAGCGAGAAACGTGGTGAGAAATTGTGAGTTTTTTGCTTCAAGTCAAGTTGAGGTTTTCTCAAGTTATATTGAAGATTTACATGTTTTTTCTGTGTAAAAGTCTCTGAAGAACACAATGGCAAAAGACCATTCATAAATTGCGTAACGCATTTAGAGGGGGGAGGGGGTACGAGAAGTTGTGACATGTTGTGACATATGGGGGAGGGGGAGTAAGCTGGATCGTTACGTAACATGTTTTTACTTAACAAAATTTCGAAGAATTTGTTACGTAATAGGGGAGGGGGATAGAGAAATTTGCGACAATTTGTTGCATGGGGGAGAGGGGGGAGTCAATTTTGGGCAATTTTCGCGTTACGTAATTTATTAATGGTCCCCAATATCATTTTCAAAATAAAAATACATATATTGAGAGATAAAAAAGCTGTTAAACTGTAAATATTAGGTATTTGGCAACACTGTAACCATAAATTACAACACCCAACAAAATATAAGTTTGAATAATTGTGTCTATATTCAGAATGATTAGGTCAAGATTCCGTTTTTTCGCCAATCAAATGTTAAATACCCAGTACATCATGCTCATTTTCCGAGATCAATGATTTTCAGGTTTAAATCGTTATTTTCTACTATCAAAAAACTATATATCCATTAACAAGCTCTCGAAAAAAAAACTTATTGTTTCGCTCAAATATCTGATATTTCGCATACTTGATTATTACAGTATCTTTCAGAAGCATTTGAAATCTTTTAGAAATGTTAACGCATCATTACATCTTTATTGAACTTTGTAGTTTGTGAGAAACGCTTTCGTATGCATTTTACCCACAGTGTCCGTCTTTATCGACATTCCCCTAATCGATGGTTCGTTTTTATAGAAAATATTTCATGCACAATTATGACACTCCGTACAAATTTGATCACCAAAACACACTTATGATACGTGTGAGTGCGGATTTTGTTTACATTTTCAGTAAAAACTCTCAATATAGTCATAGTCGATTGATTAATACAAAATAGATAAATGCAACAATTGTCTTTCCTGAATTGCTTGAGTTTGAATATCTTGAAACGTGTAAAGGGTAGAAGTTTCAACATATTCAAAGCTTTAAAAATCCTTGTGCTAGCTGACGCTTGTCATAAGAGAGGACAACAGTGACGATATAGAGGAGGCCACAGTGGCGGATTTCCCTAAAAATCTAGCCAAAAGTCGAAAATTGCATGGTAGTACTTTGGGTTCTAGTACATAATATGTACTAGAACCCAAAGTACTACCATGCAATTTTCGACTTTTGGCCAGATTTTTAGGGAAATCCGCCACTGTGGCCTCCTCTATATCATTATATTATAATATATTATAATGTTCTTCAGATTGTGCTGTCGCATGCTTTTTTAAGTGAAACGCTCCAAAATTCCCATATTTGAGGTGTTGGCACACCTAAACAGTTTGAACAGTCGCGTTTTGCTCATATTTTTAATCGATTGCTCGAAACATCAGTGTTATTCAAGTGTAGCTAGATTTTGATAAAAGAGCCGGTTTCAAATTAGGAATAATGGAAAGTTATACTGACGGTATGTACTTTATTTAAATGTATTAATGTCATAAGATATTATTTTGTTCGTATATAGAAAATGTCAACAACTTTCACGGTTTTGTAGTAGACGGTTTCAGCAGACGTTTTTGCTAAATTACTGAAATACTTTTTTGTCCACGTATGCCCACTATGTTTCAACGCAATTTGTGTTCCTCTAAGGATTCTCTATTTGGAACACTATACATTGCCCGAATTTGCCCGTTTTTAGCAATGTTTGATTAAGTAGAGACGGATCATAAGATTTTCAGTTTAAAATTTTGTACTCGTACTTTTAATTATTGCTGCGCCTCCGGTTGTCATAGCGAGTCACATAATACTGCATTCTGATCAGGAAGAATTGATTTTTACAATTGAAAACCAACGAGGTCAACAGAAGTGATCGCCATGACATCATCACAGTTCCTCGATGACGAAGTGGTTACCGCACCCAACTAGAGACTGGAAGATTGCAGGTTCGATTCCTGCTTGAGGACATACCTTTTCTCAGTGTATCCAATAAAACGGTGGATTCTCACCGTTTCGGTCATTCTTTCTCTGTCTACTTTTCAACGACAATCAATTAGCTAGAGATGACTAAATAAGGAAAGATATTAAAATTTACAGCCACTCAAGTGAGAGCAAGGATATAAAACAAACAAATCGGAAAACTAGAAGTCGGGTCATTCGAAACAGGCTCAAAATCTCACGGAAAAATATATTATAAATTATAAAATATATTTTGTCTTCTGCTGGCAGGAGTCGAGCTTAGGTAGCGTTACTACGAATGGCTTAAGTCTACCAATATGTCGCACGGCACAGACAGACTTGCCCCTTTTTACCATAAGAACCGATACAATTGTATTAATAATAGATCTAACAGACTTTAAATGTACTTGAACCAAAACACCACTGAAATGATAAAAGTATTAAGCTTATCTACGGAAAAAATAGAAAAAAAATCCACATTTGGAAGGGATAAATATCTCGCATGCTATTTTTCATTTTGCAGTCTCTCGTTGAAGTTATAGCGAAGCCTATTTTTTCTTACCCGAAAAAACGAGCTTAAGGTTGAAATCTCTGCAACAAAGAAAGCCTGGCGATTAGTTTTATATTTTTGTGAATTATGTCTATTGTCCATTATGCCTAACGTACATTATGCCTAATGTCCATTATGCCTGACATGTATTATGCCTATCGTCCATTATGCCTAACGCACTCATGCCTAACGCACTTATATCTCTCGCCAACTTTAAGAGGCATTTTTCACCCCGTTTTTCTGTCGTTAGCCGTACGCTAAAATTTCCCTTTCTGAGTTTCAAGCTTAAAAATTTTAGTCGATTTTTAAGCGACATGTAATTGAAAGTGGTTTATACGAAAGGGCCAATGCTTAAGGTTAATTCCAGCCGCTCAATTAACCATTGAAGTCAACCCACTGCATGACGTTAATTTGCAAAGCACTCTTGGCATGACAATATGCCAACCCACTCACTTCAATGGAATGCACGCACCTTTGAATAGATCGTTTACGAAACATGCTAAATGCGATGCTGGAGCCAATAATGCTGTCACCATCGTATTGAGCCCTTTCGTGAAAGGATTTTACGCGGGAACTTGTTCGATCCGATTTGGCATATATTGCAAACGCAACAACGATTGAAATGTGCTGCAATGGGCTAGTCTGGTAAAGTTACAAAAGAAAATGTTTTAGAATTTTGAAAAATATTACAATCTGATGAATAACAGATTCAGACTTCGATAATTACCCTTTTCGAATATTTCATATTCCAATAAAAATCAAAATCTTATTATTATATGATTTTATTACATTTTGACCTTTTGTTCGTTGGTTTCTCTTCAGGGTGAAAGTGTTCTTAGCCCACTGGCTCCGGTGTCCTCTACAAAAAAATACACAACCAACCTACCTACAAGTGTGCGCCATTCGTTTTGGCAATATCTAACAAATCGTTCTGCGGCTTAGCTGATGAATTCTCTGACATCTAACATATATCAAGCTCCCTTGCCTCCGGATAACTGGTTTCTTTATGTCATTTCAAGACCGCGACGTCCTCTTGGGTCTAGCTTGAAAACGCGGGGCGTACCGATCCGTCAGCTTTTGGAGCCGGGAGATTTATCACCGGTACATAATCGGCTGTACGGCGTTTGACATGTTTGGTGATACGCCGCCGCACCGTTCGATAATGAAAAAGGTAGCTTAGCAACTGATAGGCATCTTTACCATCACAGAGCACTACTGTAGCAGAAAAAGGCCTGAGTTATTGGTCGGTCGCGTTGTCACTGCGGGGTCCGGTGCGCGAGTGGGGTTATGAAATGGTTGAACCACTTATTAGACTGCAGGAATCGTCAGCGTATTGGCCACTCGATGTGAGATTATGTAAAATTAATGTCGATCTATATCATGAGGATGGTCCTTTTATGGCTTTCGATTTGCCCTCGGTGGAGCGAGAATTGAGCAGAATCGAGCAAACCGTTGCGTTGGTTGACTGGTGCGATGCTAATTGGAAAGCTAACATTTGTCACCATCTGATCGAGACAGGGTTGTTCGCAGATAGTACGAAACTTTAGGAAAGCAGCCGTATGGATTAATCTTTTGAATGAAAATATTTTATTCATCATTGTGTGTGACTAATATTTTTAAAATTCGTGTTTTTTTGACACTGCTCATTACGGTAAATGAATAAATGAAAAGATTAATACTGAGTGTTCGTCGGATTTCATACACGCAACTATCTATTGCGCGTGGAAACCTGGTTTCGCGGAGCGGAAACATTTATCTCTCTGCCTACTGCATCTTGGGGATCATATACTTTTCCCTTATTTTTTGCGACAATGTTGTCGTCGTTAATGCTGTTTGTGTTGAAAAATCACACGAAAAGCGATTTTCTGGTGAATAAAAGTTGTGTAAACTAAGTGTTAGAGAAGTAGTTTATTGTACAAAATAGATTTTTGTAAAATCATTTTCTGTCATTAAAAAAGTGTTATCATTCCCGATTGTATGCCACTTGTTTAGCCGGTTGTGGCAGTGTTCTAACTTTCCCCGAGAGCACTGTCGATTTGAAGGCGATAGAGGCAGCAAGAGAGAATAAGCCAAATGAAACGCCGAAGGAAAGCCCAACAACAACACATCTGACGGAAGTAAGTAGCCAATTGTCGGATGATTAAAATATTGTATGATTCATCCCATAAAATAATTCTACTTATTAGATGCTCAGAATGTTAACAAAGTTTCTTAAACCATGAACATGCTTTTTTTGGTTCATGATTTCACCTTTCTAGTGAAATTTCTTAAGTGGCTGACAATCGGGAACAATGAAATGTTGATCAAAAAACGTGTTTAATCCACCTAACAGTGTGATGAGACATTTCTTATAACTCTTATCACTCTCTTCGGATAATATATCGTTTGAGAGCATTTAGAACTTGATGCTTCGCGATGTTTTTGATAACACATACTACATGGGATAGTGGCAGGACTCAGAGAATCGCTCAAATCAGCATAGGACAACATCAGTGCTAGAAATCTCAAACAAAATCAATGGGAAAGCGAAAAAATGGCCCATAAAATAGACATACCAACGAATTATTGTTAATGCTCTGTTAATAAAATATCTATATTGTGGTGGGAAAACTGAATTTTCCTAAAGGGGTTATATATTGTACTGAAACAAAAAAAAACGATTTTTTTTAATCGAATTGAAGTTTATATTTTACTCAAATTTCCATCGCGACTGAGAACTAAGAAATCAACGCTTTTTCTTGAAAAGGGCGATACTAGCAGTGATACCATTCAAAGAAAATCAACAGTGATTATTTCCAGACTTGGTTTTATTTCCTATTTAAGAACTATTGTGTTTTTTGACATCCTAGCTTGCATGATTCAGTGATCGAAACACAAAACTTCATAAAGTATTTGAAATTATTAAATTAAAATTTGTTTTTGCTATTGAAATTGACAAAATGATAGTATCGCCCCTTTGGCGATTGTTTACTTTTTCGGTCCCATCTATCAGCATTGAAGTATCGCCCTTACGTTTTTTACAATAACTACCGTTTTACACCACCGATTTCGTCCGGGTTTTTTCAATAGAGATCATTGTTACTATTTACAGCTGGTATCAGTCTGATAATCCTAAAAAATACGAAAATAACAGTTTCGCCTCTAAACTGCTAGCAAAAAAAGTATCGCCCTGTTTGCTTGCATGGAGCGTGGAGGGCGAAACTTTAAATAAACAAACAAAAATACAGTTTCGCCCGTTGTATTTTTTGCTGTAGTTTAAGAAAGCAATATCGTAGAATCAAAATTTTTAGGTTAATTTGTTGCGTTTCAAAGCCCTCATTCGCATGTAAGAAAAAAGCCCTATGTTTACATTTGTAAGTATCGCCCTTTTCACAAAAAAAGCGTTGAAATGAAATCGCAGCTCCTGATATCACGCTATCTCTGAAGTACATGCGTGCATAGTTTCAAATTTTACTTCTACATCTACTTTTTCTAAAGGTGACTTCCCAGTAGTATTCTTTATTTGAATTATTATCGCTAATCCTAATGCCAAAGAATAAATAAAAACCTCACGAAAACGAATCGTTTGGGAAAATCATCATCATTACTGGAACTTTCATTTTCACGAAACTTTTCGATAACCTTCCGTCACTTGTGTTAATGCACTGGGTGCACAGTGCTCTAAAACTCTAGCGAAATCGTCTTAGGGCACCAGCGGGTCTGTAAAGAATACTAAAAATTAATTTCTATTCCATAATTTTCAGTTCAGCAATTCGAGAGTTCGTGCTCACCGCAAACCATGAAAAATAGACTACGTTGTGAAGCGATGATCACTATTTATTAAAAAATCACGGTTAAATAAAAAATAAAACTATAAAAAAAATTCAAATAGTTTATAATTTTCACAAACCTATTAGGAATAATTGTGTAATAAGCTTTCCTAATATTGTGTAGGAAAAAAGCTGAAAATTTGAAAAGAAATCTGAGGATTATGATTGATTACAGAACTCTGGAATTTTCTATTGGAATGTTTTCAGGCATGAATTTGATATTGATGCTATTTAATAATAGTCTTGATTTCACAGTTGTCTAATTTAGACAACTGTGAAATCAAGACCAATAGATCAGTTACATATCAGGACCCCATTCCGACAATTTATCAAAAGTCCTCATGATGTTTACAACAACAGGTTATCAATCTACGGATCAGATAATGTTATTGTAATATTGAATTAAATCAGTTTGCATCAATAAATTTTCAACTCCAATCCAATATTTTTTTTGTGTGGTGGGGGGGGGGGGGCTGTATGGTGTTAAAACCTTCTCTTGGCTACGCCGTTGCTTGGAGTTATTTATTTCGCTTTTCATTTTCCAAAAGGTTTCAGATCAATCCGATGGTCATAAGTTAGAAAAATTGCAGTCAGAAGGTTCGCACAAATGAACATTTTTGCACTGATAAGTTATCAAGTTCCTTCCAGACAACTTGGAAGTGTTCGGTGATTATTTCTAGCGGTTGTAGATAGAAAAATGAAATACAAAATTCGATTTATCGAAATAATGTTTGGTTTATTTCAATGGATTATTACTATATTGAACAATAAATAGGCGACGAAGAGTAATCCACAAACAACAAGCCATAACTTTTAAAGTATTCAAAATAGATATTTGAAGTCTTCAGTAAAGTTATTCGCAAAAGTAAGAGCTATAAATTTGCTGAAGGCATCATTTCGTTATAATCACTTCCAAGAAAATTTGTGAAAATATCTCACTCATAGGGGGATTAATCAGCAAAAGCACAATACCAAAAGAAAGAGCATATTACCTCTATTAAATTCTCCGAAGATACTATTGACCTAAAATAGGCCGTTTTGGCGTTAATAATAGATTACATGTTTTTGGTCATATTTCTGGCAATGGGAAATGATAGAAATCTTTCGTCCGCATTTAATATTAAATATCTCTTTTGATAATAGTCCGATTTCAACAATCTATAGCTTGTTCGAAAGGTATTCGTTTAAGCTGTCTAAAAACATATAAATTGTTAATCTATATTGTCAATTTCGGCAGATAATTTAAAAAAACTGCCAAAAGCGCCATTTTTACGCATTCAAACATTCATATCTTAAAAACTAAACATCAGAATCAAAAACAAATTAATTGCGTTCATACTGTTTTTTAGTTCTTTCATTTAAAATTGGTTTGGATAAGATCGGTTCAGCCATTGCTGAGAAACACGAATGAGAATTTGTCCGTTACATACACACACACACACACAGACACACACACACACAGACATTGTCCCAAATCGTCGAGCTGAGTCGATTGGTATATAAGACTCGGCCCTCCGGTCCTCGGAAAAAATCTTGAAAGTTTGAGCGAATTCTATACATTTCTTTTATAAGAAATGTAAAACATCTCTCCAGAAAATTGACAAAGCATTTGAGGCGTACTAGTGGAGCGGGAATAATAAAACCAACAAAAAATTGCAATATGCTTGGAGGTAAGTGTACTTTAGAGCATTTTTTCCGCGAGACATTATTTATGAATGACCCTCAAACAACCAAAATACCATAACGAATATCACGTAAAATCGACAGCATGGATATGTTGGTAGGGTGAGGTGCCTATTATGCCAGTAGAGCCTATTGTGACCCTATTTCGTACCCCTTGGTTTCGAACCAAGCATATGAGATAATGACACTATCGATTTGGCTAAAACAGGTGAGAAAAAATAAGCTCAAGTTATATTCTTTATTTGTTGTGCACATATTTATTTAGAACTATCCTCTAAATCCAACTTTTAATTAAAACAAAATCACCTTATTGAAATATCTACTAATCCGCCTCACTCACGTAGTGAACCGAAACTGGATGCAACGGCGCTTAGCAAAATAAACACTTACGAGCCAGCATTTACCGCCTCATATCTCGTTATTCCGGCACAAATATACTAAACATTGCACTGATACATACCTTTATTTTAGCTGGAGAACCTTTTTACGATAATTTCACTTTAAAATCACTCGTCAAACACTAGAATAGGCCTAGTGTTATAATAGGATAAAACTAAATACGGGGGTTCCTATTATTGGCATGTTTTGCTGATACACTACCACAATCAAAACCAACTTTTTGCATCCATCATACAGAAAAGAATCACCAGTGCGGCCAAACCAAAACATGAAATTGTAAATATAATGTAATGCAATTTCAGGTATAAGTAATCAATTATTTCAAGTTATTCAACTAATTGTTGATTGCAGATATTTTATTTTCATCTGCACATACAATTCGGATCGGGAGAAAGCAATGTGTGATGTGAAACTTGTCATTCCAGTTGCTAACTTTCGAATGGTTTTTTTTTTTCTGCGTGCGCAATTCTGGGCGCTCTTCTACTAACAGCTGATGAGTTTCATTGATGTGCGTGATGTTTACGTTTGTTTTGATCGGCTGAAAAAAGCAGAATGATTCGTTTTACAAATCACACGTTGGCGTCCATGATCTGGATACCTAGTTAGAATCGACGCAAATGGAATATGAGGCATTGCGTTTCAACTAGATTGTTTTTCGATGAGGTGGAAATTGGCACACCCATGAGGCGATATTTGGATCGTTGAGGTGGGAATAGATGCACAGAATGGAACATTTATTTTTATTTATGCTGAAAATTGAGGCAATTCTGCTAAATAAGAATTATATAGATGTTTAAGAAACAGTACACTGATACTTTATTCTGAGAAAGGTTATAGATAATATGGCTTTTTTTAAAGTTGTTCAAAAAATAGTGCGACCCTCTCCCTAATGGTGCCAAAATAGGATCATCACCCTATGTGTTATTCAAGATATCTCTGCACTGAACAACGTGTAGCTATGGGGTACGTTATTGTATTGCAAAAGTATAAGGTTGGTTGAACGCTAACGCATTATTTGGGAGCTTTTCGCTCACAGTTCGAGAGCGAAAAAACAGATGCATCTCCGCCCCTAAAGATTCATTTGGGGTGTACATTTACTCAAAATCAATTGTGCTAATTGAGCTGTGGTCCATCGAGGAATTCAAACACCCGCATTGTGTGGTGGAGACACGTTATGTGAAAGGATATTTAACCCTTTGTGACGCAATGGGACGTATACGTTCCACCTACTTCTGCTAAGTATTTCTAGTAAGCGTTGACATATAAATACGAAATACTCTTAGGGATGTTAGGCCTACAACTAGCACAGAAAATTATGTGAATTTGTTAATTACTTATTAATAATAAACAATTAAAACTTGAAAATCTTGTTTTTTTTACAATTTATTCGGTTGTGTCTGAGCTAAAAGGCCTAGAGATCTATTTTTTTGCATGTATCTCAAACATTGAACTAAATAACAGATTTCTTGCAAAATTTTTTGCAGGTCAGTTTTTTCGAAAAAAGTTATCAAAATATGCAAAAATGGGGTTTATTATAAAATAAAAGATTCTGAGAGACAGGGATGGCTTCTCAACTAGAATAATAGATTATGTAGTTTTTGAAGTCGCTGATTACGATTCTGATAACAGAATTTGAAAATTTAAAATGGCGACTACACAATGGCAGCCATTGTTAGCCAAGCACAGTCGCCATATTGGATCCGCCATTTTTTACATTTTCGACGTCAGAATCAGCATCAGCAACCTTGAAACCCATATAAAACTAAAAATAACAGAATTAACAATGAAAAAAAAATCGCGTCGCAAAGGGTTAAATACCACGAATGTTGATTTTTCCAAATCGCATATATAAATTTATTATTATTGCGGTAACTTAAATATTCTCAAATATCGTCGCCGAACACATTGGTTGAAAGAATACACAAGTCTTGAAGGTGGTTTCGTTTTCAATACTAAAATACCACATAATTTATCTAGTGTCAAATTCGTGTGATGTCACAGAACTGTTAATAATGGTAGGATGCCAGATCAGGACAAAAACAGAGTTGAACCACATTCACAAATCACCTGCCAGATCAGAAATGCTTGTGCAATTTTCGACGTTCTTGGGCATTCCTATATATTAATATTTTGCCTAATTTGTAATTCCACTGGGGGGCTACTTTTATACTTTGATAGAATGCATTCCTAAATTTTCTAAGAATAGTTTCGTGCAGGCAACTTTCGCAGAATATATGATTTTTTTGTTCTGTTTCGTGCAGACAACTTTCGTAAAATATATGATTTTTTTTGTAGTTATGTACCTTTCTTGTTTTAATTGTAGTTGTACCTTTTTATTGTAGTTGTACCTTTCTTGTTTTTATTGCGAGTTTTTCGTTAAAGCCACGAAACTGCTTTTGTAGGCTCACTACGAATCGCTTTCATAAATCAAACGATTTTGTTTGGTGAAATCTACGAGAAGCGAATTATCAATTACGGGCAAAGTTCCCGAAAGTTTCCAAAATATTTATGTATAAAAAATGTGTATTCCTAAACTAATTTAATCGTACATCTGCTACGAATAGGTTTCTTGAAATCAACTTTCGTAAATTATACGAATTTTGTATATCAGAAGAAGTTTTTCTTTAAATAGAATTTATTTCATGAAACGTACGAAGTGTTGGATGAATTACACGAAAAACTTCGTTTTATTTTATAACATCGTTTGTCTACGTTTATATCATCAATATTTTGTCTACGTTTATTTCATCAATATTTGTCTACGTTTATTTCATCAATAATTCGAACAATCTTAGAAATCGGGACAGCATCAACCCACGAAATTTTCCCGAAATATTTAGAAAAATGACCCGCGATTATTTTAAAAATATCCTGGAATGACCTTCTGTTTTCGTAAATATTATGAATAATGTTCATACTATCAACAAAAAAGATTCGCAGTCAACTCACAATGCTATGTGTTGATCTTTTTATCATCATTGGTTTCGGATAGCTGTTTGGATTTGGTTAATGCACAATGGTCCAGAATGAGCAGAAATTTTCAGATTTTACTAAAACTAAAAAATCATAGCCTTATAAAGTCTTTGGAGAAGTTTTCGTAGTTTGTGAGCCCCTTATTATTGTTAAAACAACAGTTAGGGTGGTTCTTATTTTAACAATATAAAAAAAAATCATCTTTTTAATCACTCTAGCTAGAACCAAACGACCTTCAGTGAAGTTGTAGAACGACACATTTTGGAAAAGTCTGCTGAAGATTTATGTGTTGTATGTTCTATCTATCACACTTTTCATTTTACAACAATTAAACCGACGGTTCTCAAATTTGGAAAGCCAATTGTTTTGAGCTTCGTGGAACACCTTGAAGCTCGGTGTATTTACACAGGCACACTCTCGCTCATTTCTATTTATTTAGGTACTCGTTCCGCATAAAAGATTAAAATTTGTGCGTATCGAAAATGTTGAGTCCTAGTTAGCTCGACCCATATCGTAACCCTACCCATTGGGGTCGTACGCAAATGACGTAGCTCCCCCTCGTAGCATTTTGTCACAATATTCCCCCTCGTGACACATCGTCACAAATTTGCTACACCCCTCTACCCCCTAAAGTACTACGTCATTTATACATGGTACCTGACACCGTACTGGCTGTTGTATGAAACGGTATTGAGTTCTACAAGATGACGACACGAACAAACTTATGATGAATGAAGTTCATGTTTGACAATTCTCGGTAGTTTGTTTACTTATCAGTTCGCGTGAGTTCGAGTGCAACGGGTGCTCATTAGGGTGTCCCAAAATGACATCATGTTAAAAAAGTAATCGGGCTCACTTCTTAAATGAAAGGTTAGGGTATTGGGACCACTTTCTTCTTCGGAGTGAGTTTACTAAAACGCTTCCTACTGGTGGCGACTTTTGATTTTTTGAAAAATGGGCCGATTTTGGATAAAATTTCAAATTTATGCCTGTTGAAGTGGTCCTGAACTGTCTTAGATATTTTTTCAGAATTTTTAATTTTTCTGGAGATCCAAACGGAGAAGTTTGGTTAGTTAGTTTGTACAAATTTGGAATTATAATAGCGGCAGGGCCATTAAAACTTAGTAAAAAGTGAAATTTTTGGTGTTTTTCAGTATTTTTTCTTCAAAACTGGGTATCTACAAAATGTTAAAAGTACAGAAAACACTTTATATAGTTGAGCCGAATTCAGGGGCGTAATTTTGCTGAAGAAAGTGTATAGCTATGGCTAATATGATAACAAACGATGTAAAATGTTTGACGTATTCGTAAAATATAACGCTGTTCTTTCCATTTCATATAGATTAATCCACGTATCAAATAACGTCAATGTCAACGATTACTCGACAAAATGAATACTTTGTACGACCATATCCGTGAAGAGAGTAAACGTGCGATATTTCGATTATTGTACCGATTTTATGGGCTGTTTTCGGCAAATTTAAGACTAAGAGAATCGAAAGCAATGAAATTGAAAGATAGGTATTCTAGAGCGAATCAGTTATAAAAATAACACAGAAAACTAGAACTAGGGAGGCTCATATGGGCATGATCGAAAGGAAATGTGAAGAATCCATTGCCTTCTGCTGGTAGGAGCTGGGCTTTCCACCCAAGTTTACCGCATGGTCGTTGATAGAACATAACTCATCATCATGTTTCACTGCCGACGCCGCGAATTATATTGCACACTACATTTTCAATGTCACCGTGGTCGTGTCCTTTCACGCCGAAAGTTGCGCGCTCGTATTTCGGACACCGAACTGAAGGCATAAACAGCTTGTATTCCCGTGACACCGCATGGACCCATATGTCTGTTGCAGATTTTGTCGCATTATCAAACGATAATGAATGAAAGCGCGACAAGCATGCGTGGTGGACATTTATTCAGCCGATAACTTTGAATTCAAAGCGATGACTTATACATATTTATACATCAATCATTATGGAAGAAAGTTATTTGATATTCATTGAAAATAAGTTACTGCGTTGAATTCAATGATATTGGTTGAATAAGAAAACATTTTTAATTTCTTCGTGTTTTCATGATTTTTTTGCGCACAGTAAATTTTTTTTTACAATATGTTGTTATCAAGAACTATGTTTGAATTTTGTAGACATTTGATTTGTAAATGTATCTATTACGAATCTAACGAATACCCAAAGAATTATTGATCGGAACAAATATCAGAAATCGGAGATACGAGCATACAATTTTGCTATTTCGCTATAACTATGCATTGTAGAAAAGAATTGTATTTTATCCGAAAACGGCTATTGGGAATAATTATTTGATTAGAAAGGGATAACTGCAACCATCCATTCAATCCATACAACTAATACTGAAGATTCGAACTGCTCAAAGACTCCACTGTCCACTTCGCACTATACCATAACATCATATGTTACGATATGTTCAATTGCCAATTACACTCGATTACGGTGTGCCGTAATTCTGTGTTGTTGGTACCGTACCGTATTCTTCAGCAGCACGACACACACACATATGATGGTTCCCTTTTACCTCGAACGGCGCTCCCAATTTGGTACGAAACAATTGCCACCGACCGAACGCACGCCCCGCGGCTAAAGAGACCCGCATCTGGTTTTGCAGTTAGCATTCTCGAACGTCATCTGGGGTGCAATGTGCCCGTGGCACTTTCACACGGACCCATAAAAGGTGCCTCGATGACCCGACAAAAAGCTAAGGATCGTAAGCGTCCGAGTGAACATGGCGCACTGGCCGCTCTGGGTCGGCAAGGGTACTTCTTCGGTATGAACGGTAGAGTTCAATGATCTAGCTAACCGCACGTGACACCCAATTGTTAAGGTGGAATTTTGTATTAGAGAGTGATGCTTCTCTAATAGAAGAGAAACCGAAATCATAGTTAATTAATTATAAATCTATGGATAACATAATTAAATTTTTTGGTATCATGGGAAAAACTTGGGCCATTACAAAAGTGTTATAAGATGTGAAATGTAATTTTTCACTTTCCTTTGAATATGTAGACCCCCATTTCAATGTGTCACGTAGCATCCTGTAACTCGCAGTACTCTCGTTTCCAACAGCATGCACACAAAGCTTTATATAGAAAATAAAAGTGAATTTGAAAAATGACAGTGAACCGAACAAAAACCTCGCAACACCATTGAACGCCGACGCGACGGAGCGCGGTGCACTATCGGGAGTGACAATCGATGACATAGACCCTGGAAGTGCCTTCCAAAGACAGCCGGCAGAACAGCACGCATCGGTCCTCCCCGGCACACTATATTAGCTGGTGCAACGGATTGCGACTTGCACGTTTTGCGGTGCTCTCGCTGCTTTTTGTGTGCGCCGCGCCACGGAGTTATGATGTATCATTGCGGCAGCGATCTCCGACACGTCTTGGCAGCTGGAGCTGCTGCTAAGATTTATAACAATCATTACGGAAAAGCTTGAAAAGTCAAGGTGTCGCTGTACGGGCTGAACAGAAATCGAAAGTCACGGTCTCCGATCGGTTCCGGCGGTGACGGTGGCGAAAATTCTCCAACGTAGCCAAAGTTGACGTGACGTAGGTATAGGTAGAGTTCGGCGGCTTCTGGAGACCTCTACCGGAAGGTCAAACCGATCAAACCGAGCTTGACGACGCCCATATTTGCACGTACCTGGTATCGAAATTCCGGACGTCAAGAGTTTCTCCGGCAGATCTTGGATCGATCTCGGGGCCACTATGTCATGGGGATGGGCTGGCACTGGAAGTAGGGAAGCAACGAAAGGTGTTGGTTATAAATTTAAATGCAAGTAAGATAATTTAGAAAAACTGGTAAAAATAGATCGAATGAAAGGATTTTAATACACTTGAGCTATTAAAAATGCTTTATCGTGGTTTCCACGAAACATGCGCAAAAAAGTGTCCCAGTAGCAAAGTTTCCCATTAAAGGAAGAAAACCTAATCCTTTGACCGAAAACCAATATTTAAAATGCTGAGCCAAACAAGCGGGAATAAATTTAATACGGTTTGAATATAAACTGTGTATATAGCGAAGCTAAGGATCTGTGAAAACCCACTACTCTTTTTTACAAAACAATCTGAGTTTTGATTTGATGAATCACAATATAATTTATATTACAGCATATATATAACAACCTGGGCAAATCAAACTCAATTGTGTCTTCTCTTGAAACAAACCATGAAATTGGGCAGAATTTTCATTTCGCCTGGTAGCATTGTCTAGGACTGGGAGTTCATATGCATTCTTCAATTATTGACTCTCATTTTACAAGCATGACTGCCAACTTATAAATATGTATTTAGTTTTTTTTTTAAGAAAATGATGTTGCATCCGCATTTTTAAAAATTACGGTCAAATTTACATAATTTTGAAACGGGTTGTTTTGGAGGTTTAGTATCTTAGAAGAAATTTTAAAGCATAAAACATCATATCTTGATAAAATTATGCTGGTGATTAGAAGTATTAATTAATTCTTTGCTCTAATTTTAATAGATACTTGGTGTCTTCAACAAAGTTGTTCAAATTTTATTTTAAACATCTCTTTTGGCGACTTTAAAATACTATGTAAAAGTAAAGACTTGATACTACATTCCGTTCTGTGAACCGTCTAACCACAAAGGATTCATCCACTACCAGCAATATGGTGTTTTTGGGCTGGCGATCATTTTCTTTTGTCTCCAATCATGAGGAACAATGTTACCCTCAAGGAACTTGTTAAATTCAATGAGTGCCTTTTTAGCAGAGTAAGGCCGATTATTCAAGAAATTGAATTTGATTCCGCCTAGCCCCGGGGTGTTAATGTTGCATTACAAGAGAGTCAATGTCGTATCATTAGGTCTGCTGCTCCGGAGCAGTATCCGAACAAACCTTCATGGTGAAACCAAATATTCAATGGTTTGAATATTTCACGCTTTCTTTAGAACTGTTTCGGTTCCGCATACGTCAGGCTGTGTTCCAACGGTTACTCATTGATGTTTCACCTGTTACTGCGTTAACGAATCGGCGTCAATAATCGTGTTTTTAACCCTCATCGAGCTCTTCATTTTCGACTCTAACGACGCATGTTTTCTAAAGATGTATGGCGTCCTGACATTCAAAAACTTCTTAAACATGTATACTTCTGAGCACTCTTTGTCCCACAGCAGAGTGTAAAACTGTTCGCGGATGTTCGCGCTGAGTACTCGTTTAGTCTGAGCTTTAATCGAAAATCAAGTCAATCGAAAATTAGTAGTCTTCTTCCGTCGGAAGCATAAACAAGAGGGTCGGTATCGTGGAGATCAGGGATTAACTTGCAATCCACCTGTAGCAATGCCGAGCACCAAGTACGCATTTACACGTGCGATGGTGGGTGTGCAATCCGCGTTATTTCACCTGTTTTTTTTAAAGGCCATATTAAAGATCTCGCAGTTGCAAAGATCTTGAAAAAAGTAAGCAATGGTTGAGTGCAGACGTATAATTTTTCACGCGTCATTTTTTCCAAAAACCTAATGCACCAAGTAAATTGTGAGGTTAACTTTATTCATATCTATCCGCGGTAATTGTGTTCGGAACGTTCAAGAGGGTATTTGTAGCACCTAATGTTTTGTGATAATTCGGAAGAATTATTGAAGTTGCTCCTGATGAGGCTCTCGCCTATATCCTTCAACAAGGGTTACAACGGAAGAGGCTGTTTCTTTGGAAATTTAAACATGGCCATTGTCATCTGGAAAGATACCAGGAAGGATGAAGCCATCTTAAACAAGTCGAAGACGTCTGTTTCATAAGGGAGTATTTTTCTGTTTGCATTTAATGTCTTGCACCTAGTATTCTGATGCCGTTTTTGCTACCCAACCTCGAGTCTCTGTAACCCTAACTGACGTCAGTCCATACATTTCGTCAGCAGGTATGGTTTTTTTTCTCTCTTATTGGATACATATTCCAATACGACCAGTGTTTTAATCTATTGCGACAGGCCTCTTTTTATTGAATACCACATCAGAGAGTTGTATCACTATTAATCTGTGTGATTCCTAATTGCTGACTAAAGGCGAGATCCCAGTAAGGTATTAGAGAACGTATAAAGTTTATTGCCTTACTAGGTGCAGTCATCCATAAGAGCGAGTAAAGGCGCTACAACCTAGGCTCATTAGCCAAGGCAAGGTGTAAATACCTCTGTGCCATCCCAAAGGACCAAAGGAGTGACATTAACCTTCTTAGCCTAGTCACTCCCAACGATTTGCCAAATCCCCTTTCTAATGAAACGGTTGGTACGGTTGTCCTCGTTTCTTCCTCCATCAAGATTCAAAATGATTCGTTAGTTAGAATATTCATTAAAGGAATAATTTAATTGCCGTATAATTTTGAAACATCTTTAAACCAAACTCTGCACAGTAGGCCTGGCCGTTTTAATATTTGCGACATATTACACATAATATGCTTCAAATATTAATATTGACAAGAAAAACACTAAAGAATAACTGCAGTGTTTTCCAGGATGCTTTTCAATACTGGCTGTGTAAGGGTTAGAATAGAATAGAAATAGAATAGAAATAAAAGGCCATAATAAAGATCTCGCAGTTGCAAAGATCTTGGATGGATAACTCTCCGAGCTCTCGATCGAAGCAGTTCGTTTTCTGGTGCTGTGCATAAAGTGAACAAGAATAAATTGTCAGTGAAGGTCAACCATTGTTCGAGGCAGTCTTTGTTCGCCGGTGCCCAGGCTGGTGAAGTGAATACCAGAATAGCCGGAATCGCCGCTATATAAGCTAAGTATTTTTTTTTCTTTCATTTCCCTTTCCCCGATCGGTCTCTACTTCTGCCCTTTCCCCTGAATATAAGTTTCATCTCTCGTTTACACCACGTGTTATCCTCGTGCCTAAATGGCCGAGGGCGAAGTAACATTGGATGGGAATGATATTCCCATGGATATACCGGATAAACCCGAAATTACTCCCTCCCCTGATTCCCCCAGTCCTCCCCGTATTAAAACATACCCAGCCAGTTCGACTGGACCCTGGGTGGTGTATTTCCGGCCCAACACGAAATCGCCCAATATTCTAGAAATCTCACGGGAGCTGACTGCCAACTACCCGTCCGTGGCTCAGATAACACGTGTTCGAGCTAATAAGATACGCGTTATAGTAAATGACCTCGACCAGGCAAACCAGATTGCTCGCAGCGAGCGTTTTACGAAGCAATTCAAAGTGTATGTGCCTTGTAGAGTTGTGGAGATCGATGGGGTCGTCGCCGAACCGGGTCTAAAGTGCGAAGACCTGTTGAAGTACGGGGTTGGCTGCTTTAAGGACCCTTCACTTCAAAAGGTGAAAATTCTGGAATGCAAGCAATTGTATTCCGCAAAAACTGAAGATGATAAGACAACTTATTCTCCGTCAGACTCGATTCGGGTGACTTTCTCCGGATCTGCTCTTCCCAACTATGTCCTCCTGGATAAGGTTCGCCTACCTGTTCGCCTATTTGTACCGCGGGTAATGAACTGCAGCAATTGCAAGCAACTGGGCCACACAGCCACTTATTGTGGCAATAAAAAACGGTGCGGCAAATGCGAGGGAGAGCATGAGGATGACGCTTGCGGTGGAGAAACTGAGAAGTGTATTTACTGCGGGGGCCCTCCGCATGCTCTTAAGTCATGCCCGGCGTACAAGCAGCGCGGGGATAAAATTAAGCGCTCCCTTAAGGATCGCTCGAGGCACTCTTATGCAGAAATGCTAAAGAATGCTTCGCCATCTGTCCCTTCCGAAAATTCCTTTGCTCTTTTGGCTGGCGTTGAGCAAGAATCTGACGACCCACAAGAGGGAACATCATTGGTTAACCCAGGGGAATCCAGGAAGAGGAGAAATCTAGCCTCCCCTACATTGCCTCGTAAGGGTGCCAAGGTGTCGTCCACTCAGAGTGCGCCAACCGCAATCAATAAATCCAACGGAAGTGATGCACAAAAGCCGAAGCAATTTGCTCCAGGACTTGGAAATATTAATTCTAACAAGGAGTACCCACCACTTCCAGGGACACCAAAAACCCCAAGTGTCCCCTTTTTTCAAACAGATACTCAGTCCAGTAGCGGACTAATGAAATTTTCTGACATAGTGGACTTAATTTTCACAGCTTTCAATGTTACTGATCCTCTTAAAAGCCTTCTGATGCGTTTTCTCCCTATAGTGCAAACATTGTTGAAGCAGTTGACTACTAAATGGCCCCTCCTTGCAGCGATCGTATCCTTCGATGGCTAAGTCATCGAACGAGGTCACCGATTCGATCACTGTTCTACAGTGGAACAGCAGAAGTATCCTCCCGAAAATCGATTCCTTTAAATTTTTACTAAATAGTTTAAAATGTGATGCTTTCGCAGTATGTGAAACTTGGTTAACTTCCGATATAAATCTCAACTTCCACGACTTTAATATAATTCGTCTGGATCGAGAAAACCCCTATGGAGGAGTACTTTTGGGGATCAAAAAGTGCTATTCTTTCAACCGAATTAACCTCCCTTCGACACCAGGCATTGAAATTGTCGCTTGTCAAGTTTTAATCAAAGGTAAAGACCTTTGCATTGCTTCCATCTACATTCCTCCTAGAGCCTCGGTAGGGCACCGAACGCTTTGTAATATCACGGAATCCTTACCGGCACCGCGGCTAGTTCTGGGAGACTTTAACTCGCACGGTACGGTATGGGGTTGTCTTCATGATGATAATAGATCAACATTAATCCAAGATCTTTGCGATAATTTCAACATGACCATCTTAAACACGGGAGAAATGACGCGGATTCCTACACCACCAGCACGCGCGAGCGCGTTGGATTTATCTCTATGCTCGACATCGCTACAGTTAGATTGTAGGTGGAAGGTGATCCCTGATCCCCACGGTAGCGACCATTTGCCTATCGTGATTTCAATTGCTAACGGTTCAAGACCATCGAAAACAATCAATGTCTCGTATGACCTCACACGGAACATTGATTGGAAGAGTTACACGACCGCGATATCCGTTAAAATCGAATCCACTCAAGAACTTCCTCCGGAGGAAGAGTACAGGTTTTTGGCTGGCTTGATTCTCGACAGTGCGAATCAAGCTCAGACTAAACCAGTACCCAGCGCGAATACCCATGGACGGTCTCCCACCCTGTGGTGGGATAAAGAGTGCTCAGAGCTGTACGCGGAAAAGTCCACTGCATATAAGGCCTTCCGGGAAGACGGGTTACCCGCTAGCTATCTACAGTACGCGTCGTTAGAAAGGCGAATGAAGAGTCTAATGAAAGCCAAAAAACGTAGTTATTGGCGCCGGTTCGTCGACGGGTTAACGAGAGAAACAGCGATGAGCACTCTTTGGGGTACGGCTCGACGTATGCGTAACCGTAATAGTACCAACGAGAACGTGGAATATTCAAACCGTTGGATATTCGCTTTCGCCAAGAAGATCTGTCCGGACTCTGTCCCGGTACAGAAAACGTACCGCGCCGCGTCTCCTCACGATACCGCGAACGAAACACCGTTTTCGATGGTGGAGTTCTCACTTGCTCTCTTATCATGCAACAATAACGCCCCAGGGTTAGACAGAATCAAATTCAACTTGCTGAAGAATCTACCTGACACTGCAAAAAGGCGCTTGTTGAATTTATTTAACAAGTTTCTTGAGGGTAACATTGTCCCTCATGACTGGAGGCAAGTGAAGGTCATCGCCATCCAAAAACCAGGAAAACCAGCCTCCGACCACAACTCATATCGGCCGATTGCAATGCTGTCCTGTATTCGGAAGTTGTTCGAGAAAATGATCTTGTTTCGCCTCGACAATTGGGTTGAAGCAAATGGCTTACTGTCAGATACACAATTTGGCTTCCGCAAAGGCAAAGGGACGAACGATTGCCTTGCGTTGCTTTCTACAGAAATCCAAATGGCCTATGCTAACAAAGAGCAAATGGCATCAGTCTTCTTGGATATTAAGGGGGCTTTTGACTCAGTTTCTATCAACATTCTGTCAGAGAAGCTGCACCAGCATGGTCTTTCGCCAATTTTAAATAACTTTTTGCTAAACCTGTTGTCTGAAAAGCACATGCACTTTTCGCATGGCGATTTAACAACATCGCGATTTAGCTACATGGGTCTTCCCCAGGGCTCATGTCTAAGTCCCCTGCTCTACAATTTCTACGTGAATGACATTGACGATTGTCTTGCCAATTCATGCACGCTAAGGCAACTTGCAGACGACGGGGTGGTCTCTGTTACAGGGCCCAAAGCTGCCGACTTGCAAGGACCATTACAAAATACCTTGGACAATTTGTCTGCTTGGGCTCTTCAGCTGGGTATTGAGTTCTCCACGGAGAAAACTGAGTTGGTTGTTTTTTCTAGGAAGCGTGAGCCGGCGCAACTCCAGCTTCTATTAATGGGTGCAACGATCAACCAGGTTTTCACATTTAAATATCTCGGGGTCTGGTTCGACTCTAAAGGTACCTGGGGATGTCACATTAGGTATCTGAAACAGAAATGCCAACAAAGGATCAATTTTCTCCGAACAATAACTGGAACATGGTGGGGTGCTCACCCAGGAGACCTGATCAGGTTATACCAAACAACGATATTGTCGGTGATGGAGTACGGGTGTTTCTGTTTCCGCTCCGCTGCGAACATACACTTCATCAAACTGGAGAGAATCCAGTATCGTTGCTTGCGCATTGCCTTGGGTTGCATGCATTCGACCCATACGATGAGTCTCGAAGTGCTGGCGGGCGTTCTTCCGCTAAAAAATCGATTTTGGGAACTCTCATATCGATTGCTCATCCGATGCGACATTCTGAACCCGTTGGTGATTGAAAACTTCGAGAGGCTCGTCGAGCTTAATTCTCAAACCCGATTTATGGCCTTGTACTTCGACTACATGGCACAGAGCATTAATCCTTCTTCATATACTCCCAGCCGTGTTCGTTTCCTAGATACTTCTGATTCTACTGTATTCTTCGACACATCCATGAAGGAAGAGATTCGTGGAATCCCGGACCATATACGCCCGCAAGTGATCCCCAATATATTTTATAATAAATTCCGAGAAGTCGACTGTGACAAAATGTTCTACACTGACGGATCAAATCTCGATGGGTCCACTGGCTTCGGTATCTTCAACAATACTATCACCGCTTCATTCAAGCTCAATGATCCCGCTTCAGTTTACGTCGCAGAGTTAGCTGCAATTCAGTACACCCTTGGGATCATCGACACTCTGCCCACAGATCACTACTTCATCATTTCGGACAGCCTCAGCTCCATCGAGGCTCTTCGTGCGATGAAGCCCAAAAAGCAATTCCCATATTTCCTGGGGAAGATACGGGAGTCCTTGTGTACGTTATCTGAAAAATCTTATCAAATTACCTTTGTTTGGGTCCCCTCTCATTGCTCTATCCCGGGCAATGAAAAGGCCGACTCATTAGCAAAGGTGGGCGCATTAAATGGTGACATATACGAAAGACCAATCTGCTTCAACGAATTTTTTAGTATTTGTCGTCAGAGGACACTCAACAGTTGGCAAACCTCGTGGAGCAATGGTGAACTTGGACGATGGCTACATTCCATTATCCCAAAGGTATCAACGAAGCCTTGGTTCAGGGGGATGGATGTGGGTCGGGATTTTATTCGTGTAATGTCCCGACTTATGTCCAACCACTACACCTTGGATGCGCATCTGCGGCGTATTGGGCTTGCGGAGAGTAGTCTGTGCGCTTGTGACGAGGGCTATCACGACATCGAGCACGTTGTCTGGGTATGCGCCGGGTACTTGGACGCCAGGTCTCAGTTAAAGGATTCCCTTCGGGCCCGAGGTAGACCACCCAATGTCCCAGTCCGAGATATGCTGGCAAATCGTGATTTCCCCTATATGTCCCTTATTTATACTTTCATAAAAACGACAAATATCCCAATTTAGCCCCTCTCTTTTTATTTCTCGTTTTAGAAGCTTTCTCTTGCCTTGTGGGACCGATCAGCTCCAGACTGCAACTATGTAACCGCCGTCGCACTTACCACTACGGAAACTGAAGCGAGAGCGACTCAAGGTCCGATGACTTTTGAAGGATTCCCCGCGGGTCCGAAGAATACCATCCGCCAATCCGACCTACTAGACTGAGGCGGTAATCTTTCGCTGATCTCCCGTTTGAGCGAAAGTTGCAAGTTTTGCTCTTCTCTCCCGGTCACCATCTACGCTTTCTCTCCCCTGTCCTTGATACAACTGCTTCTACAGCCCCCCTCTGAATATCTTGACCAAGCATAAGTCTCCGCTAAAAAAGTTCAAATTTGTATTCTGTATTCCTAGTTTTAAGATAGTTGTAATTTTACCTCTTTGTTAAAACTATTGTCCCCCATCTTGTAAATAGTATTGTATCCCTAGTCTTAAAACACCTGCGAATTTTCTCATAAATATTTGTTCCCCCTTTTGTGTTCCAAACTATATTGTTAGTTTTAAGATAACTGTAAATATTTCCTAAAAATTATTACTATTGAATTCCTTGTTTTAAAATTTTTTCATAAAAAAAATCTTTCGCCCCCTCTCTTGTATATAGAATCTTATTTCTAGTCTTAAGATAGCTGTAAAATTTTTCTTTTTTAAAAAAATATTTCAACATTGTAACCTCCTAGTTTTAAAATATAAAAAATGTAAAAACAAAAGAATTTGGCACCGCCAAGCTAACGCATTTGTGCCTATCAAATAAACGAAATGAATAAAAAAAAAAAAAAGATCTTGGATTAATGTTGATCTTTTACTATCGTAAAGACAAGTCGCCTAGAATTAACCAAGGTACGAGGAAGAATTCCGTTATATTACACAGCGTTTGAAAGAATAGCACTTTTAATCCGTAAAAGTACTCCACGGTTGGAACCTCCCGATCCAAGCGAATAATAGTAAAGTCGTGGAATATAATTCATATAATGCAAATACGTCACATTTTAAATTATTTATGTATATTTCGGGAGGATACATCATCAGTTTTACTGAAGAACACTGACCTCGTTCGATGAGTAAGCCATCGAAGGGTACGATAACTGTAAGGAGTGGTCATATAGCAGTTAACAGTTCCATGAATGTTCTCACCACAGGTATAAAAGCAATCAGAATGCTTCTAAGAGCATCAGTCATACTGAAGGTTGTGAAACTCTCGTGTCAGAAAATTTTATTAGTCCTGTACTAGAGCGAGTATCTGTTTGAAAAAAAGGGAAACTTGGGGTTTCCTATGTCCCTGTAAGAGGTGGATTTTCATTCTTGGAATTCAAATTACCAAATTCAGAAGCAGCTTTAAGGCAGCACTTTAAATTTTGGTGTTTGATGTTGTCGACGTTCAGGCCCTTAAGAGACAGTCTAGGGGAGGCAATTTTTCTGCTTTTTTGCTGTTCTGCAAAAACACGAGATGTTCCCTCTTCTGGTCTTCAGAATCAGGCTCTTTTGATTGTAAATGAGCATAAGAATTTTTTAAAAGAACACACGTACAAGCGTACTTCAACGTTTCTGCAAAAGAGCGCTGTGAGCGTTCTCATTGCGCTGAGCTTGAGTTTCTTCCCGCGCAGCTTGTACGCAGTATGTGATGTTATTGATAGAGGACTCTCTCCACACTAAAGATAGTTCTCAGTATTTTTTGTAGAAAACAGTCTCGTGTTACTCCCCACATTTACCATTCCGCTATTTATTACTACAGTTGTTGGCCGTAGGACGCAGCTGTTTGTAGCTAAGGCAACTCATGACGTGCGGTACGAACCTGCGGCTAGGCAAACGAAGCTTTGAAATCATTACATGGATGGGTAGAGCTGATTCAATCCACTACATGGATGGGTAGAGCTGATCCAAGCTTTACTGGCCCAAAAAGATGTTTTTAAATCGGCTGGTCTCGTCCCTCAGTAGATCCTTGCAAGTTAGGCCCGTGTCGGAAACTACACCATCTATCTTCACGTCATGTGCTGGGACTAAGATTTATCGTAATGCAACTATCGCAAGTATTCTTGAACTTGAAGGAGAAACAAATCTCAAATCATGTCTTAATATACTTAAATTGCAGCTATTCGTTGCAATTTAAGTATATTATTACATTATTACATTCAGTCACATAGTTCATTTTTAAATATCGTTGGCGATGTGTAATATCTCTTTACAAGGGTACTGACTACGTTTTTTCTAGCAAAAATACGCTGCAAGAAAACCTCAAAAATCAACTTGAACGATATATCAATTGTTGAAATATCTGCCAAAATATTATTTAATGTGAACAAATAGGTAAAGAAGCTTTGAAATCAGTAAAAACGGCGTGCTGTACATGAGTGTATTGTAGACTTTGGACTTTATTTCGAGGTGAATTTACTGTTTACATACGAGGGATTCCATGAGAAACCGGCCGACCACCAAACATGACCATCGTCGATTCGAACGAAACTTTGAAGTTGTGTTCGGTTTATGAATCTCCATTATTTTCTCTAACAATTGCAATATTTAAAACTAAAGCAATTTTTAAATAGGGCGTAAACATTTCTACGTGCATTAATTTCAATTTTTTTTCGATTACTGTATTTTATACAGCAAAACTTTCTGAGAACGATTTTCAAGGAATGAATATATATGTGCGAAAAAAATATACACTGAAAAAAATGTTGCGTCATTTTTTACAAAAACAAAAATTTGTGTTAAAAATTTAAATTGCAAACAAACTATTTTTTCTAATTTTTTATATTTTAGATACAGAGATCTAAAGAAAGAAGAAACATTTTGAATGGGATTGTATGATGGAGAATTTATCGGTAAAAAGTTTTTAATTTTATACATCTTTTAAAATCTCATACTAATTGACATACAAAGTCGTAATTTTATTACAGAATATAATTCTTAGTCTTATTTTAAATCAAAATGTATTTAACAAAAATCTTCCAAAATGCGATAGTTTTCGAGATATTTGGAATTTTGTTCCAACAAAAACAGTTAATTCGTGTGATTATGCCCTTTTAATAGTTATTCGCGTTACCCCATCATTAAATGTCAAAGATCAGATGTTTATCATTTTAAAGACGTAAAAGAAACTTTTTCAGTGTATTTAGATCATGGAGAAGCTCTCTAAAAAAAGTTTTCCTTGCAATAACTTTAGACATATTTTAATAATTCATACTATTTGCAGTCAAAAATACAATTTTTTGTTTGAATATGATTTTAAACGCTATTTTAAATCAAAATGCTCATGACAAAATTTTTCTGAAATGTAGTAGTTTTCGAGATATTTCAAATTTTGTTTTCACAACACAATTCTTTTGAATTCTTACGACCTTTTCAGAAGTTATTCGTATTTCTCCATCAACAATAGTAAGTTTTTCAAAAGGCCCATAACATTTCCTGTAACTTTCTCTTTGACATCAAGGTGATATTGTAATCCATTTGAAAGCTATACGAAAACAACCAAAATATGAACGAACTATTTAGTTTAATCATAAGACCCTATGGTTGAATAGTATTTTGATTGTTTTCGTATAGCTTTCAAATGGTTTACAATATCACCTTGATATCAAAGAGAAAGTTACAGGAAATGTTATGGGCCTTTTGAAAAACTTATTATTGTTGATGGAGAAACGCGAATAACTTCTGAAAAGGTCGTAAGAAAACAAAAGAATTGTGCTGTTGAAACGAAATTTGAAATATCTCGAAAACTACGACATTTCAGAAAATTTTTGTTATAAGCATTTTGATTTAAAATAGCATTTAGAATCATATTCAAAAATAAAATTGTATTTTTGACTGCAAATAGTATAAATTATAAAAATATGTCAAAGGTTGTTGTTAGGAAAACTTTTTTATTGAGAGCTTCTCCATGATCCAAATACACTGAAAAAGTTTCTTTTACGTCTTTAAAACGATAAGCATCTGATTTTTGACATTTAATGATGGGGTAACGCGAATAACTTTTAAAAGGGCATAATCACACGAATTAACTGTTTTTGTTGGAAAAAAATTCCAAATATCTCGGAAACTATCGCCTTTTTGGAAGATTTTTGTTAAATACATTTTGATTCAGAATGAGACTTAGAATTATATTCTGTAAAAAAATTACGGTTTTGTATGTCAATTAGTATGAAATTTAAAAACATGTATAAAGTTATTGCTAGAAAAAAATTTTAACAGATAAGTTCTCCATCATACAATCACATTCAAAATGTTTCTTTTCTCTTGTGGTTTTATTGACAAAATACGAAAAATTAGAAAAAATGGGTTTTTTTACAATTTAAATTTTTAACACAAATTTCTGTTTTTGTGGAAAATGACACAACATTTTTTTCAGTGTATATTTTTTCTTACATAAATATTCATTCTCTGAAACTCGTTCTCAGAACGTTTTGCTGTATAAAATACAGTAATCGAACAAATTTTTTTGAAATTGATTGCACGTAGAAATGTTTACGCCCTTTTAAAAAATTGCTCTTGTTTCAAAATAATCTTACTGATTATGGAAAATGTTTTGTCTTTCATGCCGATGAAATGTGTAAAGTTTCATAGGAATCTAAGATGGTCGGTCAGGATTTTAATTATTTTCGGACGGATCTTCGTGGAATTCCTCATACATTGTTAACCCCACGCACTGTTGGCCGGATAGTGCTACCCTTCATATCAATCACTAGTGTATTAACACGAGTCTTAAGGCGTTATATATGTTGAGATGCGGGAAAAAAAGGGAAAAGTTTGAATTTTTATAAAGGTATGTAGCAATATTATGAAATACTTGTTATATGTTAAGCGTAGTACAATGTCCAATTTGCAAAATCCACTTGAGAAAATAAAAAAAATATTAATAATTGTCGAAGTTATAGCAATTTCCGCAGAACGCGTTTTTTTTTCAAAGAGGTTTGCCGTGACTACGATTCCAGCCCAACAGAAACCATCAAACTAAAAAAATCATTAGTATATGTACCTGTGGTGTCCTTGAACGATAGATTAAAAAAAATCTTCTTTTTGGAAACGGGGACGATTTTTCCAAAAAAAATCACTATTTTCACCGGAAAAAAATTATTAAAAAGTTCATAACAATAGTATGAAAATTTTGACGAAGAAATGGAATCGTTCAAGGGCACGACAGTTAAATTACGAACAAGTCAAAAAAAAAGTTTAGAGATCGGTTGAAAACTTTTCCGGCATATCGTAGGCAGCGCAAAGACGCTTTTGGGAAAAATGATTTCGAGATAATCGCGTTTAAAGTTTCAAGTATAAGCAACACCTCCATAAGGAAGCAAGATGAAAACGCTATAACTTTGCGTCCACTACTCCGATCTCTATAAAAATTTGAGGTAACATTCTTAAGAACCTGAGCTTTACGATAGAAGAATAAAAAAATCGATTATTTGGACGACCTCAACATATATAACCCCTTAATAAATTGAGCTGCTCGGTAAACTAATTACGGAATTCAGTTCGCTGCAGGTAAAACGCATCGTTTAAGGAACAGTTTCACGAGTCTAATGTTAAGGGGCTGTGAGCCAGTGTGAACGCTTGGGTGATGTATATAATGATGCTGTGTACATAGTCTAATCTCCCGTTTTATTTATGTACTATTTACAATAAACTTTTTAACGGCTGAAATACGTACATGTCACATCACTCAAATGTTATATCAAAACAGGATGGAAAATAATAAAGAAAAATGGCAAAAGTAAATGGGATTTTTTAATCTGTTTATTTGACACGACTCATAGTGATAGCTTAACGAAGCTGTGGATCTTTGATAGGTTTTAAATATATAAACTATGAAATTAAAAGCAAATGTTATTGTTTATCCGTTGGATCTTATGTACGTTATTTTCTATTGTGCGCGGAGACCTTCTATCGCGGCGAGGAAATGATCCGCTGCTCGCCTACTGCGTCGTGGGGCTTAAATTCTCTCGTGTCTTTCATGTCAAAGTCATCATCGTTAAAGCAGTCTTACGGGTGACCAGTGTATACCTATCGGCATTGTTATTAACTTCCTTGCTGATGTTACTTTCAGTTGGTTTTGAGGTACTGGATGCTTCTTTTTCGATTGTCATCATGGTCTGGACAGCTGCCACACATTTGGACACCGTTTGTGGTTCAGGTATTGGTATTGAAAACTCTGTTTTAGGCTATTTGCCCGTTGATGAGTTTGCGGTCGGTTGAAATGCATTTTCCACTGCAGCTTTAGCACAAGGTTGGCCATGGTGCGCTACGGGACAATTTGGAGCGCCAATTTCATCAACCACCGTCCAGCGGTTTGCGCCTGCGCACACGATTGCCGCGACATAGCAACGAAAATACACGATGAACCAATCGACAGCTGTGACTATACAAATATTTTTTAACACTGTTTGCTCCAAATTCATTAAATTTACCAAATTATGGGCCTTTATAACAAAGATCAAGTAAATTCAACCCAAATGTATATTATCCCAATTTTTAAATGTTGAAACCAGTAATTTGTAAATCGCATGACTATTTTGTTTGGTCACCCCAATGTAAAACATCATTGTGCAATATAAGCGAAATCCAATATAGAATCCAACTGGAAGTATGCAGAATGCAACAACCGTGACGCCCACTGTTCAGATCGATACCCAACTAGTTTGTATACCTTTATGTCCGAAGATCCGTGATCCCGCTATTAGTTTCTCGACCCAGACAGCCTACAGACTGGTAAAAGTGTTGCAGAATCCGCGAAATTGTTGACACCTGCGTAATACTGTGTAGCCCAAATGAACCATAGCTCTGATTCGCCGCAAGCTATAGGCACTTAGAAAAATCTTCGGGAAACCAGATCCAGCGTGATCAAACATAATTCTTTTGCTTTGTAAGGCGTTTCTCCAATGAAGATTTCATAGGTAAACATAATTTCAATGTGAAAAAAAAAAATTAAAAAATGCCACCAAAATGTAACTGAGGTTTCAAACTAAGAATTAGGACCTTTTACCGATAAATTCTTTTAGATTTACCTACCTAAAAAGGCGAATTGCTTAAATAGGTCCGAATAGCCCCTGGTGGACTATATATGTGTCAAATATTGTCACTAATTTTCCTGGGAGATTGCTGGCCGATTTTAACAGAGCTATGCTCAAATAAGTGGTGAATCGAGGGGAAGGGTCTTGGGGGTCCGGACCCTCTCCGAAATTTCTTTATTTGTTGAGAAATTTTGTATTAGTTTCTATTTTATATTAATTTCAAACTAAAAATCATTCCAAGCCAAAGTAGACCAACAAAACTGATGTTTATTAAATAAGGTTATTTCAAATTACGAATTGTACAATGTTCATTTTCAAATCGAAATTTCGGACCCCTTCCGAATTTTTTTTTTCTGGATCGGCCATATGCTGCTATTAAATCTTATTTGAATCGAAGTTCTGATTCTGGATATCTCTGATATCTCGTTCTCCGGAATGGCTCCACAATTTTTTTCACAAACTTAATCTCCAATAAAAGATATAGTATTCTTACTAACTGCTGTCGATTTTCTTTCGGATCTGAGTTACGGTTCCAGAGTTATGACTTGAAGAGTACGATCATACATAAAATTTCCATTATTTTTTTCTCATTTAGAAAGGTAATGCAATCTCGCTGAATTTCGATGTCGAGCCGAGTCTCTTATACCATTCGTCGAGATCGGAAAATATCTGTACAGTGTGTGTGCATAAGACCGGCAACTTTTTAAACTTTTTTGGAACACTGCTAAATCATGTGGTAATTAGCTCTACAAACCAAATACCAAATATGAGCTTTTCCCTATAGCTCTAGTTCACTCTTGTTTTGAAGTATCTATGATGAAATATATGGAATATCGGAAATAAAAAATCAAAATTTAATAAAAACTCCCACAGTTACTCTGAATGCCTCAAAATTTCAGATAGTGTAGCTTTTATAATAATGAACAACTTTGTTGAAAGTTGTGCAATGATTGGAGGTAACCGGAAAAGTTAATTTATTTCGAAGATCAAGTAAATTTTTGAAAATGTCTTATTCTAAGCATGTGCGAGAAAGAGCATATAACATTATATTAAAATATCTTTTTACCACAAAGCCGGATCAATTTGCAGTCTTGCAGTCCTTTTATCTTCAGCTATACATCTGAGGATTTTAGGATAAATAAGATGATGCTGGCATTTTTACTGATTTTATTGTTTCCATTGAAAATGTGTCATATATATTACATACAAACTGAAAAAAAATTGTGAGTGGACAAGAAGCATCCGAACAAGTTTCTATATGGAATGGGGCTTCTAGAGCCAATTACTATTCGATTGAGTGATATTCCGAAAAAGGTAATTTTTGTGTCGGTCTAATGTGTATACATCAAATAATCTCATCCATATTGCTTAGAGATGGCTCGGCCGATTTCAACAATATTATATTCAAATGAAAGGTGTAACAGCGTCATCGGCTGCTTCCGAATTTAATTTAGATCAAAGCTCTGGTTCCAGAGTTACGAAGAGTGTGGTCACACATCAAATCCCCATATATGCCTTGCTTTTTAAATTACGTAACCCGATCAGAAACACATAACAGAAATATTTCAAAATTATATCTCGCATTATTACTTGTTATAAATTTCTGTTATTTTAACTACTAACGAGACCTAATTTATAACACAATATGTTACAAAAATTGTGTTCTGTTATAATCTTGTTATTTCATTCTGATCGGGAAAACATTATAAGCAGAATTCTGTGTTGTTCTTTTTAAGGCTTATGGAAGAAATGAAGTTCAAAATGACTACAATAATAGTAGTAAGAAATTGCACACTTCTTGAATGCAGCAAACTATATCACGCATACGGTAGATGCCAAATGCAATAATATATTGAAAATTGTAATAAAAAGTGTCGGAAATAACAATATATGGAAACACAGTTTGGTTAGGAGAGAAAGGATCAATTGCACGACTACGGTGAATTAAAATAGGTTTTTGCCATTTAATTCGAACTATCGAGCTTTGAACAGCTATAATTTGTGTTTTCTTTGGCGAAGTTGTAGGGCAAATCCTAAACTACTTCTAAACTTCTTACATTAGTTGCACACTGAAGGAAAAACTGCGGTCTCTAGAATTGAAGATGCAAAAATGTAGGTATTCCCATCCACATTTCAAACCCTAAATTCAGTTATTCGGTTCCCGAAATGGAAACAATACAACTGTTCTGAAAAACGATCATTTTACCCACCCTATTTTACATTTCCAGGGTGCCCTACTGCCAAACAATAAAAGTGTGCTACTATTTAAGGGGGCGTTTGGTGCGCAAAAATCGGCTTCTCTTTTATTCGCTTAATTTTTTGTATTAAACCTTTAGAATAGACTCTCGCAATCTTTGTAGCCTCGCTGAACTTCTTTTGTTTTTAACAGTTATGCATTCCTCGTGCATATTTGCTATAATACACGCAGATTTCAATCTATCGGCAACAATTTTCGAAAAACTAACAGCGATAAAAATACAGTGTAAACAATACACTCTAAACTACTTCTATCCAAATTTTTACGAGAAAATACTTAATGGGGCATTTTCTACAGTGTTTTTTCCGTGAGGCAATTTGATGAGGAACACCCTTTAGTGGCGTTTTTCTCGAAACCGCGTTTTTCAAATTGGCGAACACGATAACTCAACAACTAATCGGCGAATTGACTTGATTTTTTATAAGAATGTACAATATGTATAGCCTGTCGATGAACTACAGAAAACTGAATAAATAAAATTTCTCCCTATTATTTCGAAGAAAAGTAGGAGAGTTTTAAAATAAAATATGAGATTTTTCGGTTTTCATTAATCCGTTTTCCGAAACTTAACTTTTTTTAGTGGTTCATCGACTAACTACAAGTCTAAGATTGACAAAACTCATTGAATTTCCCCTATCAGAATTTTTTTCGAGAGTTATCGTGTTCGTCAAGGCGCTCCTCGACGTGGAAATAGTTGGACGTCTACTCTGGGAACACTTGTATGTGTGGCTCCGCGTGACTGAAAATATTTTTTTTCGTGCACAATGAATATATAAATAAATCTTAACATTGCAAAAAAGATCCATTGTTACCTTGCCTTCAAAATCGTAAACCAAAATAACCGGTGGTTTAAGCACTTTACACCAGACGCCCCCCTTAAATGCGTTTAGAAAAAAGGCTCTCCAATTCAACTTATTACGATACCACAATAGATCTAAATACTATCTAAATAGTGGTTCGTCACCAACAAAAAAAGATAATTTCAAAATTATAATGAAATAAATTACAAACTATTTCTAAAATTTTTAACAAACGGAATGGCCTTTACTAAATGAAAATGTTGTTCGCGAGATAAGAAATGAAAGTGTGTTTTCTCTCTCTCTCTTGGTAGCAACCAACGAATAATGTTCTTAACCCTTTCATGTCCAACTTTTTTCTCGTGCATATAGGGCTTCAAAATTATTTTTCCTTGAAAACGGTGGAATCAAGAAACACGAAAAGCCTTTTATCATAAAGTTAGGAGGTGCTTCCCTCGCAGTATTAGAAGCTGCTCAATTTTTACCTTCCAATGCTCAATACAATTCTCCTAAAATATTTACAATAGTCCAATTGCGTTGAAAATGTAGCCAAAGACAGTCTAAATTGATAAGTTTTTTTCAGTTTTCAATAATATTGCAATATAACGAAGATATAAGAAAACTTCATTTTCCGTCGTCGACGTAAACTGGTCCTGGTAGCACCGCTCCATCGGAATCCAATCAGACTAATTACAATAATTTCAATTCTAGAGCTGATCCTTGAAACTATTAATACTCAAATGAAAGGCAATAGTCACATTTACTAGCCTTACTTGTTTTTGTGAGCAAATTTTGCCTTAATAAAAAGTTATAGCTGTGCAAAAACGTTGTTGTCCACAAACAACATGGGCATGAATGGGTTAATCTAACAAAACACTATCGTAGAACGTTGATTCATATAATAATCACTTGAGCTAATCCTTCTTGCATTTTTTTTGAAAGTACACCTATTTCGTAAAAGTTAGTTGGAATCACCACACCACCACAGGGAAATCATAGAGTACATATCCAAGATGAGGATAACGAGAGGTGGGAACATTTGTCACTTTTGAGTGTATTAGTTTTAAACTTGCAAAATTGAACACGGGGTCCAGGCCCCGGGAAGTACATAAAAACACCGGACGAGATCGTGATTCTTTGGCGCACGATCAAAAGGGAGTAAAGGCCGAGCATCCCCTCGGATCTTCCGATTCGAATACCCAGGGACACTTTTTATCTCGAAACTAACGATAAAAAATGATTATGACCGATCCGAAACAAAACTTATGGCAACAGAAAAGCCCACTACGTCATTTGTTTATGTTTTGCTTCTTCATATCCTCCTGTTTCATTGGATTTAGTATGTAAGTTGTAATCACTCGAGTGTTCCGTCAGAATTTCCTTTTTGATGATGTTATATTCTCCAAAGTACTATTTAGCAGTAGACATGGTTTCTTGTAATTTCCTCAAAGTTAGAGCGGATATTTCCGATGGAACTATAGATCATCTCGAGGGTGGGCCGGTGTTCAGGACATAACATTAAACTTGTCTACATTTTTAAACAAAACATGTCGTTTTGTGGCGAAATTGTTGAATCATAAGATTTAGGTCGTGAAAAATTTGAAGCAAAGGTAGTACTATGTTATATCTATGTAACTCAAATTAAAGTGATCTTATCAGGACTATTGTTGAAAATGATGATGTTTTATGTGTTGTGTTGATTCTCCAGCTGATTGATAACAGGAATCGTTTTGAACGCTCTAATCGATTAATCTTAATTCAGCGCTTCAACCTTGCTCTGGATGATACTTTCAAGTCATGCACATGTTAGTTGCCGAGATATTCATATCCAAATTGGACGGATAGGATTTCATTTCAGTTTCACCTAAAACTAGGTAAGTACTTTGAAGTGAACCTAAACCGTAGTATCGAAAGCAATAGTTCTTGAAACTAGATATGTTTAATGCGGTATTACATTAACCAGAGATCATCCCACACTGGCGACAATTTTATTTACGAGTCTTTGGACGAGCATTACGTTGGGAATAACTTCTCTTTTGTATATTTTGCCTTTTTTCAAATATAAACATGTTTTGTTTACATAAAATGACGGGTTAAGTTCCGGTGATCCCACAAATACTAACTAAAAGTATTCGAAAATAAGGGGACATAATTTTTGCCTTCTTTATGGAGCATACTGTTAATGCACAAACATTTTTCTAACTATGTAGCTAATTTACAAAGCATCCGAAGCACGTCCAACGAACATTAACTGCACCAAATTATACATCCATTTTCCTAACCTCTTCTGACCTCATACCTACAGTTAGGCATAAATGCTAGTATATGACAGCAAGCCATTCATTGTGGTCGTTAGCATGGAGCTGTCATGAGCTTCGCAGCAAACTCCTAGCAAAAAATCGCAGATACAGGCAAAGGTGCCATTTCGGAATTTCTTACCATTGAATAGGCCCTTTAGCTAGTTTGAGTTTTGTTTGCAAAAAATACCCTTAACAGCTGCTTTCAGCGAAATGATCCGAGTGCCGACAAAATTGAACAACACTCAGGTCAACGGGTGTGGCCTACGGGGATCGAACCGTTCACGATAATCTGTTAAACTCTGCACCGACCGGCAGTGCTTCGATACCGACCGGGATCATATGACAGCATCCAGACTTAATTTGAAGAAGGTGTCCGCACGTGAATGAGAGCTAGGTTCACAGCTAAAGATGCGGAAACGTTCAAAAGACCTGCCCGGCCGATCGACGCGACGGTGCGCGGACCACTGCGAGTGGTAATAACCGTAGGCGCGCGTTCACAGTATGGGGTTAAAGATACTATTTCGCTATCGAATCGCTATAATTTCCTCGCCTGGCGCGAATAATCGATCCACGCGCTGCCTATACATCGGCTCACGTTGTTGATGTGAAGATATGTAGGCAAGCGTTTGCTTCGCAAATGAGTTGTGAGAAACTTACCGAAAATATTCGGAACTGTTTTGAAAAATTTAGGTCAATGGGTAATTTATGGCACATGTCGGCCTGGATCGGGGTTGCAGAGGTCATTTGATTTACTGACAAGTGATGTGCAAGAATTTTTCAATTAAGAGAAGCTGTCATATGTTTCACTAGGAACTCCTACGAGAAATTGTAGGTATTCAATTACACCAAATCGGTCAAACGGTCGGATATCAAAATGAGAAAAATTAATTATGGTGCTATGATTAAATGGAGTCATTCTTGTATTTGAAATTTTTTTCTTAATTAATGTACATACTAGCTTTAACAAAACATAATTACTAACACAAAACAGTAGAACTCTTCCCTTAAGGCCACTTTTTGATTATTTTTTTTATCAAGAGTAATCCTCTATGGTTATAGTACATGAGTACTCAATTCTCCTTTCAGTTTTTGTATATCATTGCATATCGATTAAATTAATTCTTTCTGCTATTAACTGCTTTTTTCTGCTTTAAATGAGTTTTTATTGCATGTTCATCGATTTTTTTCGTGTTTAAATTACCAATACGTAAGGGAGCCGGTCCTGTTTGGATCCTTTGCTGTGTCTCTTCCGTGGCAGTATCCCGTGGAAATAAGCGTTTATATGTGAGCGCTTGAGGCCGCGTCTGTGAAATTTTGGGCGTAGTTGCACATGGTGGTGATCACCATTGCTTGGTCGTCTTTCTGTATCATCGCGAAGGGCTCGAGCGTTTCTAAGGGAACATGTTCGATTGCGTGGACGTTTGCATGCCTCGTATATGTAACTTCGTGTGTATAAGCTCGATTATATAACTGTGTGTCCATCCCCACATTCGTGCGTGTTCCTGGATGATCGCGCGGACCGTCAATTCGATAGATAATTTTCAGTGCACAGTTCAGATGCTAACAGAGAGTGAGTTCTCCCATATCACTATAGTACCCGGTTATGTCACCATAGCACGTGTTGAATTGTGGATATGAGCGTCATTTTTTCTGATTGGTCTAACTGACCGAGAGTAGAGACTTCCGAACGTAACCGATTCATGATCGTGCGAACACGGGTGTTTGTAAATTTACTTTGCATACTGAGTTTGTAAGTTTATAAGTGCTAAAACGTTCACTTCGTCACCGGAGCGTTATCCTGCTTGTGAGATCGCAGGTGTAGGTGTACGTGGATGATCGGCTCGACCATTTGCGTATTCGTGTGCATTCTTGAATGATTACATGCGAACAGTGAATCTGATGTTTTATTTTAAGTATATGGTTAAGATGTTAGAAGAGAGTGATCTCCCCCATATCACTAGAGTTCACTGTCATGCCGCCTGGAACGCGTTATCTAGTGGATATGAGCGTGATTTTCTGAGCCAAAAAGCCGGCCAAAAGCGAAAACTCAAAACTCGTGCCATAGCTTCTAGTCCAACATGGCTGACTTCCTGGATAGCTGCTACACAATTTGGAAACTTTGATTGATTTATTTATTTCATTTACAACCAGCATGAGCCGTTAGAATTGAAATAATATAAAAGTGATGAGTTCTCGTTAAAAAAGTCAAGATATTTACTTTTAAATATATGAGAACCACTATTACCTATTGGATAGTAGTAAAGAATCTGCTGAATTCATTGGAATGCATATTGGAAAATCGAAATTCACCATATATTTCAATGAATATGACAGTTATAATCGAGCTGAATATGTTGTACAATATTTCTCAAATATTTTGGTATTATAAAGTTAAGTTTACTTGTGTTCTCACTTCAAATTTCATTATCATTTGATAAATTGGTGTCTCAGTAAGTGGATCAAGAATACAATTGCTGCCACTTTCTGCCATATTGTGTTTAATATGCATTTTACAAAACGATGTATTATTCAGTTTCATACCATTAATCTGCGCGATTTTAAAATTGATTGCATTTTCAATTTATTTAATCGATTAGTCTACTTTCAGAGAATATCTTTAAAAAAGCGAGATACAGCGTTTTGAACGAAACAGACGGGACACAAATCACGCGCAGCAAATCGGTCTCCTTTTCTCGGAACGACGCTTTCGAACTATTCGGGCACTGTTACAGAAAGTTACAACCGCACTATAAGATGCATACAAATATAATGATAATATAATTCCATATGAAAATTACTTGGCACATCTTATTTCACTGGTTTCCATTCATTACCGTATCTTTTTTCGTGGAAGAAAGTATATTAACGCTTTTGGTCAGCTTTTTGGTACGAATACTCCTTTGTGCAAGGGTGGTAGATGCTTCTGGGCGTGACCGATTCATGGTCGCGCGAACAAGGACATGTGTAGGTTCACGTTTGAGACCGAGTTTGCTGAAACGTTCCCTTTATTATCTGGGTGCTATCAGGTTTGAGAGATCGCGGGCGTAAGTGTGCGTAGATGATCGCCGAGAGCTCAAGCGTTTGTATGTTAACCTGTTTATTGCGAGCGCTAGGGCTTACGTTACCTCGTATATGTATAAATTTTGTATCGATTTTGTAACCGTGTGGCCATTTGCATATTCGAGTGTGTTGTTGAATGATCGCGTGGACCGTAAGTGTGATACCTAATTTTGAGTGTGTAGTTCAGATTCTAGGAGAGAATGAGTTACCCCATATCACTAGAGTTCCCGGTCATATCGGCATAGAACGTGTTGTTTAGTGGGTATTAGTGTTAGTTTTCGATTGGTACAACTAAACGCATGGACGTTGGTAGAACCGGGGGTATAGACTTCCGTATGTAACCGATTCATGATCGCTATATATAGTTTTGACGCGATATAAGAATATAGTCGTCTTCAAAAACTCTGGAAATCATCCAACGGACATGTTAGTGAATAATGAATACTTAAAAAGTTTTTTTTATGAATTTATCCCTGGTAGGTTGTTGTAAATAGTTCCACGGCGGACAATATAAAAGAAAAGGTTTGGTTCTCGCGATAAAATTTCACGTTTTATGAGATTTTTGTATTATTTTAAATAGTGGTTCTCAACTCATTAAAATCTGAAAATTTACCTAATACTGGTTTGAGATAATTTCATAATATCTTGTAAAAAAGTGAAGAAAGTCAAATTTAAAAAAAAAACTGTGTTGAACACACTAAAGCGCTACGTGTTCTACTTTTCATTTTACAAGTAATTTGGCAAAAAATATTGCCATTTTTAGAGATATATACTTTAAAGTATGATATTTCTTATAGCAGAGACAGTATTTAATGTTGAGAGCCCTAATCGAAGATACACCAAAAATCCGACGGGTACGTTTCTATTACTTTTGGGTAAGATTATATTGTCCTTTTGGACCAACCTGCTTCAACTAATATTTTAGTATTTGTCGTCAGAGGACACTCAACAGTTGGCAAACCTCGTGGAGAAATGGTGAACTTGGACGATGGCTACATTCCATTATCCCGAAGGTGTCAACGAAGCCTTGGTTCAGGGGGAAGGATGTGGGTCAGGATTTTATTCGTGTAATGTCCCGACTTATGTCCAATCACTATACGTTGGATGCGCGTTTGCGGCGTATTGGGCTTGCGGAGAGTAGCCTGTGCGCTTGTGACGAGGGCTATCACGACATCGAGCACGGTGTATGGGTATGCGCCGGGTATTTGGACGCCAGGTCTCAGTTAAAGGATTCCCTTCGGGCCCAAGATATGCTGGCAAATCGTGATTTCCCCTATACGTCCCTTATTTATACTTTCGTAAAAACGATAAATATCCCACTTTAGCCCCTCTCTTTTATTTCTCGTTTTCAGAAGTTTCCTCCTGCCTTGTGGAACCGATCAGCTCCAGACTGCCTCTATGTAACCGCCGTCGCCCTTACCACTACGGAAACTGAAGCGAGAGCGACTCAAGGTCCGATGACTTTTGAAGGATTCCCCGCGGGTCCGAATAATACCATCCGCCAATCCGACCTACTAGACTGGGGCGCTAATTTGTTTCGGTGATCTCCCGTTTGCCCGAAAGTTGCAGGTTTTGCTCTTCTCTCCCGGTCACCATCGCGTTCTCTCCCCTGTCCTTGAGACAACTGCTTCTACACCGATTTTGGAAATAAGCCCCCCTCTGAATATCTTGACCAAGCATAAGTCTCCGATAAAAAAAAATCAAATTTGTATTCCGTATTCATAGTTTTAAGATAGTTGTAATTTTTACTCTTTGTTAAAACTATTGTACCCCATCTTGTAAATAGAATTGCATCCCTAGTTTTAAAACATCTGTGAAATTTCTCATAAATATGTGTTCCTCCTTTTGTGTACCAAACTATATTGTTAGTTTTAAGATAACTGTAAAATATTACGTAAAAAACTATTACTATTGAATTCCTTGTTTTAAATTTTTTCATAAAAAAAATCTTTTACCCCCTCTCTTGTATATAGAATCTTATTTCTAGTCTTAAGATAGCTGTAATTTTTTTCTCTTTTATAAAAAAAAAATTTCAACATTGTAACCTCCTAATTTTAAGAAATGTAAAAACAAAAGAATTCGGCACCGTCAAGCTAACGCGTTTGTGCCTAACAAATAAACGAAATGAATAAAAAATATTGTCCTTTTGGAAACAGACCACGCAATTACGCATTGCAGTATTATACTACGTTTACACTACGAGTTAAAAAGTGTTTTAACGCTATCTTGAAGACATTTGTCTTATTGCTAATTATTATAACATGTTTTAACTCTGTAGTGTGAACGTAGTATTAAACACATAATAGTAAACGGTAGAATGACGAATTCCGGTAGCTCTACATGTAGGGTAAAGACTTAATTTTCGCCCCATTAGGGAGGGTGCCACACTATTCTATTAATTACGCAGTCTACAGTCGATGACATGCACATAAATTGGCATCAGTATTCTTGCTTCGTTCCCAAGAACCAATTTAATGCCAAAAATGTCCTGAGAATGGGGAAATACTTCTGTTTGAGCGCCACGAAAACTCGAATCGGATGCTCCTATTTTCGCACTACCATATGGGCCAATGCGTTGAACAAAGATGGCAGACGCTGCTCTGACTAACGGCTTCAAATGGGTAGGGCGATAATAATAGGGGGGTAATAGGGCGAAAATAGTCTCCACACCCTATGTACATTAGAAGTGTGCGCCGCACCGCCGATTTCAGGTAAAACGCCGGCGCGCTTACCATTTTTACCTGAATTTGCCGGCTCGGCGCAGCGCACACCTCTAATGTGCATTAGACCTACAACTTTTTCGAACTTTTTCGGAACACTGCTAAATCGAGTGGTAATTAGCTTCACAAACCATATGCCCTTTTCCTATTACTCTAGTTCACTCAAAAGAAAAGTTTCTATGGTGAAATATATGGAAAATTGGAAATTAAAAAATCAATGAAAACTCCCACAGTTAATCTGCATATCTCAAAACTTCAGGTAGAGTAGCTTTTTAAATAGCGAACAACTTAGTTAAACTTAGTTGCATAATGATTAGAGGTTTCCGAACAAAGTTATTTAACTTCGAAGATCACATTTTTTTTCAAATGTCCTATTCTAAGTATGTGCGAGAAAGAGAGGCAGCATATAACATTATATTAGAATATCGTTTCACCACGAAGTCGGATCAATTTGTAGTTTTCTGCAATGTTGATCCTTTCATCTTTAGCTATACATCTGAGGATTTTAGGGTACATAAGATGAGGCTGGCTTTTTTTACTGAACTCGTTGTTTCCATTGCCAAAATTTTATATATTTTTACATACGAACTTAAAAATTCTTGTGAGTAAATCAGAAGCATTTGAACAAGTTTGTATTTGGAATGGGATTTCTGAAGCCAATTACCAGTGGTGCTCCAAAAAAAAGTAAATTTTTGTGCCTGTCTAATGTGCATCACACAACCAAACGCTTTTTCAGTATGTGTCAATCTCGGATCTGTTCGTATGTAGTCCTTCGGTCGATTTTTTATGATAGTATTAGTATTGAGTCAAGCTAACCGGAATTCTGGCGAATTTCTTCCCGAATTCAGGCTGGAACCTGCCTGGCAAAAACCAGTCGGAATAACGTATTTTTTACTGGGGTAGGTTGGATAAAACAATTTAGGCAGTTTTCGGGTCCGGCCCAGTTTCCCGCACCAGTTCTCAAATCCGGACCTCCCGGATCCGGATCAGTACTCGGATCCGCACCAATTCCCAATCTGGACCAGCTCTCGAATCCGAACCAGTACCCGTATCTGGACCAGTATCTGGATCCGGACCAGTACCTGGATCTAACCCATCCTCTTTTCCCCTTACCACATCCGGACCTGTATCAGGCCCTGACTTGGTGCTTAAATCTAGACAAGTGTCTGGATCCGGATCCTCGATTCGGATACGTGGATCCAAACCGTAGGTCTTGCTTCCCGTACATGACGGGCAGGATTGTTCGTTTTTTATTTTGATTGCAGAGGCTTTAATCTTAAGGTCATTCGCCTCTTCGGGTTAGAAAAATCTCTAACCCTGTGTGCGGGGTTGGGACTTGAATCCAGGTGAGCGGCGTACAAGGCAATCGATTTACCAACTACGCTATGGCCGCCCCAAGGACTGTTCATGTTTTGTGCAGCCGCTACCTTGCTGTTGACGTCCGTGATAGAAAAGAAATTTCAATTAAACACAAAAAGAAGTACCCCACCACCAGTGTTGCCACAATTAAATCTGTACCGGGAGTTTAAAAATCTTTTCAATAGAAAATTTGTACCGGATTCTGTACCCAAACAATAACAAGGTTGTTTTAATAAAGTCATTTTTCTTATACATATTTTTCATTCGGGGAAATCAAACCAGACATTCTGATTCGGTTGAGCTGGAATTCCGCAAGACACCAGTTCGAATTCCAAATGCGTTTGACTGGGTAATGTGAATATCAGTTCCAGCTCAAATTCTCACTGCCACTTTGTTTGCAACCAAAGGTGGTCAACAGAATGGCGGCGAAAAGCTGAGATGGGGCTGGTAATATCAATAGGATGCGAGAAACCTACTTGCAGGAATTCAAATGGAGCAGGTCAGAGTAAACGTATGCACTCATAAAAGTTTCGCTTGGCTTTCATTTAGACAACTTCCCTTGTATTTGCTGGAAGCAGGTTTCTCGCATATCGCATTCTAATGTCAACTTCAGTTCAAGCTCAATCAGTACCAGCTTTACTTCAGATTCTTGGCATCACTGCTGTCTAACTCTACACGCCACCGAAAAACTACCTAAAATTCAGTACTTTTGACTCAATCTCGTGGTATCGTGCAGGAAGGTAAAATTAGGTAAACCGTGTTGAAGGTAGTTTCCATTTAACCACGGCAAAAATAATAACTCAACCTTGAGTTTAATTTACTTAAATTTAAGTTGAATTTACCTGATTTTTAGTATACCCCAAACAACTTAAAAGTACCTTACTGCACGGAAGACCTCGACTGAGTCGAATCCCTCGTTTTGTTTTTGACAACACTAATAAGTGCGAAAGCGACGCACAGCTCAAAGGTACCTAAATTTAAGTTAAAAGAACTTATTCTGTAGGTTATCTTATGGTTGCGTGTACGTTTACATACTGGGATGCATCGCAGGGTTAAATTATTCAACCTTGCTGCCATGTAGAAAAATCTGTACCAATCTGTACTTTTTAACAAAAATCTGTAATATGTACCGTGCAGAATCTGTACCAAAAATGCTTCAAAAAACTGTACACTTTGTAGTTAAATCTGTACTTGTGGCATCACTGCCCACCACTATTCCGAGTCGATTTTTTCTGACTGTACTTTGAAGCTAGCCGAGTGTGAGCCGATCTTCAAATACGAAATGTGTCGTGTAGAGACGATCGAAACTCGTGTTTATTCACACATTGTGTTCGCTTTCCCGTGTATAGTGGCGCCACCTCAAAAAGTTTAGAGAAAGAGCAGAAAAGTGTAAACAGACAGCATGCATCAGACTGGTGATTTTGAAATAGATTTTCTCGGTAAGTTTTTGGCATAATGCTTACTTTTTACTTCATCAGGGTGGTAGTTGGTTACTGTATAAGCTTTTTTATAGTGTTACAAATTTGAATTAAGAACTGAGCGCTTAGCAGCTAGAAACTCCTACATCTCTTTGTGAAATTGCTCATTGTTTACATTATTGAAATTGATCGTTATGAATTAAAAAGTGGTCTTATCATGTCCAACGCTAGCTAGTTATGATGTCCGAAGCCATCAGTATAGTCCTCGTACCATCAGAATATACGACTATAATTTATTAGAAAGATTTCGTGCGTGTTTGAAAAAAAAATTCTGCACTTGTTTCATGCAGAGGAACACCGGCAGTTGTAGTTATGCGCTCTTCGCTCTCATGTGTTATCTGTCTCTTTTTGATATATGCACAAAGCTGTAGAAGGAAAAGTGAGCGCAATTGTGAGGAATATGTTGGATTTTTCTGTTTTTAATCCCTAATTATAGCGATTATTTCAACGTGATGTTTTATTCTAAAAATTTCAGAATATTACGTAATGAACTTTCTTGAAATTATGAGTGGAGCATATAGGAACATACTTTTCATTTAGAAAAGTTCATGTAAAAAGTAGTGTGAATCAACAAACGCTGAGAAACAACTGCTTTCGAAGCTGGTTTACTTAATCGCAAATACATTGTTTCTCATTTCAAGCATCGATTTAGGTTGTATTTGTACAAAGAGTACCTAACGCTGAAAATGATAAACTTCATACATTTTAAACAAAAAATTGGCTTATGAAAAACTACATAAAAATGATGCGTTTTTATATTTACATTTTTCTGCTTCTTCTCAATCCGTCAAATGACAGCGGCTCTTCCCTATTGATGCGCAATATGACAAGCAAAATGCTGCACACTTACAGACAATCCAACGCGTATATATTTATTGTATAAGAATTTATGAAGCATGAGTGCGACGCAGAAAGGATTTGAATGCATTGGTATGGCCGCTTGGGATTTTTTTTTGTTAGGATCGTTTTATTATTAAACGTCCTGTTATTAGAGCATTTTTTAATATTACCGTAAAGGTATTACGGCCTAGTTTTGGGTTAATGATATTTGAATAAGCTCTATTTTTTATATCAAAGTTCTCATAACTTTAAAACAAAAATAGTTTAGCAGCTGGTGTGTATTAACAAATTCTGCGCCTTAAAATAATCTTCAAGTTATCCAAAAGTTACTTTAGTGTACAGTCAAGACTACCAAAGTTTAATAAATAAAACCGTTTTTCAAGGAATACCCTAAAGCACAGACTAACAGACATAAGACGATGAGGAAATTCCTTTAAAAAATATCGATCCGCTAATTTTACTAGAACACTAGCTCCAACTTTTATACACGGCTCCAACCACTCATTTGCAAAAGAGTTATACCTTAGGCTCGGGAACAATTTTTCACTAGTAGTCTATCCCCCTTACACTTACGCATATGTCAGTAGAGCAATAATCTCAAATCCGGCCACAGTCCCAATTAAAAATATATTTAAAATGACCGTTGAAACGGACGAAGAATTGTTTTCGAGTGTTATGTCTGTTAGTCTGTGCCTAAAGTTCCCCTAAGTTTCTCGTGCAAAGGAAAATATGACAAAAAGTTTACCTGTCTTCAGCAAAATTTGTCTAAAATGTGTTGTTCTAAAACTTCATTAAAGACAGCTTAGCTGTAATTCGAACCATTAAAATGTTCAATTTTAGATCTTACTGAAATTATAACCACCCTAGTTTTAAACCATAAGAAGGACCTTGCATATTACATAAGGCTAAGTTGTTTAATTTTAGTAAAAATTTCTGCTAAATTTTTATTCTGGACCACTGTGTCTTGTGAAATAGTTTTCGCACAGCGATCAGAAAAGTACAGATCTACTTCCACGGTGGCGCTTGTTAAATGGTTGAGCTTCCTTAAAATATTATATCGTAGACATAACAGAACGTACTCAGCATTTAATCCTGAAAGAAATTTAGTACGGAGTAAACTAGTTATGGAATTTGTGTTTTGACTTAGTCTCATCAGAATCCAACACTAACTTAGTGACAGGACTAAGCAAGCGCCAGATTTACGCTTGCTTCAAAAAAATGAAACCGCTATTTGTGTTTCTAAGAACACTTAGTTTTGCGTGATTTAGTTATAGGTTTTGTGCCCGTCACGCGCAAATGTGGTTTTTCAACAAATTTTTCCTTAGTAGATAAAAAATAGTGTTTAGCTAAATTTTTTCTCCACTAAGGAGAAATACAGTAAAGTACAGAAATTGAAACTAATTAATTTCTTTCAGCGAACTCTCTAGTGGTGGGAAGGTGCAGCAAGTTCAACAATTGTGTCCATAAACTGCTGGCGGCACTTTCCTGGTGATTACTCTAGAAGCACAACAAATTAAATTAATTATTCTCGCATTCAACGGAGCTGAACGATGGATGTCGTTACTCGCAAGAAGAGATTCTACAGATTTGTAACCGGATGAGTTGATTCTTTCACAGTCAGCCGATCATTATGATAGTTCTTGCCTCATCGACAGTCAGCTTAGCGGTACATCTAACAGAACTGGGTCGCACCTAGTGGCACAAAAATGATAAATTTATCCACTCAAGCTCAACTTAATTAGTTATCGTCGGTAGAATAGTCTACGAGCGCCGCACAGTGGCCGGAGGCTGGCCAAAACCTCAAAAATTTATTTTCGAAATATTGATATTTTATATTTTTCCTAAATTTCCCATGTATTGAATGATGTATATTCAAAATTTTATGATCATTGGATAAGAACACGATTTTAAACACGAGTTTAAACGTACCAAAGTCCGGATTTTTTAATGATTTTCATTTTCGAAACCACCATTGCTCTGTTCACTTCAAATGCAACTATGACTTTTTAGTTTAAATATGTTTAAGGTGGTCAGATCAAAAATACTTTGTTCACTAATGTATTCTGTACAAATTTCGGAATCAGTTCGGAACGGTCACATAGTACACATTCTATGCGAAATTACCTCTACTTTTCGAATATCATGGTCTCGTTCTGCGCCTAGGTGCGCAAAAAGTTTTAAGCAGATTTTGAAGCTTTGTTGATGATATGGAGACGCATGGTGTTTTGTGTAAAATAGTTAGACAATCTACAGTAAACCAACACGTTCAACAATGGTTTTCAAGTAGTGTTCTTCATTTTTTATGATATTGTTGACATTGGTGAACAGTAACGGAAAATCTATCATGAAAACGGGATCATAGTTATAAGAAAGGTTCAATGACACTGTATGGAAAAATGCATTTAATATTTTACGACTTTTGACATCAAAAATGAGCTCAGCACCTCAAAATTAGCTTAAATTGTGATTTTCAGCCAAATTAGGTAACATTTGAGGTTTTGTCCGACTTTTGTTTGAAGAGCCGCCACTGTGCGCCGTCGTGGTTCCTACAAACGAGAGACAACTCACAGCATGAACCATGAATCACTTCTTTCTTCCCTAGTGACCTACTCATGGTGAAAAAAAACCCGCGTGGCCACAACCGCTCACACACATGTATGTCGTAGACGTTTAGTCGTTTGGCCTGCGAGACCGTGTATAAGCAGGTTGATGAATGAACGACTTTGAACTTGGACTGTTTGCCGAGCTCAGGAATTCGTGCTCGTCAAGAAATGGTAGGAATTGTTGATAATTATCGAGGTTTCATAACCGGGCATATCGTTGCGTGGCTGTTCGAAGTAGATATATGTGCGAGTACGATCTGTGCATGGTCACGGGGAGAATATCCCGTTAGTGCATTCACGTACCGCACAAAGTAAATTACGCAAACGTGATTAGGTCACACGAAGAATTTGCCTTTAGGAGCAATCGTGTGAACTGTTAACCAGAACATCTGCATACCAAACCAGCGGTGTTTTGAGTGTCGGTTGGCGCCAAAATCTCTCGCCAAGGAGTGCACGAAATCCGGGGTCATATCGGTACCTGCGGCTAAACACGATCGCTCAGACGCCAACAGTAACTTATCTCGCCTTTCATGGTCTATGAAATTATTCCAAACCACTTGATTTGAGTATTATGCATGTGAACATGATCAACTTTTTCAGACAACTTCTTATAGATAATGAATTTTTAAAGTCCATAACTGCCAATCAAGAGCCGCCAACCTCATACCCTAATTTTCGTAATGGGCCACGTAATTCCGTGCGCTACCCACAACATTGTTTCGGTTTCATGATAACCTGCTCAAGGATAGACGATAATATGATTCAACTAGCCAGTCGGTCGCAATTACATCACAGCGATCGTAAATGTTCCAATATTTCGAACCTTTTTCTGATCCCAGATGCAATAAAACAGTTCAATAATGGAAAGAAAAGATCTCCCAGGGCCATCATTCTTCACTCACCTGTTTCGCATTTCTTCATTTCGTCACCGCTCTCCTCATCACTGTCGATATGAGGAAACGATCCGCCGAGGCAGAATAATGGCATCGAGTTGATGCTGGCTGGTTCAGATGAGGCTGATTGGTGATTATCGCTTCCTCCGCCGCCCACAAGTTTACCCAGACTGGACCCAGTAGTACCACCCGGATCGCACAGTTGTATTCCGTTCCCGGTACCTTCGGTTACTATTTCAGATACGTAATTACACTGATTACCGATGATTCGCTGAGTATTTTCACTTTTTTGGACCGTTTCATTGCGAGCTATAAAACCATTGCCGTTGGTGTTGTTATGAGTGCTGACATTACCACTGGTGCTCGAGTTGGTCAGTGGCGCGGTGTTGTTGTTATTGTAACCAGTGGACAACGGTGATGTTGGGGCAGGGATTGTGATCCGCTTGATGGCGTATTTGTTATTGACCAGTTTGTTCTTTGTGATGAGCTCTCGGCGTTTGAGTCCAATTTTCGGTGTGCCGGGATTCAAAATGTACTTGTCCTGCCGATCGGACGGCTCCTTCACCACGGTACCATTATTGTTCTGTCGATCATCGGCCTCTTCTGCGACCGAGGCTGTACCGTACTCTCCAGTAGGAAAGGATAACTCCTCCAGCGGTACCCGGCAGATGGCTCGTTCGATTCCGACCAGTAAATTTTGCAGCAGTGCGGGCAAATCTTCAGCTAGCATTTCCACAGCTAGAGGTGTAATTGGATCTTTGACTGGATCCAATTGACGATAGACGACCGGGGAGGACTGGACTGATGATGGTGGATGGGCCTGTTCACTTGCGGCTGGTCCACCACGCCAAACTGCATAGAGCCGAGGTTGACTTGTTTCCGGCTCCGGACGAACACAGAGGTAGAGATCCTGGACGCGTACCAGCGACTCATCAAGTGCACCGAGGTGGAGCACCAGGGCTCCGGCAACCGCTAGAGGCCAACCGCTGTGCCAGCAGTGATTCTGGAATTGAGATGGTAAAGGTGTGATTAGTATTGGTGGGATGAAGTTCGAGATCATAAAACTATTAATGATTAAAAAAAATCAAACTTTGCCACGAATATATTTTTTAAATTTTTTTAACATTTCTTTCTGTTTAAAATAACCATTTGCCTTTTTGAAATTTCTTGAAGATAATTTTCAATGCGATTCAAATGTTGACGATGACCTCAAATTTGTTATATAATGCTTATGAATTATCACTTATTATTTTATTAGGCTTGAACGATCATGTAGGAAGGGATTGGTTTAATTCTCTGCATGAGACCGCCTAGGAAGAAGTTCATATAATTATCTTCCCTTACGGTATTTACTGCGCATACATTTTCACATGTGGTGTTTAATAAGGCCACTAAAGATACGTGGTGCCAGATCGTGTAGTAGAACCTCTGTTGTATCATCGAGAATACGGACTTCAACGTTGTCATACTTGGTTATGTGCTGTATGTTATTTGCCGAGATGACAAGCAATTAACAGCTATGAACGAAAAATCCAGATTTCGCTTCAAGCAGAACAATGGCAAAATAACTTCAGATGTGGTGTAACGCTCGCTGCGTTCAAACGTGCATTCCTTAGAGGATCGTGTACACGCGTGAAGTAATTAGGACGCTAGTGTGCGTTTTCCTCCTCAAGGTTAAACAGTTAAATGAAGATGCTTTAAAGATTTTTACTGTTAGTGGTTCTGTTTGATTTTTTTTATTGTGCGAGAGGTATAAAACACTTTTGTGTATTGTTGTTTTTCAATAACCAATTCAGTAATAACTGGAATCAATTAGTCTTTTAGTAGAATGGCGTAGTATAAGTAAACACAAATTGTGTTGGTGAAATTTTTGTTATTTGTCTTCGATTCTTCAGTCTACGCTTGTCACTCAAAAGTTTTTGTAGGCCGGAGACCATGATTTTTCAGAATGTTTTTTGCCGGTATGTCACTTCCGCGGAAATGGCTCTCGCCAAAAAGATCGGTACTGGGAGCCCTGGGCTAAAGCAAGCAAATTACATTGCTGGAGACAAGATTATTATCATCAAGAATCGTATCTATGTGCTCGCTCACAAAGTCGAGATCGACGGTGTGGTCGCTGATTCGAGTTTGATATGAACGGCATTGACTGCATAAGTAAATACTGTGGATTTCAAACGACGGGACGGGACAAAAACCTATGTCCTTTCAGAGTTGCAACTGGTGATTTTTACCGGGTCTGCTTACTGCCTACTCGAAAAACGTTCGTTGGCTAGTCTAGTTTTTTGTATTGCGAGTCGTGTATTGCTCTATACATAAATAAAACAGTCCATATAAGCAACTTTACATACTCTACAATGTTTGTGATTACAAAAAATGATAATGCTAGGCTATAGAAAATTTAACTTTTGAACAAATTTTGCGTAAGACATATTGTCTCTGTCACTCATTAGAGTCGAGTTATCAGACTCCAAGAAGAGCTCCTTAAATTCTTATTTTTACTTATAACTTTTTTGTTTCTAATTTTTCGCGTTAACAATGTTCAAAAGCATTTTTTATCATTTCAAAACACGCAACTTTTATGAAGAGGCCAAATAGCTGTGAATGCTTTGTAAAGAGTTATGGCTAGGGCATTGCATTTTTTTTTAAATTCTCAATGGCCCCCCACCCCCTCTCATATTGTGGCAAATATCAAAGCAAGCTCAGATGCCAAATTTCACATCATTTGGACAATTCTAGACTCCCGCCCACTTCGCTTGAAATTTTTGAAATTGGTACTATGGGTTTGCAGCAATTATAAACTTGTTATACCGCAACCGTGTGTATGTATTGAAAACGGCACTCCGTGTTAGTCTGCTAATTGGAGGTGAATATTCTCAAATGTGATGTTCTCCTCTCAGACCAGTGTTTTCAGCTTTTGAAATCACGAAATTTGCACCTGTATCCAAGCTACAGGATTTACTCCCACTTGCTGCGTGTGGGAAAGAATTGCTTTATTTACGAAATACGAATTTTCGAAAGTTATAGTTATTGAATGTTGAGTGCTAGTTAGCTCGATTTTTATCGTAACCCTTCCAATTTGAAAATATAGTTGAAAACGGTGTGTGCTATTTGCCAAATATTTTTTTATCCATTTCATATAGTCTAATCAATGTATGGTTGTGTCAGAGCGACGGTTGAGGTGAAATTATATGGTGTCTTAAGTTGGGTTAAAACTTTTTGTATGCACTAGGGCATTGCAAAAATTTTTTTTTTTTATTTCTCGAAGGCATTATTTATTGTGACAAATGTCAAAGTAAGCTCAGATGCCAAACTTCACATCATTTGGACAATTTTAGACCCTCGCCCACTTTGCTTGAAATTTTTTCAAATTGGTACTATGGGAAAATATGGAGAAAAAATACATTAAATGCTATAACTTTTGAGGTAGCAATCAGAAAATTACAATTTATACCTTTTTTTAAAGGAAATAATCTTGGTATTTGAATGGAGTTATTTCCGCTTCTAGAAATATACGGGAAAGTGGGGTACTGGGTCATTTTGGCCCCAAATTCCTCTATTTTCAATGATTTTTCTGCTCCGTGATGTAAATCATACATATTTTGTAGTTTTTATAATGTGAAAAAATCTCAAAAATTGATCGGAGCCTTTTTGACCTTTGTCCGAATACGAGAAGTTGGGGTTAAATGGCCTTTTGTCATTCATATTAAAAATAGATTCGTTACCAGTAAAATTCAGGAACATCAAATTATCTGACATAGAGTGTCGATTTCGCATTTTTATCATAAAATCGCACATATTAACTCCATTTAACAACAAAATTCTTATTCAATTTACTACTTTTAGTGTAAAGTATGCTTAGGGATCACATGAGAAAAATTTCATTTCTGAAAAAATAGGGGAAGTTGAAGAATTAGGACAAATAATAAAAAAAATGAGATTAGTAGAGTAAATATCAAAAAGTTTGATGTTTCTGAATTTTACCTCTAACGTTTTTATTTTTGTTTTATTTCTCAGAATTTTACACGTTCAACAAGTTACAGTTTATGAAAATTGATTGAAGAATAATAGAGATATATGCAAAAAAATGATAAAATTTAATATGAATGACAAAAAGCCCTATAACCCCTACTTCTCGTATTCGGACAAAGGTCAAAAGGGTTCCGTTCGATTTTTGAAATTTTTTCACATTAGAAAAACTACAAAATATGTATGATTTGCAACACGGAGCAGAAAAATCATTAAAAATATGGGATTTTGGGTCCAAAATGACCCATCACCCCACTTTCCCGTATTTTCCTAGAAACAAAAATATCTCCATTCAAATACTAAGATTATTTTCCTTCAAAAGAGGTATAAATTGTAATTTTCTGATTGCTACTTCAAAAGTTATAGCATTTAATGAATTTTTCCTCCATATTTTCCCATAGTACCAATTTCAAAAAAATTCAAGCGAAGTGGGCGGGGGTCTAAAATTGTCCAAATGATGTGAAATTTGGCATCTGAGCTTACTTTTACATTTGTCACAATATGAGAGGGGGGGGGGGCCTTTGAGAATTAAAAAAAAAAAATTGCAGTGCCCTAGTACGCACACATTCTTATTCGATCTAGGTATGTATGTATGCACGGCCACGTACCACAGGCCGACATGTGCAGAGATACAAACGGGAATCTTCTCACGGACCAGTGTGAGGTGATCCAGAGGTGGCGGCAGCACTACGAAGAACACCTGAACGGTGATGCAGCAGAAGACGAGGATGGCACGGTAACGCACCTGGGAGCACGCACGGAAGACATTACACTACCGGCTCCGGATCTCCAAGAAATCCAGGAGGAGATTAGCCGGCTCAAAAATAATAAAGCCGCTGGGGTTGACCAAATACCAAGCGAGCTACTAAAACACGGTGGCGAGCCACTGGCTAAAGCGCTACACTGGGTGATTACCAAGATTTGGGAGGAGGAGATTTTACCGGAGGAGTGGATGGAAGGTGTCGTGTGTCCTATCTACAAAAAGGGCGACAAGCTGGATTGCTGTAATTACCGGGCAATCACCCTGCTGAACGCCGCCTACAAGGTACTCTCCCAAATACTATGCCGTCGACTATCACCAATTGCAAGAGAGTTCGTGGGGCAGTACCAGGCGGGTTTCATGAGCGAACGATCTACCACGGACCAGGTGTTCGCTCTTCGTCAAGTACTGCAGAAATGCCGCGAGTACAATGTGCCCACACATCATTTGTTCATCGACTTCAAAGCCTCATACGACACTATCGATCGAGATCAGCTATGGCAGATTATGCACGAGTACGGATCCCCGGACAAACTGACGCGATTAGTGAAGGCGACGATGGATCGGGTGATGTGCGTAGTACGTGTCTCAGGGACGCTCTCGAGTCCCTTCGAATCACGCAGAGGGTTACGGCAAGGTGATGGTTTCTCGTTTCTGTTATTCAACATCGCGCTGGAAGGTGTAATAAGAAGAGCAGAGATCGACACGAGTGGTACGATTTTCACAAAGTCCGTTCAGCTACTTGGCTTCGCCGATGACGTTGATATTATTGCACGAAACTTTGAGAAGATGGAGGAAGCCTACATCAGACTGAAAAGAGAAGCCAAGCGCGTCGGACTTGCCATCAACACGTCGAAGACAAAGTACATGATAGGAAGAGGTTCACGAGAAGAGAATGAGAACCGCCCGCTTCGAGTTTGCATCGGTGGCGACGAAATCGAGGTGGTTGAAGAGTTCGTGTACTTGGGCTCACTGGTGACCGCCGACAATGATACCAGCAGAGAGATTCGTAGACGCATCGTGGCAGGAAATCGTGCTTACTTTGGCCTCCGCAAGACACTTCGGTCGAACAGAGTTCGCCGTCGTACGAAGTTGACCATCTACAAGACGCTGATTAGACCGGTAGTTCTCTACGGGCACGAGACCTGGACCATGCTCGTGGAGGACCAACGTGCACTTGGTGTCTTCGAACGGAAAGTGCTGCGTACTATCTACGGTGGAGTGCAGATGGAAGACGGCACATGGAGACGGCGAATGAACCATGAGTTGCATCAGCTGTTGGGGGAGCCGCCCATCTGTCATACCGCGAAAATCGGACGACTACGGTGGGCCGGGCACGTAGCCAGAATGTCGGACAATAGCCCGGTGAAAACGGTTCTCAATTGCAATCCGACCGGTACAAGAAGACGTGGCGCGCAGCGTGCACGATGGATCGATCAGGTGGAAGACGATTTGCGGACCCTTCACAGACTGCGTGGCTGGCGACGCGCGGCCATGGACCGAGTGGAATAGAGGAATTTTTTGTATACGGCACAGGCCACTTCGGCCTTAATCTGTTAATAAATAAATAAAAAAATGTATGTATGCAAAGACCTTAACTCCGTGTCTGTTTCATTGGAGTTAAGTAATCGTGTACGTCTAGATAGTAAATGCACAACATTTCGATTTTTATTACAAAATCAAATATATTTTAAAATTAATTAATATTATAATCAAAATATTTTTTTTCTATATTTACAGTTCGTACAACTTAATTGGTCTGTCCCTTGTAGTTTTGATTTTGACGTTAAACATCGATTTCACTTTTACTAAAGTTGTAATAACAGAGAAACAGAAGGAAAAATGAACAAGTGATAGCAGAGACTAACCCTTTATAAGGCTGTGGTAACTATATTTCCACCTTTTCGTTTCGTTCATAACGCAGGAATTGTTCCTATCTTATGGAATCTACTTGTTAGAAGTCTGGCAACTCTTCTTCTTATTTTTATTGAGATACAGTAAAAAATGTCAGATTGGCGAAGAGTTTTTTAATAAAAATACGGCGAATTCCTTTTGGGCAATAAAATTAGCTCGATTTTGAAAAAAAAATATTATAGACTCTATAAGTTGGTGATTGTAAAAACAACTATTTTAAATCCGAAAATTTGGTTAAAGAGTAGTAAAAATTGCAAATAAAAAAAAAATAAAATGAATAAATGAACGTCTGTAATCAGTGTTTATCAACTTATCCTCAGAATTCATGAGTTATTTACTGTCAATCAGGTAATAACTAGTAACCACCCTTAATTTCTTTCTGAATTTCTGATCCAGCTCGATTTGTCTTTAGATTTGCACCAATCTCATTGGAAATACATCAAATTTTACGAAGACTGACGTTTTCTAACGGGTGGTAGCTAGTATATTTTCAAAACAATTTATATTACTAAATATATTCTAAACTAAGTGAGAGAATCGTGTTTCTATTAATATAACATTAATCAATTGCCCCAAACTCTGGGCCTTATAAAGGGTTAAAACCCACGAAGTAGCTATGCATATGTGTGCTAGGTTCGAATCCCAACCAGAAGAACAAATTTTTTTGCGGATCCCCACTATTCCATTTGTTTATTTTCTTATCTGTTTCCCTCTCACCGCTGATTTCCGTTATCCTAAGCTCTTCTTTTACCATCAGAAAATATTCCAGCTCGCGAGGACTCGGTCGTATAGCGCAACATTGAAGGCGAACGACCGCGATATAGGGACGGGTTTCATCAGCTTTAATCATGACTGCAAGAATACAGTCAATATTTTCGTTGTTCTTGAGACAATACACACTGGAACGAGATGCGGCTATTTGTCGTTCACTTTGCTCAAATGTAGATCTAACTCGGGCAAAAGTAGAGTGTGGATTAGTAATTTTATATTGTAAACTTTTATCAGTTTTATTTTTCTTTATCAAATTTATGAAATATTCAACTATAGTAGTTTTATTCAATTAATCTATTTTATGAATTCATTCAATTTGTTTTTATTTATTTTTATTTTACATTTGTTCATTTTATTCATATTTTCCGATTGTTTATTTTATTGCTGTTATTAAATGTTAGTTATTGTATAGGGTCTTTCCTATTTTGCTATCGAAAAACAATATGAGATATAGCATTGATGTTGATACCGCTTATCAGCTGGCACACGCCTTCTTAAGTAACGGTCTTGACTATCCGATTACATTAATTCTTAATCCGACCAATACGACGCTGCTGACAGCTGCTTTAATTTTCATTTTCGTCCATTGATCGTCTATTTGGACGAAACTAAGAATGATTTGGTGGATTCACTTTTTTTTCTGCTAGTTTTCTTGCTACAGCAACAGATATCTTGGCAAACAAGGATCCTTTTTCGCGAACACATAATTGAATTCAACTTTCGAACCATGTGCGTCGTTCAAGACACAATCCAGTAGCTTCTTCAGCACCTGATCATAGAGCACACGCAGGGATTTTGTCCACTGTTTGTTGTTTCTTTGGTTATTTTAGAGGTTTTTTTTAAAGTTGAGGTCTTGGGTCTTACCGTCTTGGGCATAGCCCCCCTAAATATTGTGCAGTTTTTTCAACGTGGAAAAATCTCAAAAATCGAACAGAACCTTTGCGGTCTTTGTCAGAATACGAGATGTTAAGAATATTTCCTCTCAAAAAAGTATAAACTGTAATTGAACGGCTGGCGTCCAAAAGGGGAAACTCACATTTTGCATTTTTACAGGAAATGGAAAAAACTTCTGAATTTCCAAATTAACATTGTTTTTATTGTTAAAATACACGATTGTATTAGTAGTTCATTGACCCATATTGTCTAGAAGAAATAAGATCATTTCATGAACTACCTTTCAATTCACGAGCATTTTCGTCGTTCGAGGGGGTAACCCCGGGGGTACCTAGCGTCTAAAAGGGGTAACCCACAATTCATACGTCCTTTCCATATCTTTCGTTTAAGAATTGTGGTGTCTTTGGCAAAGTTGTTGCGTGACATCTAAAGCTTTATTTGCTCATTTCATATAAGTTCGGATCTCAGTCGCTGGGCCGGCGCTGTTATCAACCGTTTTATGGAATGAGATAGAAAGATGTTGTCTACAACAGTTTTTTTTTTATTTCGATTATAGAGGTTTTAACCTTATGGTCATTCGCTTCTTTGGGTTAGAAAAATATCTTATGAAAAATTTCTAACCTTATGTGCGGGGTCGGGACTCGAACCCAGGTGCGCTGCGTACAAGGCAATCGATTTACCAACTACGCTACACCCACCCCTCTTACAACAAAGGTGGTTATCAGGTAATTATAAGTATATCTTCTTAGGGGCCATGCATAAATGACGTAGCATTTTGGGGGGTAGGGAGGGTAGTTTTTGGGCTTATTCAGGCTCCGCTTGTCGATGGACCAATAGTCCTCGATTGGGCGTCACCAGAACCTTATAGGCGTTATACCACTACATGTCCTTTTTCCGTAATAGCAGTATATATTCAAATCCGCTCAAAATAGCGTGGAATAATTGTATCATTCATGAAAGGTAGCAGACGTTTTTTCATGCAAACTTTCTCATAAATTTCCATATTGAGGTGCTCGGTTGCAATCAAAATGTCGCTTTTCAAACCACAGGTACAGGAATCCTGCCCAACCAGATTTTTTTGTTTCAATTCGTTTATTTGATAAGGCACGTTTGCGTTAGCTTAAAGGTGCCATTTTTCATTGTTTTACATTTTGAATTTTTTAAACTAGGGGGTTACACATTTCAATATTATTTTGTTTTATATAATGGAACTAAAAAAACTGTACAGCTAACTTATACATATACAAGAGGGGATAATATAATATTCGTAAGATTATTTTGTGTGTTATTTGTATAGTAATGCACTCTATGATTTTTAGAAGGGCGATTGTTGGAGCAATTATTAACTATGCGGAATATTTTACAAGCTTATTAACCAGAAATAACTAGAGGGAGTGGTTCAATTTTATTAAGATTAGGGGGGATTAATTAAGGCTATTTTAAAGTAATGGTACTGTTGGGCATTTCTTAACGAGATTAAATATTGATCAACTAAAACTAGAAGATAGGGGGCACATACGTTTTGCGATGATATACAAGGGGGAGAAGGGGGGGGGGGGGGGTGAAGTCCTACATCTGTGTATCAGAGACATGGGAGAGAGGGTGGACAAGGCTGACAGGGGGGGGGGGGGATTAGAAATATAAACTTTCAGTTTTCGGCATCGGGAATCAACGGCCAGGATTACAGATTCGGACGGATGCATCATGTATTGGGACGCCGCGCCAGGCGATCTTCCTCGAGCCGGCAGAGGTTCCTCCCGACGATTTCGTAGTATAGCTAAGATACGGATCGGCAACACACCGCGTTGCGCGAGTGATGTTGTACTGTACGTCTCGGGTTGTTGGGTCATTCGACAGATGTTTTGTCTCGTCTTGGAGTCGCATCAGATCATCGTTGGGGTACGGTAGGCAGAAGAGGGCACTTCTGGGAATGATAAGAGAAAAGATAGTTTGGATGTTGATGGTTTTTAGAAACGTGTATATAAGGGATATGTAGAGGAGATCGCGGCTTGCTAGTACATCGGGTGATCTTCCTCGGGTCCGAAGGGAATCGAATAGTCTGGCAGAACAGTACTCGGCGCATGCCCAGACAATATGTTCGATCTCGTGATAACCGTTGCCACATGCGCAGATACCGCTATCCGCGAGCCCAATAGGCCGGAGATGAGCGTCCAGCATGTAGTGATTCGACATGAGCCGAGACATCACGCGAATGAAATCCCGACCCACATCCATCCCAAGGTTTCGTTGATACATTAAGGATTATCGAATGTAGCCATCTTCCCAGTTCACCATTGCTCCATGAAGTTTGCCAACTTTCGAGAGTTCTCTGATGAGTAATACTGAAAAATTCGCTGAAGCTAATTGGTCTTTCATATATGTCACCTTGTAAAGCGCCAGCCTTAGCTAAAAAGTTCGCCTCTTTATTACCTGAAATGGGGCAATGCGAGGGAACCCAAACTAAGATAATCTTGTACGATCTTACAGACAAAACGCGCAGGCGCTCCCAGATTTTCCCCAGAAAATATGGAATGTGCTTTCTAGGTTTCATTGAACGGAGAGCCTCGATTGAGCTGAGGCTATCCGAGACAATAAAGTAAAGATCGGTGGGCAAAGTATAAATGATCCCAAGGGTATACTGAATAGCAGCAAGTTCTGTGACGTAAACTGAAGCAAGATCATTGAGTTTAAATAAGGCGATGAGGTTTTGATTGAATATACCGAAGCCAGTGGAGCCGTCGAGGCTTGACCCGTCGGTGTAAAACATCTTGTTGTAGTCGACTTCTCGAAATTTGATATGAAAGATGCTTGGGATCACTTGCGGACGTATGTGATCCGGGATTCCATGAATCTCGTCTTTCATGGATGTGTCGAAGAATACAGTTGAATCAGAAGCATGAAGGAGATTGACACGGTTGGGATAGTATGAAGAAGGATTGATATTTTGTGCCATGTAATCGAAGTACAAGGACATAAAACGGGTTTGAGAATTGAGCTCAACAAGCCTTTCGAAATTTGCAATTACTTACGGGTTCAAGATATCGCATCGGATGAGCAATCGATATGACAGGTCCCAAAATCGATTTTTCAGCAGAAGAACGCCCGCCAGCACTTCTAAACTCAACTTATGTGTCGAGTGCATGCAACCCAAAGCAACACGCAAACAACAATATTGGATTCGCTGTAGTTTGATGAAATGTATTTTTGCAGCGGAGCAGAAACAGAAACTCCCGTACTCCATCACCGACAATATCGTTGTTTGGTACAGCATGATCAGGTCTCCTGAGTGGGCACCCTGACCATGTTCCGGTTATTGTACGGAGAAAGTTGATCCTTTGTTGGCACTTCTGTTTCAGATACCAAATGTGACATCCCCAGGTTCCTTTAGAGTCGAACCAGACCCCGAGATATTTGAAAGTTGAAACCTGAGCAATAGTTTGACCCATTAATTGAAGTTGTAGTTGCGCTGGTTCTTGCTTCCTTGAAAATATGACTAGCTCAGTTTTCTCCGTGGAGAACTCGATACCCAGCTGGAGGGCCCAAGCAGACAAATTGTCCAAGGTATCTTGCAATGGTCCTTGCAGATCGGCGGCTTTGGGTCCTGTAATAGGGACCACACCGTCATCTGCAAGCTGCCTTAGCGTGAAGGAATTGAGAAGACATTCGTCAATGTCATTCGCGTAAAAATTATAGAGAAGGTGGCTTAGACATGAGCCCTGGGGAAGACCCATGTAGCTAATTCGTGATGTCGATAAATCACCATGCGAAAAATGCATATGTTTTTCAGATAGCAAGTTTAGAAAAAAAGTTGTTTAGAGTCGGTGAAAGACCATGCTGGTGCAGCTTCTCAGAAAGAATTTTGACAGAAACTGAATCAAAAGCCCCCTTTATATCTAGGAAAACTGATGCCATCTGCTCTTTGCTAGCATAGGCCATTTGAATTTCGGTTGAGAGCAACGCAAGACAGTCAGATTACAAGTGTGAAAACAGATTTCCTACCTATTTTGGGGATGAAGAAAAGCATAACAATGTTGAAAATCTTTTGCATAACTCCTTTTGCACATGTGTACTTTCTCAATCCTCCCCGAATCAGATGACCCTATGTTTTCATCGGAATGGAAACCGTTTAAAATCCTTTCTTTGCTAGACTAATGAATCCGCACTTTCAAATCTATTCATTCCTCCTTCCAAAACCCGCGGAGTAAACTTCAGCAACGTCGAATCAGCGCTTTATTATCTCACTTCCGACCAGAATATCGTGAAAAGACGGTTTTTGTAACGTGTACCTATGAAGGCTGCGTATCAAACTAGTTATCTTACACTTTTATTGCCGGCAATAAATTTCACAACCCGATAACAATCCTCTGAACTGTTTTCCAATCATCAACATTGTAAAGTACTTTAGCGTGAGTGCGTTAGATGTTCAGCTGCACACTAAACCGGGCACCAGGAGATGGGCGATCCGATCGATCCGAACCATAATCGAGAGCCTGCAATCGGCTCACATGGCAATACGGTTATGGTTCAAAAGATTACGTCGTCGTCGTCGTTGCTTGGGTACCTACAGTAAAAAAAATAAAAGATTTAGGTAATCGGTACTTTTTTGACTGCAAATTGAACGGTGCTTTCTTGAACCAGCGGGACTCACTTTTCAACGGGAGTAATTTATCTGCTTACAAGTATTTGCATTTGTCATTTCGCGCGTCTGGCAGGAATGGACCGCCGAATGGGCCCCACTCGGGACAAGATTCCACGAGAAGCTTAAGAAGCAGTAGTCAATTAATTAATTCGCCCCGGCTACGGCACTGCTGTGGCTGGCGAGCTCCAATGGTGGTCTCAAGCTCGATACGTTCGGAGCAGCGGCTTCCAGCCCTGAAGTCCGATTTATCACGGTCGCCATGAATTAAAAATAGCAAATTGCCCTAACGTATGTTTTCCTCCTTTCCGTTGATAAATTATCGAATAATGGTTTGGAACATTTTCATTTGAGATCGGGCAATCCGCGCGCATGGCAATAAATATCAGGGCGCAGCTACGGCTTTAATTGGAGTAATTAATCCCTGAGGTGTTGGTATTTTTTTTAACTGCTGTTTAATCTACTATCAATTGAAGTCGTATAGATTTATGGTTGTCAATATCAGAAACCTGAGCATTGTGGTAGTAAAAGGTGAGGTAATTAGCTAAGGCGGTGCTTCCTACTAGCCGTTAAACATAATTGCGCGGAAATGTCCGGCTACAGAGCTCGTTTATGAATTGTAACATGAAAGATTTTGCATTATCCCTTTTGTAAGACATCGATTTTTAGATTTCACTATTATTATTATTCATAACTTAAACGATCGTTTGACCTGATTTTTCTAGGATTAGTGAGACAAATTCTTTTCATTTCTCTTCCAAATACGACTTTCCGGTGATTGATTGCTTACTGCACTGAAATCCCTCATCCAGTCCATCCAGTCGGACTGGAACCAAAGAAACAAGTCTACATATTTTAAAACAGACAGTCAGAAGATCCGCAGTAACTGATAACGAAATCACATCTCAGACATATCATTGGGTCCAATTATATGTATTGTCTGCTTCCAAATTCGACTTCCTTCAGCAACTTAAAAGATCTGTAGCGTTCCAACAGCGACGAACCCCGGCGGCACTGATGGATGCAGTTCGGACCAAAATCCTCGGTAGCATGGTCCCACCGTTCCGGGTAGATGAAAATAAATCCGCTGCATAGTAATTAAGACGTTCGATTTGGACCGGCTTCCCACTGCTGTCTGCTCCAAAATAACTGGTTTCTGCGGAATCAGAAAATATCAGTCCGTCCCCATCGGTTCAATAAATCATGCCAGATTCGTTGTTCGTTTGGTGTGATTTATTAATGCTAATTGCTCAATTTGACCAGTTCTTGGTAGCGCCCCGGAGGTCAACGATATTCACGGATCGGATTCGGATTGGGTTTTGTGGTTTCACCTGCGTGCGGCCACCGGGTCACCAAGTCAACTGGGCTGGTTTTTCGAAACAGCTCTTGGTGTGATGTCGGGGTGGACATGTCCGGACAGAAATTGTTCCAGAAAAGACATTAATTCCCCCGCCCGGACAGGCAAGGGGGTTCCAGTTAATAGACGTACAAAGAAACATACGCGCGATCCCGCTGGTGAGATATGGGCAGCAAGTCAACACATTTCTCGAATTTCGCGCGCTGCTTGTGGCGACGATTGGCGGGGCGTTGAGTTTTCGTGTAAGTGCCCCTATCGATGTGAACTCTCGAAAGTGAGGTGAGCCCAGGGGGTTTGCTATTGGATACCGTGTACGGTGTGCTCGGTATCATGCCGTGTATTTAGATCTCCGAGGTTGGCAGGGGGCGCCAAAGTGGAAATCAATTTCAATTCATCATTGGTTTTATCTTCGCACGGGGTCTGTACGTGAATGCCTGTATGTGACGCGGCTGGTCACGATCGACCCCGGAAGTGGCGTTTCTTATTTTCGGTTCAAATCTTGTCCGTTCAGGATTAAGGGTTCGATATCGGAGATCGCGATATGTTACTGGTACATATGCAAGAGAAGAAAGTAATTCATTTATACTAATTTACAGAAAGCTTAGATTTATGTTCGCAATTCCATGTTCACTTTCGGTGGGAACTTCGAGATTCCCGAAACTCTAATGAATGGGAAGGCAAATTTCAGTTTCACTCGGGTGTTTCCCAAAATTGTTTCGCACGCACAATGAAAGTAAAAGTGGCGAAACAATCATTCGAATTAATTCAATGAATAACGAAAACAAAAATTGGCCAAAAATTGGATTAAAATGAGCCGAAACAAATGGGAGGTAAGTTGAGAGATCATTGAACAAACAAAGCGTATGGGCTTCGGCTACGGACGTTAATTAGTTCAATTAACTTCGACAAAAGTTGAACGCACCTCATGCTGCTACCGATGGGCCTGAGGGGCTCCCAGGGGGTAATCAATCTTAATCGCCTTTTTGGCATGCCAGACAGTGCAAGGGATAAGGTGGAACTTAAAACCGCAGCAGACATACGAATTGGAAGCCGGGTTGTGTGTGCAATTCGTAAAAAAAATGACCTGACTTTTTATATGATCTGCTCAGTAGCACAATGTTGCCACGAATGAAACCACAAAAACCGCATGACCTGATGGATCACTGGGCCATTTTTTGCTGGACGACTACCGGCAATCATCTTGCTGGAATATTTCGTAATCGAGATGTGGGTAATCAGTTTCACTTTTATTCAGGATGTAGGAATGTGACATAATCAGTGAACTGAGTTCAACTGATACTTACGGCTAATCAATCACCAGAATGTATCAAATTACCCCTCGACTCGTCAAATTTCCAACAACGCAGCAAGGCCGTATCTCATTGCACTCTAGCCGGTCAGGAAGTTACAATTAACTTATCTCCGCCAAGCAACACCCTTTTTCCATAAATTTAAGCCGCTCGAGCTTTATGACCATCAATTGAAGCCACCTCCCCTTTGCAAAAGCACACAAAACCATATGATATCGACCGAGTCGAAACAAAACAACTAGGTACCCTGTACAAACCGGCCGCAACGCCTTGCTGGCCTACATTGACTGGCAGTCGCTCGCGAGAGCGCTGAAGCCAAGACAAGGGGGTGGCACACTGCGATGCGCGACGGTGGCCATTCATGTCTTTCGCGTGATCCAAAAGTTCAATCGTAGCCATGTTGCACAATAGAAGCAACCACTTGAAGTGACGTGAGGAGCGCAACAAAGTTGCAGATTTGTTTTCGTTTTTTCCCGCACACTGTCTGTCGGTTTGGTAGCTTGCCTGATGGCGTTCCGGTGGCGTCAGCAGAGGTCGTGAGTAATAGCTACTTGTAAAATCTATCACCGCCAACGACATGTTGGACATGATCTTTTCGAGTAGGTTGTGTCATTTCAAGTAAAATAGTTTGTAGAACGGGAATAGATATTTGTATAAACAGTCAGTGCTTGCATAATCATGTCACGAGTGGACTGTATAGGCAGGCCGTGACCAGACGCAGCGATGTCTGGGTTAAAAATCGGAGGATGTCCTACCGGGTTGACTAGCGTTTCACAGTTGACAAGCGCTAACAACTATATAGATTTGGTAGTTATAAACCGGGTGAAGTACAGTGCACCTGAATGGCTCAGGTTTTTTACGAAAATGAAGAACTAATCACGAATAAGTTTTATAGTTAGTACACATAAAAATTTTGTTGCCAAAATCGTGAATAAAATGCCATGAATTCCGGAAAAATCATGTTACCATGGACCATGAATAAAAATCAAATTTTATAAATATGTTCAATTTCTCTTCATCGCCTGCATAACGCTTTTGTTAGTGGAGATATTTTTTTTTTGTTTTGTGAACTTCAATCACGGTTTTCGCCATGTCATTACCAAACTGATTTTTCTGTACGTGAACTAGCTTGCAACTTCATGAATATTATTCAGAAAACCACCCGTTGAATGAATAAAATTATTTATAGATTTTGGAACATTATTCAGAGTCCGACTATACGACATGAACTGATTCATGACTTATTAAATTTTGAACATGATCTGGTTTTCGTGGTTGAGAATTATTTCACATAATCAAAACATATTTACATGTGAGCTATTTCATGAAACTCGGAATATTATTCATGAATCCTTTAAATCATCGTGAACTAGGTCATGATTCCTTATAAATCAGTGACGATTCAATATCCGCGCTCTTAAAATAGTTCACAAAATAACAAAATACTATTCTTTGATTCGTGAACTGTTTCATGATTCCTAGTACATCAATCACGATCTATCTTTAGTGCTTGTGATATTAGCAAGATATCCCTAATCGTTTTCAATTTCATGAAGCTTTTCATATATGCCCTGATGATTTTTAGGGAACACCACTAAGGATTGGAAGAATCGCATCGTTTTACGCTCACTAAAGTCTCATGCGCACTCACCTACCTCCGATGCTTTATTCTGTTTTTATTGTTTATGAGTGTGCATCTGCTGAGCGCCCGATCGGCCAAAGCCAAGTGAATATGGTATCTCACATGTTCGTATTTTTACTCTCTTACTCTCACCTTGGATCGCTGCGATTTAGATTCTTTCCGATACATGTTCGGAATTGTATCCGAACAATGATGAGCAATGCGGCAATGCGATTCTTCCTCAAAAATTTGGATCGCGATCTATGTTCGCCTAAATCGAAAATCGATTCAATTCCCACCGCATGCGAGCGGGAGCGGTGCTTGCGATTGTTTGCATTGACGCTGCCGCGATGTTTTTTTTTATCGATGGAGTGGTGTAGTGTCAGTCGAGTGCATGTGCGTGTTTGTAATTTGCAAACCGAGCAGATTGTCACTTTGTATATCATTGATATTCCACATAGGTATAAATGAATAGCGGACTTTACGCGTTCAATATTTTTGATGCACATCGTCAATCCAACTTTGTTTTACCACAATGGATTATTGAACGCTTAAGAGCCGCTAATCATTAACTGACTTTGGAGTTTTTGTTTTCAAGACAGTTTGATGTTTTGCATACACACTTAATTTAAATTACTGGGTGCAGTAAAATTTTACTGGGTTTTTGAACAGCAAACCGTTCGGTAATCAATTCAGTAAAACAATTCGGTTACCGAACTCTCCCCAATCCGTTCTATCTAAACGTCAAAAAATACTGGTCAGTCAGTAGTTTCCTCTGAAAATGGCGATTTGACAGATGATTTGCTGTACCTGTTTTGTAAGTTTTTGACGAGGTTCGGTAATGTTGGTACAATTTTGCCGAACAATCAGTCAGTTTTTTACTGGATAATGTTTATGTACCGAAAAAACAGAAGTGCTGATAAATTCAGTGAAAAATATTGCGGGTTTCAGTAAATTATTCGAAAAATTACTGAAAATCGTTAAAAAATGAAAACTTCTCCGCAATTTTTTAAATAATTTGCTGACAGCTCCGTAAAAATATCACTTTACTGTGGTAGTCGCCAAAAGAAATTACCGAGCAACTTTTGGCTGGCTTAGTGTGTAATTTGTAGTATGATGGTACAGTAAGTTGACTTTGTGGCCAAGCCGGGGTGCGTGGAATCGGTTTCTTTCACTAGGCTGTTCACAGTGATGTCATGTGGATCTAATTTGGAATGATGAGCGTTCAAGAATGGATCTGGAACGTGATGTTCCGGGTACAATGATTTATCCATCTGTTCTAAATATTGTTTTCCCGATGTTTTGATTGCTTATCCTTTTAATGGTGCTTTTTGTTTTTCCTGCTGTCAATCATCATATATATTCTGGTTGCAGTTGAAAATCGAAATAGTGAACTTGCGCCTTTCGATTTTTCACCTATTTTCAGCGTGCGGAACTAAAGCGCAACTGGTGTAGATGATGCGCAAGTTGATTCTCTAACATGTACACAAGATGCGCTTTTGTTGCCCACTCTGCAAATAGGGGGAAAAACGAAAGGCGCAAGTCAATTTTTCGATTTTCAACTGCAACTAGAATACTAGTGAAGAATGTTTGATTCAGCATCTTGTTTGTGTTCCATATTAGCGGTCCTTACACGTGCAGTTGTTTTGTCAATATTGGAGCGTATTGACAAGGTTATTCAACGTGTAATGGAATGGAGGAAGTATTGACGATATGTGTTTTTTATGTTTCTTGGAGGCTGTTCAATGATAGTACAGTTAGATTCCGATTTTTGCATGCTCCCTTTTCGGTACACTCAGATTTTGGCAACAAATGGATTCCGTTTTTGGCAACATTATTGTTGTAGATAATAGGTCTTTTAAAAATGTGCAATAGATATTTTTTGAATCAATTGATATCACATTGTACTTTATTTCCAAACATAGGAGTCATATTAACCCTCAAAAGCGCAAATATTTTTTTTTAAATTTTGTGAAAATTGTCTCATAGTTTAAATACATTACTGTGATAATTTTGAGATGTTTTGCGTAATATTGTTTAAAAACAGCGTTATGCATTTAAGGGTTAACTATATTTTATGCTACACGTGTTATATTTATTGATTACAATGCATAGAAATGTATTATTTATGTATAATATAACTGGTAACAGTGTAACTAGTGTCTGACGGAATCAATTTTTATAGTAAGACCCAGAATATGTGTACTTTAGGAGTCAAATACAGAGGAATGCGCTACACTGGATAATAAGACTATTTATGGAGAAAATTTTCAAAAGAACCTTTTGTTTGGACAGTTGAAAGTGATTTTTACAACAAAAATGGTTTTCTTTAAACCTAAATATCTTCAGGCATTACAATTCGATTTTCAATCTATCGAACTCGGCCACTAAAAACATGACGACAGTAACGCACCGGGCTTAGCTTCGACAACGTTAGTGATTTTTACACTAGTTGAACGCTAAAGATGGACGTCTGTTCTCTGTGGAATGTACTTCTCGTTCAGTAATAAGCTACTACTCAATGTTTACTTTGCGAAGCACAATAGAATTCCCCTAGAATCTTTGCAAAAATCCAGTTGCTTGGAATATATAGCCGTAGACTGTCTAAATTGATACTATTTATAAGTTCTTCAGTTCTACGCAGTTCTGTGTCGTAAGTGCCCCAGTTATCGCAATGAACACCATTCTCAGCAGATAGCTAAGCTTTTACAGGATTGTCATCACTTCTTCCATCTGACACCACATAAGAACATTATTAAACATACAATTTTTTAAATAAACTCAAAGATGTAATTCGATTTGAGACTCCAAGTTTTCCTAACAGCTTTTCTGTGCTGCCTGAAGGCTTTTCACATTTTTTTTGGGTCTGAATTTAATGAGAACAGTTTAGTTTAAATTCTTATATAATTCACACAATACTCACAATCATAGAATTGCGACCTGGATTAAAATTAGCATCTTCGTAAAATTAACCATGTAAATTTTTTTCAAATTTGAATCTTAGGAAAGTATCTTTATACCGTGAGATTTAACCAAGTTTCTCTTAAAGTATTATATAACATGGGGTCTACTATTAATATTAGATTCAAACTCAACCGATCTTGTCCGATTCAGAAATTCCAATCGATTTGAAAATACTGTGATTTTAAACAATTTGAGGCGGATCGAAATATTATTATGATTGGAAAAATATATGGCTACGAAAGTTGCACACGTTTTCCATCCCCGGTTTTTGAATGATGTCTATAAACAAATTCATTCACACTCGAAACCTTTCATGCCTAATTTTTTTTTTATTTGTTTGTATCAAGAAACACTGAAAACCTCTGATTATCAAGAGTGATGCTTCTATCACAGTGCTATGACCTGCCCAATTGTTCAATAGCCCATAGCACAGGAAAGATAGACAAAGATAGTCTACATTTATGTGTTTTTATCAGTTTTCAATAATAATGCAATATAACGAAAATATCTACAAATTTCATTTTCACTGCTAACTGAAAATGTCCCTGGCAGCACTGCTCCAGCGGAATCCTTTCAGACTAATATCAATAACTGCAGTGCTATAGAAAATACAACTGTAGGCGCATAAATGAATGGTTATAGTCCTAGTTACTAGCCTTATCTATTTTTGTGAACAAATCTTGCCTGAAAAAAAAAACACCAATAGTTACTCCACATTCCAATTATTAGTTCCAAGAAACTTAACAGCATTTCAGTGAAAATTTCGTTTGGTAAACTGTTTTTAAAATTTCGATTTATCTATTATATTGTATGATATTGTTATTAGTTGATACATATGATTCCCTTTCTATCTGTTTATTCACACCTAATTTCATGCACACAAAAAGGTATGAACTTTATGCGTCGGACTTGTATGCCCTAGCACGAATGCGTTTTTGTTTGATCCCGAAACTGAGTCAGGTTTCAACCGAAACTGTTATCACTTAATTTATTTTGACATCAATTTGAGTTATAAGCTGGGCCAGCTTCGTCTCAAGCCAAAACCATCTAAACGTAGATAATCATATGATTGAAGATATTATCATTACAGTTAAAAACAAGAAAATTGATCAGCGACAATCGATATTTTGTCAATTCTATGCAAATGCATATCACCGGAAGTAGTAAGCTATATTCGCGTAATGATACGCAATAAAACGCACAACTTTCGAAATTATTAATTGGCATAGAAAAGAAGACAAATCTAAGTTTCCTCTCGAATGTAGCGCATGGAAGGAACCGAACGCGCCTGAACATTGAAAATTAAACTAAATCCAAACAAATCTAAACTAATGTACATCACCACACATCTTGTCTACATCGCAAGTACGGCATTTGTATATACAGTGGTAGAGTTCAACTCGAGCGATAACATGTATAGCGCATGATAAAATTAATACGCAGCAAGGAAATGACTGCGAGTTGACCCTACACAGTAGAAATTGCCACTCTGTGCGGTGTCTAGGCGGATACTGACTCCTACGGATATTTTCAGGCCAGCCATACATTTCAATCGTTCAATTTCAGGATTGCGCACGAAGATTTGGATCATTTTTCCGAACGAACATGTTCGCTGCCGAATATGTTCGATGGCAGTCATTAACTCACTGCATCGGCAATGCGGAACGCGTTAAAAAATTTTGCGATTTCCGATTCTCTCTCCCTTCGTAATTGCATACGGTGTGATGAGGAACGAGTTGCGTGGGTCTGTATCTTTTTAACAAGAGCGTAAACCCACGACGATGTATAAGGAAACAAATTTATGTACGCTCATGGCGGTGAGCGAGTTTTCCGCACCTTGAACACCACTATCATACACCAATACGAATACCTTATTTGAAACTTTGTTCCTTCACCAACAGTTATATTCCTTTCCGTTGGTTGGAAAGCTGTAAAAATACCGAAAGACCCGATTTCCAAAAGATACGACCGAAATTCGCTCGCTTTTGATTGCGGCTCATTTCATGTAAACCTTTATTCAGGAGACTGTATATTATGGAACCTATGGTATGTATGGGAAAAAATAACCATCGAATTTTACAACCAGAAACACCTCAAATTCTATGCAAAAATTCATCTCTATCAGACATGATTAAGGGGTCGCGCTTAGCAATAGAAGTGCTAAATTTTCACCCTTGAAAAAAACACCAAAGACTCTTTAAATACTCAAAAATCGAATTCGTAGATGTAGTGTCACCTCGATTTTTTTAATCATTCGGAAGAACTGACTCAAACATAGTCAACCATGATAGATATCTCGAAAGTTCGCCCAGATAGAATTGTGATAATTGTGATATTCTATCTAAACCAAGCAAATTATTTTACTGGTGACAAGTATTTTCTGAAGGACTACCACCTCTACATGCCAACTCACGGAGTTGAGATCGACGGTGTAGTCACCGATTCGAGTTCGTCATGCATGGATCTACTGAAACACTGGGACCGAGGACCCCTTGCACAAAATGATGTGTCCTTTCAAACTCGTATCGGGTAACCTTTAGCAGACGAGTCCATGGAGCACTTCCTTAAAAACGCTCTTAATGCTTTTTTACAGAAATACTAAATAGAGCAACACCACTAACTACCACAAATCATTATGCTCTCTTTGCTTAGGAGTGTGATTCTAATTATCTCCATGTGGGGACACCTTTTACTACTTCTAAAAACTATGGGCAGATGAGATTACTTGTAAAAGTGCATCATTAAGGATCTATCTCCCTGCACCATTTCTACATCCGGCATCTCGCAAGGAAGTCATCTCGGCCTAGTAATCTTTCTCCTCTATTTTAATGACATAAATATCAAATTGCAAGAACCCCGTCTCTCCTTCGTCGACGATATGAAGCTTTTTCGAAAAATACGGGATTCAAACGAAACCGAATTTCTTCAAAGTGAGCTGGACAGCTTCAGTGCGTGGTGTGATCTGGACAGAATGGTTCTAAGCCCAAGCAAATGCTCAATCGTCAGATTTGCACCCAAACGTTATCCGTTCCAGTTCAATAACTTGACTTTTTCAAGACATTCCTACGTCAAGAATCTTGGAGTGGGCACTAATGTTCAAACCACATACTTCATATATAGTGAACAAGGCATCAAGACAGCTAGGTGCATCTTCCAAATAGCCAAATAATTCAGGTACGTAAACTGAATTAAATCGCTCTAATGCGCGTTGTTCCGCTCAACGTTAGAATATTATTCTGTTGTTTGAAATCCGTACTACCAGAATAGGTTTTGACAGAATCGAGGCTTTCCAATGCCGTTTCATACGCTTTGCCCTTCAACATCGCCCATGGCGAAACAGATATCAACTGCCGAGCTATGAAAACCGTTTCCAGTTAATACACCTCGGCTTGACAGGCTAAACTATTTCCACAGTCAATTTGATAATTTTGATTCAAGAGCAATTTTTCAAAAAGGCGTAGAAGTTTTTGTATGTATCATTTAAAAAAAACCTGTTCGATTACCGCATTGTATACAGCAAAACTATCTGAAAGCAATTTACAGGGAATGAATACTTTTACACGAAAAAATATACACTGAAAAAATGTGTCTTTTTTCACAAAAACAAAAATTTATATTAAAAATTGCAACAAAAAAAAACATTTTATATGTTTTATATCTTGTCAACGAAAACTTAAAGAGAAAAGAAATATTTTGAATGCGATTACATGAAGCAGAACTTATTTTTAAAAAAGTGTTTCTAACAATAACTTTATATAGATTTTTAAATTTTATACTAATTGACAAAACAGTAATTTTATTACAAAATATGCATTTAAATGTCATTTCAAATCAAAATGCATTTAACAAAATTTTTCCAAAATGCGATAGCTGCCGAGATTTTTCGAAATTGGAGCCAAAAAAGACAATTAATTTGTGATATCATGCCTTTTTTAAAAGTTGTTCGTGTTTCTTCATTATAAACTATCAATAATCAAATGGTTTTGAAGACGAATAGAAACTTTTTTGGTGTATTTAGATCGTAGAAATAAGAGAGGTTTCCTAACATCAACTTTGAACATATCTTTATAATCGATACTATATGCGATCAAAAATGCCATTTTCGTATTAAATATGATTATAAACGCTATTTTAAATCGAAAAGCTAATAACAAAAGATTGAAAATTCAGTAGTTTTCGAGATATTTTAATATTTTTATAAATTTTCTGAGCATTTTGAAAAACTTATTGTTCTTGATGAAGAAACGCGAATAAGTTATGAAAAGGTCACAATAAAACAAAACAATTGCATACTCAATATATTTTCGCGAAGTATTCTCTCTAGTGAAATGAAAATATGTACACAGGCTAAGTAACGTAAATCGAGGCGTTTCCGAGTTTCTATATTTTGCGAATTACTTCAAAAAAGGAATTTGTCATACATTCATTCAATCTACAAGTCACTGGATGTTTACACCAAACTCGTGGTTGCCAAAACTAGCATACAACGATCGCTCGATAATGATCTTAAATGGTAACTACCTTTAAACCCCTTCATGCCCATATTGTTTGTGGACAAGAACGTTTTTAAGCAGCTATAACTTTTGATTGAGGTAAGATTTGCTCACAAAAAAAATAAGGATGGTAAATGTGACTTTTGCCTTTCATTTGAGTACTAACAGTTGCAAAGATCACTTCTAGAACTGAAATTAGTGCAATAAGTCAGATTGGATTCCGATGGAGCAGTGCTGCCAGGGACAGTTTGCGTTGACAACGAAAAATGAATTTTTCATATATCTTCGTTATGTTGCAATATTATTGAAAACTGATAAATCTTATCAATTTAGACTGTCTTTGGCTACTTTTTCCACGTAATTGGATTATTGTAAATATTTTAGGAGAATTGAATTGAGTATTGGAAGGAAAAAATAAGCATCTTCTAGCACTGCGATTATTATTATTATATTTATGAAAAAAGGTTTTTCGTGTTTCTTGATCCCACCGTTTTCAAGGAAAAATAGTATTGAAACCTCATATGCACTAGAAAAAAGTTGGGCATGAAAGAGTTAATGCCCCATCAGAACAAGAAATAACTATAAGACGGTGGTCAGCTATTTTCGTCCGCGTCCCTTATCACCAATTTTTATACAGTGATTCATCAGCAGTGCTATCTTTGAAAATGAACCACCTTGGTTATGCAACTAATTTTTTCCGATCTTTTTTAAATGAAAATAATTAAGCAATCCTTATTTCATTATATTCTGAATTGCACATATTTTGTCGTATGTGATTTTAAATGTACTTTCATTTGATGGCACTGTAAGGGAACACGTATCCGCCGGTTGATGCCAATCGAGCTGACATTTCTTTCGACTGAACAAACTAATTTATTTGTTTGTTTAGTGTTTATTTGACCAACTAGGAAACGAATCCACTGGGTCTTTAATGCGGGTGGGAAATACGCATGGTCTTGCCTGAGTGAATGACTTTTGAATTATGTATGAGGGTGGAGAATTGACAATTCGTAAGATCAATTCAAATCCAATTACCAATTTGCGGCAATCATTTCAGCACGAGGAACAAATGTTTTATGGTCATATTTAATGCTTTACTTTTAGTCCATTAACTCATCAGTCAATTATACTGAGCTAAGAATAAGTACGTACTATTTGGAAACGGGGGGTGTTTGATTCGTGCATGATGTTAATATCGTTTAGGAACGCAGTATTTGTATTTTTTCTGTTTCGCGTCTTCATTGTAATATCGGAACGTTTAACTCGAACGAGGTGGAAAATTTCAAGTTACAGGATCGCGATATGCTTGTGATTATACCAATAAGGACCATTTATAAATTTTGCCACGCTATTAGGAGGAAGAGATATGAATAATTGTGACATAAATGGAATGGGAGCACGTCATGTGCTTTGACGCAATCGGCCGTTTTACGCACGATTGCGCTATGTATATAGTAAATTCCATAGAACATGAACACTTTTGCTAGTAGCGGCATAAAAGTGCTACTACAAAATGAAGGAAAAACTAAAATAATTTGATTCGTATTAGACCAAGGGGAAAAATAACGTGGTAGTATGACAGAGAGTTAGTATTGGGTAATCTTTGCGTGACATTATTTTTGAATGTTCCACCATACCACTTTTAAACTCATTGTTTACGGTCCATTTTACATTGTCGACAACACTCCCGACAGTCGGTTGTCCGGAGTTCAAATTGTGTTCGATGAAACAATCTCAATAAACGATTAGCCAGAGTTTAAACGCCTAGAAGATTTACGTATCCTACAGTTAATAAACTATTCAAACATGCACGAAAATATAGTCTCAGTCACATCGCTTGCCTGAAGCGAATCCTGACTAACAACCCACCCACTACCCAATCCGTGGTACTTATGGGAGTGTCACTGAGTCGGGGCCTTCCGTTAAGTAAGTACCACATCAACACTTCCTTTCTCATCCCAAGTTACGGTAAAGATGGTCGTGGCCCGCAATGGTGGCTCTCAGGTGAAACTCTCGCTTGGACTGGATCAATTGTTATTCCCAAACAATGCTCCTCAAGTAGTCTGGCTGGAAATGAGAGTCATCAGTCTGCAATCTACGAAGTATACCGTGCTTACGCAACGCAAAGCAACGCATCAGAACAAGAAATAACTATAACAATTCCAAGTTGTCTGGATGAACCTTGATAACTTGTCGGTGCAAAAATTTCATTTACTCGAACATGCTGAGTGCTAACCACCACCCTCCCGCACCTAAAAAAATGCGATAGAATAAATTTTTTTATTGATGCTAACTGATTTCAGTTAACACTACAATAATAATTGTATGATCAGTATCATGAGGACTTGTGAAAAATTGTGGGAATGGAATCCTGTTACAGAACAGGATCCGATAACTATGGAATTTCGACCAGATCAGTTACAGAACTGATCTAGTCGGAATTCCATAGTTATCGAATCACAACAATATCAAATACCTGCATGAAAACACTCCAATAGAAACGATAGCGAAGTTGGAATCGGTTGAATGTCTATGAAACATAGTACAGCTCACCGAAAAATTTAATAAATTTCAACATTTGCCGAACATTTTTTTATTTTGGAAAAGGGTTGCGACGAAAGTTAAACGCTTAACGAAAATAACGCTTTCCGAAAGTAGAAAGTAATTTTTGCAAAATACCGTTTTCCATTAAATTCTAGCAGGTTCTGATCAATTTTTATGAGCATTTGTTTCTTGTTGCATTAAGTCAATTATCTCAATAAGTAAAATAAATGTTCGAAAGCAGTCATTTAAAGTTAAGATCACATCATTTCGAAACCGCCAATTTCGGAGGTTAAATCCTCCTAGACGTAATTATGGAGAATTTATATTTACTCGTAAATCTGTGATACCGTGTTTTTAAATTATTTGCTATAAAAAAATTCTAGTAAACTTTTTGAAAGCTTTGTCTGTGCTTATAATTACACGAATGAATAATTTATGAGGCTATATCTAAGAGGGGGGGGGGCTATATCTAGGGACTAAAGAAGAATATTTCAAGGGCTTCGGTTTCTTAAAAAGATAGAAAAATATATGTCCCGATTTTATCAATGTCCCGGTTTTATCAGCCTAAAATTCACCATGGGGTTGATAAAATTGGGTCTTTACTGTGAAACTATATCCACAATTTGCATATAAGTAAAAGGTTTCCAATCAAAACAATGGACAAAAAATTATCATCTTAAGTGTACGCTAAATTTTTGGATTCACTGTATTAACAGTGATCATGAATGTAGCTCGCGAAGGCTTGTACATATTTAAATCCAAATCTTTAACTTGATAAAATTAAACTGATTGTATTTAGTTTTAAAATGCTTGATTTGCATTATAATAACTGTACTTATAAAGACTCTTATCGCTGGTAACATCTTCTTTTGGAAACAATCACTTTAAAATTAAGCATGTTCTTTGATATCAAAAAGAAACATCTTGCTAGATCGTTCTGCTTGAATTTTTCTAAAAAGCAATTTAGTTCCAGCTAAACATTCCCATCCTATAAACAGCTGCAACAATGAATCAATTAAATTAACTCACAACAAGCCGACACGTGGCATCTGGACCACTTAGGCCAGAACCAAAACGGAACACCCAAAGTTGGCAGTCAATTAAACAATAAGCTGCGCCTTTATGGTTAAATATCCTGTCTGCAGCCGACAGACACATTTAAGTCGATCGAGAACCATAGGTAAATTGTGGGACGTGTTTACCCGAAAATTCATCGGATTGTAACAATAAGCACACGCACTCTACCACACGCCCGAATCACCAACCGGAAGGATGTGCGGCGAATGAAACAGCATTCGAAATCAGACAAACGGCGGAGTAACGCATGCGAGACTAATATTTTGTCTCGTGTGCCGAACCCGATGCATGGCGCGGAAGAGTGTATTTTCTTTGTAGGAACTGTTTGGTGAAATAATATTATTGATACTGTCGGACCAGAGTGCATCAGGCATGGAGACGAATCGATTATTGATTTATTTTCGATATATTGACTCCTCTTCGTGGTATCGCGTCGACATCGATGGCTTTTACTAAATTACTGAATATTTCGGATTGGAGGCTAAATACTTTGCAATTTCTTCATTTGACTCATCGGTTAAAAACACTGAGCATGTACAAGAACCCATAATTGTTTGCGAAGCAAATCCAGTAAAGACTTTGTACATATGGATGATAACAATCAATTTCGAAAGATTAAATTGAGCAATCTTCTAATTAAAACATGGTAAAAATACAACACAACAGTCAGGTTAAGTATGAAATGCGTGAAAAGTTATTAAGCCTCTCTGCATTTAAAAAGTATGAACTATTCATATTTCGAAGAATCAGTAGATCAGTTAGACGCTTCGCCACAAAAATATTTCGAATAGTTAGACATTGTCTATGTTTTGCGAATTTTTGTACTTGGTGTTATAGTTCCCTTTTCACGAGTAAGCAATTTCAAATCCAAAATCTAGTGATAAATTCTTAATAGCGAAAAGATGTGAGTGTTCAAAGACCTTACTCTAATTATGGAAGGATTCCCTAATCCACTATAGACATTCAGAAGTATATGTACACACTCAGGAACAACATGTAATTTGTATGGGAAAATTTGTGATTGGAGCACGAATTGGAAACAATAACAAACTCATATATGGTATATGTAACGATTGCTTCACCTTAAGGAAACTGTGAAAACTTTAGAGGAGAGATCTGTTGGTAAAACCGATAAGACTCTTTTCACATATCTATTTGTATCATATTGTCAGTTATGCACTAAAAGCCATCTTTCTCGCACAGTATTGATGTGATGGGGCCATATTTCACCTCTGGTCTCTTCACTTGGATACAGACTGCTTCGGTCTTTTAAAGTTATTCACGGTCGCCATTCACATTCGGGGTCCTTTGAGGTGCGAACACAAAAAAACTGCCTCAAAGCGACGTAAGCTAAAGTTTCAGAATTCGACTGAATTGAACAAATAACTGATTTCTTTTATTTTTCACGAAGTGCTTCTCACTGTCTTTGAAAACAGATTATCCTTTGACAATAACGTGACTAATCTCTTATGTGACAGACTGTGAAATATTTATATCCAGTTCATTTAAACTGTAATTCTAATTTTTTTTTAACTTGTAATCTCGTTTCAGTTAACCAATAAACCCATTTTCAAATAGGTCAAAAAACAAAATCAATGACTCATCGATATGCAAAAACGCTTACCAACAATCGATTCTCGCAGCGGATATGTTTAATTACCAAACTCTTCAACTGTTGCAACATTAATCCGATTACGAACGAATCTATCCGCAGATTGCATTCATTACCCCCACTCGAATCGGTCCGTACAAATTTAATGGGCAATTTTGACAAACCGTCGTACGACAACAAAAGCAGCAACCACGTGCTAGTCGTGCATTCATCGATGTGGCAAATCGAGAACATTAACGAACGACAGCTTACCAATTGTCAATATGTAGGGTTTCCATTCCCCTCCCATTCAGTTACCGCACCACCAAAAACGCTGGATCGTTAGAGAAATAAAAAAGAGCAAGTTAATTCCCAGGCCGTTGAAACTCCCTCCCTTCCGTGTCAATCGTGCCCGGGGTTGATGTGTTTAGCCGGCCAGCCAGAAAGGCGCGCTTCAATAAATATTTATTCAACAGGACGCATACGACTTCCTTCCCGGACGGCGGCGGTCTGCAGGGCTTTTAATTTTCCTGAAACCCATCTTCCCCTTTCCGTATGTATGCTCTTTTTTTCTTGCTTTGCTTGACTGCATCGTTTTGCCAAATTGGTGAAAAACATTTAACCACACCAAGCGCGACGAATTGTGGACCAGAAACACTGTAATTGGGTGTGATTTATTGGAACTGGATGTACGCTCCAGGGACAGTTTTTTGGTTGATGTTATGAATTTTTGTGCCGTAAATTATCCTTTTAAATCTCAGCGTAATCACTTCTGAATCCCAGTCCACCGCGCTGGGATTTGTGGTGCATCCTTCGGAACTGATTTATTTGTGTTTTGTCAAATAAAAGGATTGTGTGGCCATTATTGCGGAGAAACTATTGTAAGGAAAGTGCTGGGAAACACGAGTAAAACTATTTTGAATGTTTAATCGTGCATTTAAGTGAAAGGGGATACGTCTAGAGGAAATGGATATAGTTTTCAGTGCAGGAGCGTTTATTTATTCAGTAAGGATGGGTAGGAGGTTGCACACGATTGCTGTTGGAAAATGTGACGAATGTTGGAAATATTTTATATGGAGTATCTATTGAGGGGTGACATACGATGAAATCTGAACCGTTATAAAGTAATTAAACTTTTCCTGAAATGGACTTGTTTGTTTTAAAATGCTTCTAATACGAAAAGTACACTTTTTAATTGCATTTTGTTGATTGCGGTAGAAAGACGAGAGAATTATTTACTGAACAGTGCTATCATGTCCATTAGTTGATGGACTTCAGTAACTATTTAGTAGTAAATTATTCAACAGACTGTTTTAAAGGGTTTTAGTTAATTTCTCCAAAAAATCGAACCATAATTTTCATGGTTTAGATTAAACTAGTAATGAGAATTTGCATTTCGATTTCGTTTCTTCAGTATTCGACACTAGCTTAGTGACAGTACTAATTCGGATTGATGATAGCTTCAAAAACGAAAACACTATTTGTGTTTCTGAGCAAACCATTTCATGATGTTTCGCAGGAAAAGGAGTTCTGATTCCGGATTAGCTCTGTAAGGTGTTGGGTTATTAGATCGAAAGCCGTTAGGTCGAATGTCGTTCGGCCAAATGCCGTCTTGAGCTTCTCTTTTCTTCTTTCTATTAACCTTTGCGTCCCCATGACACTTTTTACTCATCAATAGTATTTACAATTGTCATCTGATTTGAACCACACTATCTGCAAACGAGGGAATTTATTTAAGTTTCTTAGGCTGTATATGTTCCGGATTTATACGGAAACTCCGCGGGATCTGTCCAAGGATCATTTATGCTTTTTCATTAATTTTTCAAAGTCAAGCTTTAAACTTGGCATTATTATAGCACTAAAAGGGGTATGCCTTTACATTAAATTTTTTTAAGAAAAATGCACAGTCACAAATTGAATGCTCAATTTGCTCATGGACTATTCCTGAACCTTTTCGGAAGCATCCGGGACATTCAGAAACCGATGCAGAGAGACTTTCAGGAATTGATTCCCGGAAACAGCAAAACTTATCTATTGAATATTTGAACCAGTATATTGATGTGTTATGGCACATCAAATTACATCGATTAGATGATCTATGAACAATGAAATAAAGTTTTAGGTCATCAGGACACATGGAGACACTTTCCGGTCGGTTTCGGATTTTCCGGAGTCCGGTTCTTCGGATCAAACATTTTTGATGAATATTCTTGTCAATCAATCATCTATGAACAATGCATCAATCATCTATGAACAATGCGATCACGTTTTAGGTTATCTGTAGGGGAGAGGGGGTAACAAAGAAACACATTTTTTATACGACTTAATTTTGATGATAATACATGCAGCCAAAAGTGATACATAGTTCCACTCTGTTGTTAACTAATACATATATTTTTGCAGCTGGTAAAATTTACGAGAAATTAACTGTTTTTGGATAATAAACATCTACCAGTTGGACCCATGGCTAGAAACTATGAAACATGACGTCGTCTATAGTGAAATATTCTACTTGTAAATTTCATTCTTTTGTTTTGACAAGGAGAGATTCTTATGCTTCTAAATAAAGTTATCTTTACGCTTAAATTGTTTGTGTACGAAAGAAATAGCTATATTATTGCGTAATATCGGACCACCATACATGAAATAAGTTATAATCTTGAAAGAAGAAATAATTTCTATAAAACTTGTCCAAATGAACAACTTTTGCGCTGAATGTGTAGTTTTTATTGTGGAAAATCAGAACCTAATCACTAGAGATGGTCGGGTTTCAATTTTTTCGAACCCGAACCCGAAAGCTTGAAAGTTGAAAAACCCGAACCCGACCCGAGCCCGAACATTTTAAAATTGCAAAACCCGAACCCGACCCGAACCCGAAAATAAAAATTTTGTAAAGCCCGAGCCCGACCCGAACCCGATATTTTCAAAATTTAAAAACCCGAACCAGAAAATTTATAATTCGAAAAACCCGATCTATACTGTACTTGTTAATACGGAGAATCAACCAAAGATCCCGAAGATTTTTAAATTTGGGCATCCAAGCTGGATCCAAGGATCATCCAAAAGTATCATTCAAAGCTCATCAAAAATAGTTATAGAATCACTCGAACCTGAAGTAGCACCATACGCGCCCAGTTATATCTACCTGTGGCAAAACGAATTACTGGCAAGAGAAATTGGCATTTATATTAAGTAAGCATTTGTAATGTTCTGAGAAACTTTTAAATCGTCGATATCTTAATCAGAAAGTAGGATAAATCGGCTAACGGCTAACGCATGGGGAAACAAGAAGCATAATCATGACAGATTCAAACAACCCTTATTGAAAACCATTCCTGCAAGAGTAGTTTTGTATCATTTATTACATGTATTAAATTAAGGACTGTCAATTGGCATGTCATATTCGACAGTTTACACGACGTCACCCGCGTTACTGGTTGGTACGGTCAAACTTAAACTTGTGTCGTAGGGTGTCACTCAAGATTCTCTGTTGCGTTCTTGATATCACATCATTAGCTAGTAGAATATGCGCACCAGTAGAGATCTCCAATGGAGTTCTCGGAACGACTCCAAACTTCTACAAATCCGCTAATGGCTTGAACAAAGCACACAATATTTTTTATATTAATTCCTTAAAATATTGGAAATTCATGTGTATTTTCATGACGGAATCCGAATCATGCAACGGCCTAACCCGGGGACAATCTGGCAAAAAGTGCTTGTTTCATATATGTACCACTGATGTGATAGTGGCGCTAGCATACCATTACCATATGAATGCCATCGTTGATAGATAGACAATCTACTTATCGTAGATTCTTCTTGCTGGAACCAATATATTTTCCGAAAAATTTACTTTGACTTGGTTTTTTGATGATTATCATGAAAAGTATATCGCATAGAGATTTTAGACGCGAAACACTTATTGTTAAATGCTATCTCTTGAGTACTCGTTTAAAAAAGAAAATAATTCGGACAGTTTGCGAATCTGAAGAGAAGAAATTTTATACATGAATAAAAAATACAATAGTTGAGTATCAGAAAATATAACGAATTCCAGCGATCTTAAAAAAAAATAGTACGGCCATATATTTCATCCTTTCGTATCACGAAGTAAAGTAAAATAAATTAAGTTAATACTACAAAAAGAGACTGGGTGTTGTGTGTAGACGCAAACAGCGTCAAAAAATGGTTGGGTGTGATCTGTTCAAAACCCCGAATTCAAAAATTTTAAATTTGAAAAACCCGAACCCGAAAGTTTAAAATTTCAAAAACCCGTACCCGACCGAACCCGAAAAATTGAAATTTGAAAACCCGGAACCCGACCCGAACCCGAGAAGTTTAAATTTACAAAACCCGAACCCGACCCGAAGCCCGTTGGGTTCGGGTCGGGTCCGCGTTTCGGGTTCAAAAACCCGAACCCGACCATCTCTACTAATCACATTTTTAGACAGATCACAATAACAAGACAGTTTAACTGTTCTCCATGCGTCAACGTTTCACAGTTACCCGATGGGTCTAATTATAACAAATTGTCAAATTACAAAGTACCATTACATGTTACCAAAAAACTTTGTTCGCGACAAATATTGAGCATAAAATTTGCTATAAATAGCAATTGACTAAATATGTATTCGATGAATGGTAACTCATAAAAATGTAATAATCTTTTCATTGCAAATTTACTCCGGCTATTACAATACAAACAAATATCCATTAAAAGTGATAGAGTTATCAGAAATCTTCCAAAATAAGGCAACACGTGTAAAGAATTAGAAATATTAAAATATGAGGGAATGATTCTGTTCGTTCAATGTGATTTGATTGCAATTATTTCATAGTTCCTGATGTACACCGTTACCCTCTCTCCCCTACACATGGGGACACTTTACGACCGGTTCCGGTTATTCCGTGATTCAGTTCTTCGAACCAAACATTTGTGGTGCACACGACACATCAAATTACATCAGTTTGATGATCTAGCAACAATGCAATCACGTTTTAGTTTATTGGGATACGCGGGAACACATTACGACCGGTTCCGAATATTCAGGAATCCGCTTCTTCGGATTAAACATTGTTTGAGAATATACCTGTCATGAGATACATCAAATTACACCAGTTTGATAATAATCTATGAATATTGCAATAACGTTTTAAGTCATTCGAACACACGGAGACAGTTTAGGATCGGTTCGAAATATTCGGGAAACCGGTTCTTTGAAGAAAATTTCTGGAACCGGTCCCAATGACCTAAAACGTGATTGCATTGTTCCTAGATCATCAAGCTGATGTAATTTGACGTGTCGCATGACGGGTATATTCACCAAAATTATTTGATCCGAAGAACCGGATACGAAATATCCGGATGACTTCAAACGCGATCGCTATGTTCATAGATCATTAAACTAATGTAATTGGATATGTCACATTTCAGCAATATTCACCAAAAATATATGGTCAAAAGAACCGGATTCCGGAATATTCGGAATCGGTCGAAAAGTTTTCCCATGTGTCTAGATGACCTAAAACACTGAAGACAAGGCAAATGGCTCAACTGAATTCAAAAAAGTACAAAAAAAAATTATAAAAAAAATGTATTGAATAAGAATAAGTTACGAGTTTTTGAACTTTTGAAGTTCGAACATTTTTCAATCACTGATAACTCGGAAACTAGTCGCTGCATAGAAAAAAAGAAATAAAAAAATTGCATTTCTGTATGAGCTTACCGGAAATTTTTTAATATTTTTTTGCTTTTTTAACTTATGAATTTTGCATATAAACAAATGTATTTTTTTCAAAGTCGGATCAAATTCTTTTGCTTAATTTTTTCTTTTAATATTAAAAATCATGTTAAAAAGATTGTGTAAAAATTTTAGAGTAGATCTCAAAATACGGTGCGAGATATTACAATTATAGCATTAAAACAATGTCGGTTCCGACACTATTAAGTTGCAAAGTCACTTTTCGCTCTTCGGGGCATACTTCAGACTCAAATAATTCGCATTTCAAGAAAAGCCGAAACATCTTGACCCCGGCGGAAGAAGACAAAGGGTTTAGTCATCGGAAACCTCTAAACTTGCTCATACAACCCAATTCCACGCTTTTCTAAACTTTTCACGAATTTGTTTATCTCCCTCGTTCATATGATCCTACGCCTCTATTTTCCCGCGAGGATGAGCGACTGGCGTCTCCTAATCGCAGCAGAGCTCTCGCGATAGCTTTTGGGACTCGTTCCGCCGTCTCTGGTCGTTCGCACTGTACCCCATACTAAGTCCAGCAGTAGTTGGTGTGCCTTCCTCGGTCGGTCGCATGGCCAAAATTCGGTTGTAGTTGGATTGTACTGATAAGCCGTCCTTTGACGTAGGAAACGACGCTCATCAGTTTTACCTTCCCTGTCGTCGTGCGACCAAAGATCCTAGCGGATCTTCGCTAAAACTACTCGTACCTCAGCTGGTACCGTAAGAGTTCTATATCAGAGGTGATTGGCGGCTTGTGAGGCCTTGGGTGTCATAACAATACAGATTTACCAGCCTTTTTCGTGTTTTAACAACATCGAAATAGCAAGAGTCGGGAAGTATGATGTATTTTTAATATTGTGCCATAATACTCAAGGAAGAGCGGGACGCAATTCCACGCTTTTCTAAACTTTTCTCCTTCAACGTCCTGCTCTTCCTGAGTATTATGGCACAATAATTAAAATACATCATACTTCCCGACCCTTGCTATTTCGATGTTGTTAAAACACGAAAAAGGCTGGTAAATCTGTGTTGTTATGACACCCAAGGCCTCACAAGCGGCCAATCACATTTGATACAGAACTCTCACGGTACCAGCTAGGGTACGAGTAGTTTTAGTGAAGATCCGCTGGGATCTTTGGTCGTACGACGACAGGGAAGGTAAAACTGATGAGCGTCGTTTCCTACGTCAAGGGACGGTTTATCACTACAATCCAACTATGGAGCTAAGAATAAGAAGAATTTTGACCATGCGATCGACCGAGGAAGGCACACCAACTACTGCTGGACTTAGTATGGGGTACAATGCGAACGACCAGAGACTGGCGGCGGAACGAGTCCCCCAAAGCTACCGCGAGAGCTCTGCTGCGATTAGGAGACGCCAGTCGCTCATCCTCGCGGGAAAACAGAGGCGTAGGATCATATGAACGAGGGAGATAAACAAATTCGTGATCCCCACCTACTATCTTTGCACAGCGTTTGAGACCGTCATAAGCGGTCTACCTCAGATACTCGAGATGTTCGGCGTACCCAGTTTTCCGGGCGTCTGAATCAGAATGCGATACACGCAAGGGGTACAGTAATCACCCGCAACAATATGCTCACCCCAGCGGAAATCGATGATTCAGCAAGAAGTGCAGAGAGAGCCGAGTAGAAGGAACAATAGAGCAAGCGATGTATCGAGGCGAAGTTCAGTAAGGTTGAGTACGTCATTTGCGAGTGAGGGCAACCTTTAGCGCTGGTGGGGGCATCTGCAGCTGAAGTCTCATCATGCCCACCCCTTGATCGGCAGCTACTACGCGATTTGGTCTTCAGTATGGACGAAGCGGTTGCACAGTATTACGATACAATGTCGCACTCCAGTATCCTGAAACTGCAGTAATATTTTAAGTTGACCTGCGCTTTTCGGAACATTAACGTTAACGGTTCTTCCAATGCACTTGGAATTGGTGCAGAATAGTATAGTATTCTGTGACGAAGTGGCGATCGTTAGATATTTAGGATACCGACCCAGAGACGACCCACCCGAGTATCACCGGGAAAGGCGAGTAACGCCATGGCTGTGGAGATTGGAGAGATGGATCTCGAACAAACGTACCGCTATTGGAAGGCTGATCGCGTACAGAGATGGTAAAAGATCGGTGAAATTATGTCGTCATTGTGATCATCGCACTTACTGAGTTGGAAGCTCATCAGCTGACGGAGAAACTCGACATAATAGTACATCGAGTGTTATAATAGTACAATTTAGTGTCTTATCAAAAAGGTTAAAACGTTACACAGACTCTGCGAAATGACGACAAGAAAATCGGATGTTCAGTGATAGCGAGCGAGCGTTCTGTGCTAGGGGAAGCCCAATTTCAGCGAAGGACTGCCGGATATCGGTGATGCCACTACACAGTTGGACGAGCCCGAATTTAAGTCCATATATGAATGTTATGCGATATTCGCGCTAGTATTTTTCTCCTATCAGCTGAGCCATCAAAGACATTTGTGCGAGATTTTAAGTGATTTGAACGTAAAATGAATTGTTGGCAGCTATTTTAAGGGCATAATTGAAGTGATTTTTGCATAATTAGACCATAGGAACTACATCCGGTTATTTTCATTGTTCAAAGAAATGGTTGATTTTATGCATTGCAATACTTCACCAAAATTATCCGTGTGATAAAATTACATCGTAAAATTGCCAAAAATAAGTCACTAGTTGGTTTAATTAGTGTTTAGATAACTGTTTGTCATGAATTTTTATTGAGTTCGAACTTCTAATGCGATAACAACAACGACGGCCGTGAATGCCAGCTATCACTCTATACTCATTCGAAAGCTTTTAATTTTCTCTTAAAGATGAGTATATACCAGTTTTGCGAAAACTTGCGATAACCAGTCAAAATTTAAAAAAAACTGTGAATGGAGACGCATGGTAATTACTGATATTGAATTTGAATAATCAATTTGAATAGCTAGAATAATGACAAGAATACATGCACAGCTTTCCAATATCATTGAGAGCATGATCTTCAAGGGTTTTACTAGTGATCAATAGTAAGGAGCCGAGTGGGAAGTATGTTTTTTAGATGGTAAAAGTATTAAAAATGTTTGGAAATCAGTAAATATTCTCAACCATCTGAAATAGGTAATAAAATGTTTCTGCAACTATGTCTTGCTAACTTGTGCAATAACTGTCAAATAGAGTGAATACAGTTGAGTTCTAGTCATTTGGTGAGACTAATTTGATCCGAATTTGCATAGCACTGATATAGCTTAAGGGTATGCGATATTATCCAAATAAAATAACACAATTTTTAAATGAACCATATACACGAAAAAAGGGTTTTGGATTTATTTTCATTTAAGATATGAAATAAGCAATCTAAGTAACTTAAAACACACCTACGAAAAAAAAAATCGTTAACCATCTTGTTGATTAGTGAATGTAATTAAACATTCCACTAAAATGCTCAAAATGTTTGTTTTGAACATGATAAAAAATGTAGCTTTCATATCAAGTAACCCACTAATGAATTAAATGTTCCAAAATTTGTCGAATACATCTTATTTGATCCGTAAAAGCACAATAGTCATTTCTGAAGCCCCATAATGAGATTTCAATTAATTCTTTTCAATATAGAAAATAAATTCCAAAATTACTATTGAAAAAAATCATTATAAAAGACAAAATACTTACTTTTGAGCCACTCTAACAAGTAGTAAAGTTAATTTCTATTTTTGTAATCAAAATGGAAATTCAAAATTTCTTTGAAAAATTTTTGAACCTTTTCAAACATATTTATTTTTGTGAGCCACCCTAACGTATAACGAAATTTTTTACATGTGTTAATATCAAAAACGATTTAGCATACGAAAATTAATATACACAAATTTTAAGAGCGATTTCGAAAAAAAAATATTTTTGAGACGCCCTAATGAATAGTAAACGTTTATTTTTGAAATGTTTTAATATCAAAAACGAATTCAGAGTACCAAAATTACTTAAAATCGTCCTATTTGAACGGATACGTCAAAGTTTGGTCTTTAGTCCACCTTTTGTTCTAAGTGCCACTGTGCACTAGCTTATGAACAGGTATTTGGGAGGCCCTCATACAACATCGCTGTATGTTTCAGTAGGGCATTGCGTGAACCATGCTTTTTTTCGGATTTCATCATCCGTGTTACCAAAATTTTCTTCTCCAAGAACAGCAACTCGTCCAACCCATCAAAGTACATTGCATGACTATAAAGTATTTACACCATCACTTCATCGTCGCTGTTGTGCTATCTTATGACAAACGCCATTTTGGGGTAAACTGAGTTAGATATGGCACATTACTAAAAAAAATTCTCTACAAAATGGCGTTTTCAGAATTTTGAAATTCTGCTTACTTACTGAGGTATAGCGAAAAAATGATAAGAAATTATCAGTTTTTTGCTACAAATCACTGTATCTTGAGACTGGATCAAGTTTTATAGAAGTTTTAGATGTTTTCATATGTAAAATTTTTTGAGGAACACAATGGAATAATAATTTTCAAAATACAAATATACTTATTTCAAGAAAAATGCAGTTTTAGCTTTACATTAAAAATATTGCATATTTGGCAACACTATAACCAAAAAATAATATTTTTTTTTCTAGATTCCTCGACCAATTTTCTTTAAAATGCATCTCACCGGTTATGTCTAGACGCAATAGAGCCGAAGATATTAATAAAAGTTAATAATTGATGTTTTATTTGTATCGAATATTTTCCATGTACAATTATGACACGCCATAAAAATTTTGTCATCAATACACACCTATGACACGTGTTAGTGCGACTTTTGTTTACATTTTTTATAAAAGCTCTCAATATAGTTAATCGATCTTCGTAATATTTTAGAGACTAATACAGAATAGATATAAGCATAAATTGAATTCTATGAATTGTTTCTACCATTTCAAGATATTCAATTTCAAATGTGCAAAATGGCGCTTGTCATAAGATAGCACAACAGCGACGACATACGTTTGGGTTCATTGTGAGCAGATTAGCATCCTGAAAGAGGAGCAGAAGGGATGCAAGAAAAACACATATGGCTGCAAAGATCAAATCATCATTGATGCAGTCATTGTTGGACAAGTAGTGTATAACCGACGGAACCTTAGTAAAGCCTATATGGATTACAAGAAGGCATACGACTCCATATCGCATTCGTTCCCCATCAAGGTATCGGAGATGTAAAAAGTCGATCCTGTAGACGTGATATTCCTGAGAGATAGACACCACTGCAACTCAGGAATGGGGAAGACATGTAGGACACTCAGTCGAAGCGGCCATGACAATCTTTTAAAATATGGAGAAAGCTCACCGGGAGAGGTGGCCCATACGTTCTACGTGGACAATCTCAAAATTTATGCTGACTAGACGGAACGACTCGGTGTAGTCATCAAACTAGTCATAAGAATTAGTGGCGACATCGGCATGGAGAAATGCCGATTTGTTTAGCATTTCGTCTCTTTTGTGCTATCTTGAAACAAACGCCATTTTGAGGTAAACGGAGTTAAATATACCACATATCTGAAAAATCAACCTACAGAATTTTGAAATTCTTCTTGGTTACTGAGATATAGAGAGAAACGTGATGAGAAATTGCGAGTTTTTTGCTCTAAATCACTACTTCTTGGGCTTGGTTTAAGCTATATTGAAGTCTTAGCTGTTTTTATGTGTAAAAATGTCCAAGGAACATAATACTTTTGAAGAGAAAAATACGAGCGAGAAAAAAGCAATTTTTTCTTTTAAACTGGAAATATTGCATGTTTGGCAACACTGTAACCAAACATTATTATTTTTCTAGATTTCTTCACCAATTTCCTTTAAAATGTATCTCACCGATTATTTCCAGATTAAATAAATCCGAAGATATGAATAAAAGTTAATAATTGATGCTACTTGATAGAAAAATTTTCATGCACAATTCTGACACGTCATACAAATTTTTTCTTCAATACACATGTGTGACATGTGTGAGTGTGACTTTTGTTTACATTTTTAGCAAAAACTCTCAAAATAGTCCCATAGAAAATGGGCAAATCGGGGCAGTATGGTGCTGAAGAAGTGCGTAACTAGTCTTCTGGTACCATCAACGCTTTTCAGTATCTCGTTACATTCGGGAATATTTCCTTTGAAGAAATCCTATATTTTGCCTGTGTTTAAAAATGAAACAAATGTCATATACTAAATTATCGTGGGATAGCTGCTTTGTGCGCAGTATTCAAATTATTAGAACTGATTTTGTTAGATTTCATCACTCCCAACTGCACTAGCCACATATTTACGATACAACACGGGTTTATGCCTAACCTATTAAATTGTATTAATTTCATTTCCGACATATCTTTCATTATCAAGTCCTTACAAGCACGGCAACAGGTTGATGCTATCTACACTGACTTCTCCGCTGCTTTTTACAAGATCGACCACCAAATAGCAGTTGCCAAGCTATACCGGATTCATTGGTTCGTTTCTGGATTGGCTTCAGTCGTATCTAACTGGAAGGGATATGATAATGAAAATAGGAGACTATGTGAACTCTCCTTTAACTGTGAGCTCAGGAGTACCGCCGGGAAGTCACCCTTTAACCGGAGAACGTCAAAATATTTGTGAATACCGTAAAACATTAAAACAAGGCAATTTTACACAAATCGTCCTATGATAGGCTGATTATGACTGAAATAGCTCAAAAAGTCACCAGTTACCGTGCGTTTTAGCATATTTGGCGCGACTTCAAGCCCTGTTTTTTCTAGCCATATGATAACCAATCTCAAAGTCACCGTAAAATATTGCGTTATAATTTAGAATTTACGTCATAATACGTCACAATTTAAAAATAATATGAAAATATTAGCAAGAAAACGAAAATAAGGAGTTGAGGACATTTGTTTGGTACATGTTATAGTCACCAGTCATTGTTATATGTCACCATTAACTGTGCTTGAAGGGATCCATTTACCATGTATGTTAAAATTTGATTCAGCTTTATTTAGAATGTTTCAATAAAACGATGATATAAGAGGATTTGTGTTATCAGGGATCTAGTTCCGTCGATTGCGTGGTTTTGAAACTGCACGGTGAATGGAGCACGCACGGTGACTGGCGACTTGACACTACTTCAAAATCCATTCTGAAATTTTTACACAATCTTCTCAATTTAATTACAAACGCGAACAGTTTTCGATTTATCAGTGATTGAAAAATGTTTCATTTTATTATATTCAAAAGTTCAAAAACTCATAACCTGAAAAAAATCATATTCAGTAAAGAAAGCAAATACGTGTCACTTATATTACATTGAAAATACAATAAAACGTTTTGGAAGGAATAAAATTTTTGGTTGTAAATCTGGCCTGGAATGCCATCCGCATATAACCACTTAAAGATAACTAGACTATGGAACGGTAGGCGAATAGACCGGCAACTAGCCACCCACGATTGTGGCCTAAAATGGTTGCATGTGATGAGCATTTTATTAATTTCAGTAACCTTACACTCACATATAGTTTTTTCTTTTCCTTACCTTGAATGTAAGAATTTCTCCCAACGAGAAATAGATGTCTGCAAGTATGAATACAACGTGAAGAATTTAAACTGATTTCCGTTAAATCTAGATGACCAATTGACAATCAATGCATTTCTTTCACAGGAGTATTGATAGGGTAGGTTGTACAATCCAAAAGAAAAACCATAACATATAATTGCGGTCTTTTCAATGGTAACACATACGTAATTTCACCAGCTAATATTACCGAACGTGTATGCACTGAAACAAGCTTCCGAACCAATATCGAACATGTGCTCAGATCTCGATAAGCCAAACATACAAAACGCACCGCGTAACATTTGGCCTCCGGTGGTCACTTGAACGTTAAAACAGATGTTTCACCGCAAACGCGGAAAATGTGCTTTTCGTGACTTTGTAATCTGACCAAATTAAAACGTAACTCTGGTGCGAACGTTTCGCTGGCAGCGATTCGGAAACTGCTGTTGCTGTTGAGGCAGTCAATTGGTCCACGACTGGCAGCGCACCGGTTGCTTCCTCTGATTTCCGCCGTTGTTGTTGGTATCTTCTAGACTGCGGTACTCACCACACACGGGTCTTTCAACTCAAGAGCCCTCGAGCGGTGATAGGTTGGCTGATTAATTTACGCACCAACTGTCGCTGTATGGGAAAGTAGGGAGTGTTTTGAAACAATTTTCACAAATTTATACCAACACACGCTTTGCAGAGTCATTACGGTTCCCGCCCAGGCCCTTTCGATCTGACGAATGCGTGCGTGAGCTGTTTGCGGCTACAAATTGATTTTAAAGCCTAAAGTGCTTTCACGCTTCGCCATTTATGTATATGTGTTGCTTCCCCCTTGTTTAGCCCGGCATTGCCATTCCCTTGCCTAATTGTGCCCTATTATTCAATCGAGGCACTATGGAATTTGTTACTTTCAATTAGACTAAGGGTTGGCCTTCTGGCTCGTATGAATGTGTATGCTAATGAACAGTTGATAGAACTGATAAGTTCCGGGGCACGCGATACCTTCCCGGTTCTCGAACTTTCAACAAGGGGCGTTGCTTGTAAACAACGATTTATTAGTGATAAGTCAAGCTTATGACTAATGGTCATCGCGAAGTATGAGAACTGCCATAATCCAAAAATTTGAATGGCTCCCTCAGGCTGATCCCCTAAATGCACTCGTTGTAAGCGTGCCCGGGTGAAATATGGTTCCTAACCTGCAATATCCGGCCGAAGGCCAGCACAATTCTTTCCAATTTGCGAGGGTCAACGGTGCTAATGTACACCCATTTGCAGCTTGTTCCCGCCGTAACGGAGCTACAGAAATTGTTCACCGAGTTTCTAGTCGGACAACAAAAGCGGGGAACTCTCGACCTTTATCCCAGCAGCCATCAATCGTAACTTCCGATAGAGACCACTTCGCCAACGGCCGCCAGTTGGTCTGGTCTCGGGTGGCTTTTGGGGTCTCGGTGCGCGTATACCTAGCTACCCCAACAGACCCCGGTATCACGCAATCCATCAGCTAGCAGAGTTCATCCGATTCCTCTTGTGATCTCGCAATCCGTCCATTCAGGGCCGGACAGACCCCGGATCACAGATCAAGTGCTCCGGTGAGGGAAGAAAGTAAAAATTTAATTTATGATACCCCTATAATTATCATAATTACTAATTTCAATTTCCCATTCAGGCGCGCTCGGTTGCATCGAAGCTGGGAGAGAAGAATCGAAGTTGCATGCCGAAGGCAGTAGTCGCAATGGTAGCCGTCAGGTAGGCTGATATGCTTTGGCACTGGACACGAACAAGATAGCGAGGGGTCCTCTGTTTGCTCCGCCCGAGTTGGATGCTCAGGGGTGGTGGCATTCAAGGAAGAAGTTGTAACACGAAAGATCGTAATGATGATAGAGTGTAAAATAATAAACAGGGTAAAGCACATGACGCTGCTCGAGCTGTAGGTGTTCGCGAAGAATAATTAAGTAATGCAAATTCAGTCATCGCCAATTGGACGGGGTGAATCGCGGGAGATTAGCACGGGGTGAAAGATTAACGAAGTTGTGCAACTTGTGGTACTTGTGTAATGTCATGTACTACCACAAAAGATTGGACGGGGATATTGGGGCGGTGAAAATTATCTCGCAATCTGTTACGGAGGAAGTGGGGATAGACTATCAGATTTGGAATCGAGTTGCGAAAAGACGATCGAAAGATTCAAAAATTAAAACTCGGGAGCCTTTTGTTTACTTGTACTAATAAGCAGCCCAATTGTCAGGTAAAGAAAGTTGGCTAACAAATTCGAGTATAATTTATGACATTCAACCCACAATCACTTACATATCGGTGATTGTTTACATCATATGATAATCACAATCGCACTTTTTGTTAGCTGCCCTGCAAACAAGAATTTACACCACCTGTCAAAATTTTGGAACCTCTTCAATAAATATTGCAACACCATGCTGAATTTTGCAACACGTCGAAAAATTTAACATCATCTTAACACGGTAAATTCAGAATACCATATCCCGAGATCCTGCTTATCTGCAAAGATATTTTCTTCAACAAAGTTTTTCTAAAACCCAAATGGGCTCGACAGATGGACAGTTTGGAGCAGAACAATTCCCCTCACGTGGCACTAGTACGCATGTGAAGCTGAATATTTTAACTTGTTTATCTTCTTTCCCTAACAGTCCACATAATTCGTATCTTCAGCAAAGTTGGATTTATCGGTCAAAGGTCCTAATTGTTAGTTTGAAACCTCAGCTACCTTTTGGAGCTATAAAAATTTATTTGCTACATGGCAGCGCTAGGCGACTATTCGCAAAGCTCTACGTTTTTCCATCCCTTTTCAATATAGGGATAAAAAATAAATTTATTTATCTAATTTAGAATGCAAATATCGACATTATGAAACACATCCAAAACTGCAATTTGATTTTTGAAAGGCAAACCATATGCATTGCATGTTATAGGCGACCGTGTTCTATGCAATTTACCATAAAAACATTTATATTTTATACCACTGCGATAGCATATTGTATTGAACATAACACTCGGGGAGAATCGCGTCGACTAACAATTGGGCCATTATATGTGTTTCGATACCGCAAACAACTTTGTGGAAGATTCCAAGAAGATACGAGAATGTCTAAAAAAGTTATCACGAAAAAACTAATTTTAAGAGGTATTCCATATAATATGTTCCATAACTCGTAAACTATTGAAGCTAGATATATAGTGTCTTCAGCAATTTCTTTTGTAGTAACATTTTCTACAACTTTGTCGAAGACACAAAGTCTCTATCTCAATTAGTTCGGAAAATAAATTTCGTATATCACTTATAAGTGAATTAATCACTGAACGGTACACTCCTGTGGATGCGCAATCATAAGAACAACAACTTCTCCGAACAAACTATATCTCTAAAGTCAACGGTTTAGACGCTATTAATTTTGAGTACGAAAATGACGTTTTAAAACACTGTGCATAGGGGGCAATTTAGACCGTCAATTTTTTAGTTCATTTTACAATGGAACCTATGAAATCTGTTTTGGAGATTCTCCTGAAGTTGTCGATTGGCGCATCATGTATTTTCTTTGCTGTGGCGTTTGCAATCGTGTGCGCTGCCGCAAGCCGCAAGCCGCTGAACGGTGGTTGATGGAACAGGAAGTCCGAATAGCCCCGCACGTTCATTTCGCACAAAAGTGATGACCGTATTGAAAATATCTGTGTTTTCACCCAAACAAAAATCATTCTATAAAATAGCAGCCTCAAGCTTTCCAAAACACTTATCTGGTATTTTTTCACTTTTATGTGTTTTGCCTTTCTCCTATAGAGAGGCTATGCAATCACTCTGAAAACCGACTTGTTAACCGAGGCCCGGAGGGCTGAGTCTCTTATACCATTCAACTCAGTTGGTCGAGTTAGGCAAATGTCTGTGTGTGTTCGTATGTGTTTTTTTATAGTAAGGTTAAAAAAGCTTCAAAAGCCTGGCCTGTAGTGTATTGGCACTGTGTGGGACTCACATTCGTGCCTAACCACTAAAAACATTCCTTACTTTTTACGCGCGTCTTCCCCACGGAACTACATCATCGTATTACTTCGTGGGGGGTTCGTTGCGCTTTCGTCGCACCTCTTTCTGCTGCTCTATCTCAGAGCCTCGCATGGTTCATGGAGTGGCACGACCTATAAGTTTTGATGTAACTCTCCATTCATCTCCTGCTTCTGGTCTCCATCCATTACGTCGCTTTTTAGTTCTCGTCCCTGTGGTGAGCCGTTTAGGTACTGATTTCCTGAGCCATTCAGCTCATGTTTCCGTGAGTCATTCAGCTCCCGGCCTTATCACGATCCGCTTGGATAGTGCTCAACGGTGAACTCATCCTACTCCGAACGATAGTTCCCCGACGGAGGAATTTTCCCCGACACCGATACCCGCTTTCTTGTACCATTCAGCTCCCAGCTTTACCGCTTATCCTACTACGATTGAGAGTTCCCCGACAACGGAATTTCTTTCGTTACCGGTGTTTGTTTCGTGAGCTAATTAGCTCCCCTTTTCGTCACGATTCTGTCGGGTAGTCCACTGCGCCGAATCTACCCTATCGTGTATTCCCCGGCGGTTAACCGCTCCCGATACCGATTTACGTTTCTGTGAGCCATTAAGCTCCCCGTTTCGTCTACTCGGTCTAGTCCCCGGCGGTGGACCTAGCTTACTCAACGGCCAGCCAGCAGGTGCTGAGGTCCATCCAGCGATTCCGGGTGGAGCGTAGCTTCCGGTTCACTGGCGCCCCAACGACCCACTTCTGGCTATTCGACGCGGTCTACTCGGTCTAATCCCCGGCGGTGGATCTAGCCTACTCACAAGCTACCCGGTAGAGTGTCGAGGTCGGTCCGGCGATTCCGGTGAAGCCTAACGTCCGGTTCGCTGGCGCCCCGACGACGCGAGCCCGATGCTACATCGCGTACTACTCAACTGGTCCCCGGCGGTGGACCCAGTCTACACCGTCGGTGAGTTTCTCGGCGGCGGAATTACTTCCGCAACCTTATTTGTGGTTCCACTGCGGCATTCTAACCAATGTCGTTACTTTGTTGGTTCCTTCGCCACTTCCTTTGCAGCTCGGAGAGTATACTCGTAACAACTCTGTTGACAGCGTCCCAGATATGCTCGTCGCGGCACATCTCTTCGACGATATTATCCACTGTTATATCAGTGTGTGCGTGTGTATGTATGTATGTATGTATGTATGTATGTATATATGTGACCAAAAATAAGCACATCGGTTACTCAGAGATGGCTGAACCGATTTTTTAATGTAGAATACATTTAAGGTTTCAATATAGGGGTCCCGTTTCAAAATATCGGCTGCGGCGCCGCGTCAGATTTTGAACGTTAATAACTTTTATCATACTAAACAGAATGATTTGATTTTTGGGCCAATTTGTTGCAAATATGTTCCTCTATGCTGTATTAAAATTTGAAGTATGTATAACATGCACTAATAACAAAAAAATGTGTTTTGAAAAATCTTTCGAAAACGACTCGGAAAAGTGAAAATTTTCAGCCCATCCCGCACAGAGCCGTCACTTTGGTAGACCAACCGAACAATAAAATAATGAAAAGTTTATATATAGGTCCACTACATGTTTGTTTCTATGGTTATTCGCATTGGGTTGCTTGACGAGAGCAGTTGGTGGGGGAAAGACGGCATATTCCTTTGGTTAGGCCATTAGAAGCCGGACGGAAAGGAAAGGCTCATGCACGGCACGAGAACGAGCGAGAAAGCGATAGTAGTGCATATTAGCGCGATTATATAAATATCTGTCGGTCGGTTTTTCTCATCATTCGTATTCGTTCAAGCACTAGCAAGCAGCCAGTCCACCGAAGGAAAGCAGTTGGCGATGACGACGGCGGAAAAAGTGCCCCAGCTACTGGTGACTCATCGCAACCCGATCAGGAACTGTCGCCCTGCAAGAATTTCGCCCCAACTAAAGGGCAACAGAGTAGGCTACCGTTCCAGCGTCTGGGTCGTGAGATTGTACAGGACTGCAAAATCGAGCTACGCTTACAAAGCTCAGTCGTAATGATGCCCCGAGAAGCCAACGATGCATACTTGGTCGGTTTGTTCGAGGATGCAAAATAGTGCTTTCTGGCTCACCGTGTCCGCGGGGAGTGCGTCTGAATTATGCTCCCGCAATAAAACAATAAACGGTTCTTTACAGAACCAATTAATTGTGTTGTAATAAGAGTTAAACTGAAATTTACATTTTATAGTGTATAACAAATAATTTTCAGAAAGCTATATAAAAAATACGATGTGTGGAAAGAAAGAAAGAGAATTTAAATTTATCCTCTCTTGCTCGTTTTCGTGCACTGCTTTTCCGTTCCTTTCTGCTGCTAATACCATCATAACTAAAACGAATGTGCGTGTTCCCCCACAATCTCGGCCAGTGTTGCCACAATTGCATGTCGCTATTACAATTTGAATTATTTTATTGATCCTCTCTAGTATTGATAAAATATAGAACGTGCAAAGTACACTAGTCGCATGCTTTTATTCGAACTTTTTGGCAGCCTCCGTTGATTAACTGCATAAATCGATTTGTTTGTGCAGCTCCTTGCTAGTAGCAAACTAAATAGCCTTTATCAGCGCTAACAAATAAAACAAAAGAATTTAAATTTGTGAAAATCTTCTCCTTCCTTCTTTTCAAATCTGCAACATTCTTTGAAAATATTGTTGGAATGTTGTTATTGAAAAACTGAACATGCAAGTTTGCTAGCACTGGCCACTAGATTGAAGGCGATGGAAAGACAGAATATTCGTTTTGGTTATGCTAGTATTGGTAGCCGAACGGAAAGGAAAGGCACAGGAATGGCACGAAAACGAGCGGGAGAGCGATAGTAGTGCTTTCTCGTGTTTTCATATATGAATATTGGTCGGTCGGTTTTTCTCATCATTCGTATTCGTTCAAGCACTAGCAAGCAGCCAGTCCACCGGAGGAAAGCAGTTGGCGATGATGACGGTCCGCAAAAGTGCCCCAGCTACTGGTGGCCCATCGCAACCAACTACCGATCAGGAACTGCCGCCGTGCTAGTATTTCGCCCCAACTAAAGGGCAACGGAGCAACTAATCCGCTGGCTAACATTCCAGCGTCTGGTTCGTAAGGTTGTGTATTACTTCAAAGTCGAGCTACGCTTACAAAACTCAGCCGTAATGAAGCCAGTGATGCCTACTTGGTCGGTTTGTGGGAGTGGGCGTAAATTACAATAAAAGCAACGGTTCTTTTCAGGACCAATCAATTGTGTTCTAGTGAGAGTTAAACTGAAACTTTCATTTTAAGGTGTGTAGCAAATTTTCAACAAGCAACATAATACGTTGTGTGGAAAGAAGTAGCTTGCACACGGAACAAAAATTTAAATTATCCTCTCGCTCGTTTCGTGCACTGCTTTTCCATTCCTTTCTACTGTTATTATCAGTATTACCAAAACGAATGTGTTGTTGCATGTGTTTAAGAGAAACGTTGAAGTCGCATGCTTCTATTCAAGCTTTTTGGCAGCCCCCGTGAACTAACTGCATTAAATGGTTTTTTTGTGCAGCTCCGTGCTAGTAGCAAACAAAATGGCCCTACTAGTGTCTGATTCGTGAGATTGTGCAGGATTTCAAAGTAGAGCTAAGCTTATAAAGTTCTGCCGTAATGGTACCCGAAGAAGCCAGTCTTGTCGTTTTGTTCGAGGCTACAAAACAGTTCGCCAGGCACGTAACTATCATGCCAAAAATATCCAACGATCCAGCGCATCACCATCAACACCAACGCCGATACCAAAGGTTCTTTTCAGAACCACCATTATTACCATAGAGAATTATTTGAAAATTTCCCATTCAAACGTGATTCTGTTGAATATTATTAGATTTAAATTAACGTCTCGAATTGAAATCACGACGCTCCGGTTATGTGACAGACATTACCCGCCCATCTTGTTTTATTGTGACCACGACTAACGGTTTAATATTGACACCCCATTTCAATATTTCTGAAGGAACAGAAGGTCGAGTTTGGAAAGTTTGTAACTTTCATTGTACTTAACCAAATTACACAATGTTCGCACTAATGATTCAGAAATATGATCAGGAATCTTCTGTTAGATTTGTAAGTATGTATAATTTACATGAATAAAGAAAAATTGATTTTCAGGAATCAATTATTATCTGTTCTTCCATTGGCCAGTACTACGCGACTTCCTCATGCTAACAATTAATTTCATCGTTAGCCATCTCCCTCACCAAGGCCAACAACGCCAACAAAACCGGTCCTTTTCAGGACCACCATCATTTTTGTAAAGAATAATTTGAAATATTCCTCGCCCAAATCACCTTTTGTCCGAAAATTCCAATGAGTATCAAAATATTTAAAGAACGTGTTCCTTATGTATTCTACATCTCTCCGGTTATGTCGCAGACATTACCCCCCCATCTTTTTTTGTGCAGCTCCGTGCTAGTAGCAAACAAAATGGCCCTACTAGTGTCTGATTCGTGAGATTGTGCAGGATTTCAAAGTAGAGCTAAGCTTATAAAGTTCTGCCGTAATGGTACCCGAAGAAGCCAGTCTTGTCGTTTTGTTCGAGGCTACAAAACAGTTCGCCAGGCACGTAACTATCATGCCAAAAATATCCAACGATCCAGCGCATCACCATCAACACCAACGCCGATACCAAAGGTTCTTTTCAGAACCACCATTATTACCATAGAGAATTATTTGAAAATTTCCCATTCAAACGTGATTCTGTTGAATATTATTAGATTTAAATTAACGTCTCGAATTGAAATCACGACGCTCCGGTTATGTGACAGACATTACCCGCCCATCTTGTTTTATTGTGACCACGACTAACGGTTTAATATTGACACCCCATTTCAATATTTCTGAAGGAACAGAAGGTCGAGTTTGGAAAGTTTGTAACTTTCATTGTACTTAACCAAATTACACAATGTTCGCACTAATGATTCAGAAATATGATCAGGAATCTTCTGTTAGATTTGTAAGTATGTATAATTTACATGAATAAAGAAAAATTGATTTTCAGGAATCAATTATTATCTGTTCTTCCATTGGCCAGTACTACGCGACTTCCTCATGCTAACAATTAATTTCATCGTTAGCCATCTCCCTCACCAAGGCCAACAACGCCAACAAAACCGGTCCTTTTCAGGACCACCATCATTTTTGTAAAGAATAATTTGAAATATTCCTCGCCCAAATCACCTTTTGTCCGAAAATTCCAATGAGTATCAAAATATTTAAAGAACGTGTTCCTTATGTATTCTACATCTCTCCGGTTATGTCGCAGACATTACCCCCCCATCTTTTTTAAATTAGTGGCAAATGAAAGATACAACGTTCCCATAGGCTGCTATTGAATTTTATCCGGTTCCGAAGTTACCGGGTGAAGAGCGGGGTCACGCATGAAATTTCCATATAATTCGGAATCAGCATGGTATCTAAAAGATGCAAAACTTCATAAAATGTGTTCGAAAATGTTTGGATTAATAGTTTCAGCTCACTGATATGATGCCCAATCAAATTCACGTGGACCACATTGGACAACTTCGGCGGAACCGGAAGCTTCGGGAAAGTGGTTATGTTCCTGAGTTGAATTCACACCTGCTTCTCAGAAATGTCTGACTAGATTTTCACAAAATCAATCTCAAATGAAAATTAGAATATTCCTATTGAATGCTTTTAAATTTCCTTAGAATCGGAGTTCTAGTTCCTGTGTTACGGGTTGAAGTATGAGTATATGTATAAATGATTCAAAAATAATTAAAATGAGTTACAAATTGCTTGAAATTTTTGGCCGACACCCTTATACCATTCGGCTCACATCTTTGAGTTCGGAAAACGTGTGTATTCGTATGTGTGTATGTCTGTGTGTATGTGTGCGACCAACAAT